>NC_085117.1:16548324-17155824 GCF_030269925.1 Bombyx mori
GTTTTAATGCCGCGTTGAAATCGATATGCAATGTTTTATTAACACGCCGCACATGCACATGACACATGTATGTTCATATCTCGTTTGGCGCGTATTATTCTAAAGCGCTCCTCTAGCCGAGCCTAGATACTAATTTTATTTAGTGCCCGTGAAATTGGATGCCCTGAGCGTTTTGTTCGCGTCTTTCATAATATTAAATGCATTTTCACGTTGATAGTTATATTGTTAGTGGGATTGGAATTGAGAAAGGATAGGCTTAAATCTTCGACATCTCTGTAGCCTGATAAGTAATGCGTTGATTCTCACAGGCGGCAAGTAATAAAAAGAAATTATCATGACCGATAGATACACTTATGAGCGGAAAATAGGCGCTCACAGACGCGAATCTTGATCCAAGAAACAAATGTTTCAGAAATGTTTCTAGGGCAATTACAGCTAGGTGCTTTTTTATTTTTTATTGCTTAGATTGGTGAACGAGCACACAGCCCACCTGATATTAATTGGTTACTGGAGCTCACAGACATCTAACCACGTAAATGAGCCACCCACCTCGAGATATAAGTTCTAAGATCTCAGTATAGTTACATTGTATTTATTAGTTACATTATACTGCATTTGGTTATATTGTCTAATTAAAGAACGGTAATCAAGGTTATGGTGTAGAAATATAAAACTTGAAATTTGATTTCACGTCTATCTTCTTGTAAAATTGTAGCTCCGTATTGAATTTACATTGCTTGTGGTCTTCAAAACGATAACTAACTTCAAGATATCGCTGCAATAAAACGCCCCGAAGAGTCTATTCCGTTCTGTAACGACATTTTGCTTTTATACTTATCTTTTAACATGTAAACATAATACTTATTATATAGTAGGGATATGATAACAAACTTAGAAAGTATCTTGCAAACAATTACGATAAAAACTTGATCGTTTTGGGATTTGATTAAAATAAAACTATTTATAAACGTGTAAGCAATAATATAAGTATAAAAGCTGTGCTGCAAGCAATAGGAATGTGATTTAATTTTTACGAGATACCAGTTAGGTTATACGTTAAAAACCAAAATTATAATTTGCGTAATTACTGTTGGCAGGACCTCTGGTGAGTCCGCACGGGTAGGTACCACCACCCCGCCTATTTCTGCCGTGAAGCAGCAATGCGTTTTGGTTTGAAGGGTGGGATAGCCGTTGTAACTATATTGAGACCTTAGAACTAATATCTCAAGGTGGGTGGCGCATTTACGTTGTAGATGGCTCCAGTGACCACTTAATACCAAGTGGGCTGTGAGCTCGTCCACCCGTCAAAGCAATTAAAAAAAAACCAGAGACTGATTTACATACTAATAGATATTTAGTATCCAGGTGAAGAGTAAACAAACCTGTTTATAACACAAACATTTGCCCGATGTGGTAAGCGGACCCTTGGACCAGTTGTCAGAAGGCGCTAACTAATGCTCCACCGTGTTAGTGTTATATGTGAGTCGTCTATTATCAAAGGTGGCAATCTGTGCATTTGGACAAAAAAAAAATTGATATGTCAATACAGATTGATTTGAATATAATCGTCTCCTTCAAAGAATACGGTTCAAAACCTGCACTAAATAAAGGTTAATAGTTAACCTGTTATTTATCTAAGATGTCGTTCCGAAGAGTTTTGTGACTGCCAATGGAATACAAAGTCAATAATTCGTTTTTCTGATTTACCAATCATTGTCCAAAAGTCAGATTGCCGGCTTTGATAATAGTCGACTCGTGTATAACCAACCACTCGGAGTTTTGCGAATATTTGTACGTCGCAAAACAAACAACAATGTGATACTTTTAAATCCGCAGCTACTGAACAATAGTTGTTGACTCTCAGATAAGATCAAATCAAATCAAATAAAAAAAAAAAATATTCAACATAAATGAAAGTACATACTTGTTGAACGTCAAAAAGAACTACCGCCAATTCACAAAAAATAGCCCCCGTCCTAAGAAGAACTGGCAAGAGACTCAGCGGGCATGTCTTTATTCTTTTTTCTTTTTTTTTAATATTAGATATTTTTTTTAAATATTCATTTTTAGAATGAGTATTATAACGACTATATCAAGACCTATCAGACTAATTAATGATCTATGGTACGTAAATAAATTGAAATAATCAATTATGAATGAGAAATCCGCACTACACCGTTACACGAATCTAAACAGCCGATCGAGCCAAACACACCATATATCCATCGGATCTGCTCGTAAATCGTTCAGTCTGCGATCCAGTCGGGACGGGATCCACTCACCAGCGCCACACCTCACCGGCTCTGCTTATAACTTGTAAACAAAACGTTTAAGGGCAGGCAACAACTTTCGCACGGATTAAGGAGGGGAAATATCTTTAGTTTGTCTTCCATCTCGTCTGATAGGAATAATGATGTAATGATGTTTTATCTATCTATCTTCTTAGAATATATAAAAATGAATTGCTGTTCATTAGTCTCGCTAAAACTCGAGAACGGCTGGACCAATTTGGCTAATTTTGGTCTTGAATTATTTGTGGAAGTCCACTGAAGGTTTAAAATGTAGATAAATATGAAAACTCTCGAAAAGGAAAACAAAATTGTTATTTAAATAAAAATAACAATTTTGTTTTCCTTTGATGTGTCCCCTGTCGGACGGATTCCTTTTGTTTGTTTTAAGTTTATTTTATATAAAAGTTTAGGTCTTTTATTTATCGACTGAGGCGCTAAGAAGTCTGTCGGGTCAGCTAGTTTATAAATGTTTATCCATATTGATCTTACACGCGTTTAGTTTTACAGTCCTAATTTTTAAGTGTATTGAGAGGTGAAAAGTTATTTGGGTTAAGCGACATTTTTGCAACTAAACAAGAGAGCCACTTAAACTTTAAATTTTGGAAGCAATAACATAACAAAAAAAAAAACTTTTTGAGCTGTTTGAATGGGATAAACTTAATTGGAGTTCCAATAAAAACATCGCATTGTTGATACTGTTATATATGATATACATACACACATAACGATGAACTTTTACTTAGTTTTGTTTTTCATCTCATAATACTTGTTCGTGATCAAAATCAAGAAGTGGGTTTTTGGTTTCATCTTTTAGCACGAAGAGAGGACGGTCGATGGGGCAGAAAGATCCTGGAGTGGCGACCACGTACTGGCAAGCGCAGTGTGGGACGGCCACCTACTAGATGGACCGACGACCTAGTAAAAAGCGCTGGGTCTCGTTGGATGCAGGTGGCAATGGACCGGTCGCACTGGAAATCTATTGGAGAGGCCTATGTTCAGCAGTGGACGGCGATAGGCTGAAATGATGATGATGATGATGATGATCAAAATCTTAACTAGGATATTTACGGCGCAAATGCGTGTTGTGACCCTAACATAAAGTATACGGATTTCTTGCATTAAAACAAATCAGAACAAGTCAGTTATCCGACTGAAGTTGCAAAGTGCACTCTATAAATACAGCACTAAGACGTCGTTATAACGCTTAGCTATAAACGCATCGATTTATCGTCGATGTGCGAATGAAATCGCGGCTACTGTGTTTTATGTGGACACGTGAAGAAATGTTTGTGCCTATATATATGGCTTTGAAGTGTGAATATTGATGAATGTACGTTGGCTTGCTCGCCACTTTAGTCTTAATTTGCCTGAGAGAATCATTGGCTCGTCACAAGCGAAAGTTGAAATTAATTTATAATAATTTAGCCAGTTTATAATTTTATATGTTCTTCTTACATTGAAGTGAGTGATTTTGATGTGAAAACTTCGCAATTTAGTTTTAGTTTCCCTAGGTAATTACCTAGTTCTAATTATCTCTAATTAGAGATATGTAAACTTACTGGGAAATGTTACTCGAAATGAAAATAGCATTTAATTCGTTAATGGTTTTTATTATTATTGCTTAGATGGTTGGACGAGCTCACAGCCCACCTGATGTTAAGTGGTTACTGGAGCCTATAGGCATCTACAACGTAAATGCGCCACCCACCTTGAGATATAAGTTCTACGGTCTCAGTATAGTTACAACGGCTACTCCACCCTTCGAACCGAAACGCATTACTGCTTCACGGCGGAAATAGGCGGGGTGGTGGTACCTACCCGTGCGGACTCCCAAGAGGTCCTACCAACAGTGATTACGCAAATTATAATTCTGCGGGTTTGATTTTTATTACACGATGTTATTCCTTCACCGTGGAAGTCAATAGTGAACATTCGTCAAGTACGTATTTCATTAGAAAAATTGGTACCCGCCTGCGGGATTCGAACACCGTTACATCGCTAGATACAAATGCAACGGACGTCTTATCCTTTAGGCCACGACGACTTCAAAACTATGTGCCAACTATTTAAAACGAGGCGTTTAAAAAAAGCTCAAGATTCAAACCTTACGTGCGAGTAGCAAGAATCAGATTGATGCTAACACCTTATTTATGTTGCTGATAACGAGTCATTTATAAATCTTTTGTTATCACCGTTCGAGTATGTCCTGTTTGTAACGAGTTTCACTATCTCCGTCGTTTAATACAAATTATTTGACAGCGTTTATTGAAGTACAATATGTGACAAGATTATTACCTTTTGTATCAGAATGAGTTCAATCAGAATGAGTTGAATTAATTCAATTAAAACTGCTTTTATGGCTTAGTCTGGTTTTTTTTATTATAATTATATTAGTTCTTATATTAGTTTTGTAATGGTGGTAGGACCTCTTGTGAGTCCGCGCTGATGGGTACCACCGCCTTGCTTATTTATGCCATGAAGCAGTAATGCGTTTCGGCTTGAAGGTTGGGGCAGCCGTTGTAACTATACCTGAGATGTCTATGGGCTCCAGTAACCACTTAACACCAGGTGGGTTGTGAGCTCGTCCACCCATCTAAGCAATAAAAAAAAAGAGTTCCTCTTATCTAATATTTAACGCCTGGGATTCTCTTATCGGGAAGATGAAAACCCAAGTCAAACAAACTCCCAAATTCGAAGATACTATTGGTTCGTTTTATTTGCAATGAGAAGTAACAGTCTAGAAAAAGCTTTTTATAGCAAAATAGATTGTAGTTAGCACAATATTCGTAAATAATACCTTAGTCGATCGTGACCAAGATAAGTAATGACGATTAAGAATGTAAGATTAAATCGTAAAGGTAATTTTAATTGTGTCCAAGTCGCCCGAATACTGAAGAGTATCCTGAATTACTAGTACTAGAGAGGTCCCGCAGTAGTCAAAATTCGACTATAATTAATTGGAATTAAGTAAGTTTGTACACTATTATGATTGTATTTTATACTTCTGTAATCACAAGTTTCGCCAAGACTACACTATAAAAAATATTAACAAAGACAAACAATATTTCATCTATTCTCAATTTGACAACAGACGTCAAGAACAAAAGTTTGACAATAAATAGTATGCATGCGTGTGTGCGTCAAATACATGGTATGTAGTGTGTGTAATGTTTTCTTTATTGATTTAATGTATCTTTTATACATTATTTTAAAAAAATATTAGGATTGTGCACTTCTTCTCTATATTCTCTATAAGTGTGGAAAATTTCATACTACTCCGTCCTCGCAATTTTCGTAAAAAGGGATACAAAGTTTTTGCTTCACGTATTAATATATAGATACCGAATACTGAAGAGTATACGAATACTTTTCTTTACTTTACTTACTTTTACTTTACTTTACTTATCTTAAAATCGAATTTTGAGAGAGGATACGAATAAAATTAGTTTGTTGCCCGCGAAGACATCATTTTTTTTTTCTCAAAACATTGAAGTCTTAAATTAGATGGATCATCTTGCGAGTGTCCATGTAAGGTACTAAGAGTTATACATAGTTCTTTATTATAAATTTTGAAATTACGATGATACGATGCTCGCAATTATGCATTACCCTAGTGGATATTTGTTATTGCGGAAACGTCCAACCCAGAATTGCGTATATCGTTGAACGTCATTAAATTAATATGATTATGATTCTTGCAGCTTAATGCTCGAACCGGTACGTACAATTCTAATTCCTCATTAGCTCGCTTACCTAACGTCTTCTCGTAAAATTGGCTCCGTATCGCTTGCGGTCGCGAACGCGCCGGATAAAACCGTGCCTATCGTGAGAACTTTGGTTTCGCCGTTGCACGGGTTCATGTTTTTAGTACGTTATGACATTTTCGGATTGCGGATTCTGTACCGCATTACAATTAGGTCGCCGTTTTAACTCGTATTTACGTCTAGCCTTTAGTATTTGATTGCGAAAAATGTAGGTACTTAAGTATACTTATTCTGGTAAATTAAAATCTCTTTCGCAAGAAAAAACAATAATGATCATTTCAATTTTCGTATTATGAGCGACTTCCTCATGTTTGAAATTTGTTAGTTAATTTTCGTAATGATTTATGTATCTTCTCTAATATTGCTAGATAAATTATATTTATCATTACAAACTGATGAAATTATTTTGATATTTTATCTCTTATAGAATTTTGAAATGAGATTAGAATAAAAATACAAATTATAATATAAAATAAACTAAATTAACATTTCTTTTGAAAAATAATGTTCAAAGTAAATACGATAAGAATATCTTAATATTTATTACGAAATTGCTCACGTCCTAGTCAAACGTTGGTATAGGACCACACTGATATATGTTCACTTGTAGTCCTATTAGTCATGAAGTTTCTATTTCCTGTCGCTTTCATATACTAGCTGACTTGTAAATCGCACAACAAGCAAAATTGTTGAAGCGTGTATTTTTGAAAATAATTTTATAAACTATCTTCAGCGGCGGTCGGGGAACTTTTTTAATAATTATTACCCCAAAATATTTCTGTGTAAGTTGATATTACCCCATGGCGAAGAACAAAAAAAACGAAATCGCTTCTTTTTAGTATCTATAGGCCCCATGATAATTTTGAAAAGAAAACAATAACTAAAAATTTAACGATTCTAAAGAAGTTTCACTTCATTATATACTTTTTACTCACAAAAGTTTTAATTTTACCCCCCAAAATTTCATTTTACCCCATTTGGGGTAACTTACCCCAGTTCCCCGACCGCTGATCTACAGGGTGCTCTCGAAGCTAATAACAGCTATGTACCGTGAACCAAAAAAAAGACGTTTACGAGTTTGATAACTTCTTTATAAACATTTTGTGAATGATAATATCTATAATCACTCTATAGAGCTATAACGATTATTAACAGTACGATAAAATTAAAATAGCCTCATTAACATTCGATAGGCTTGATTGTGCCAATGCCATTTTAACAAATATCGGTTAAACCTTCGACATGTGTTTTGTTATGAATCAGACCGTTAGAATTAAAGTTTTCGTTCTGTGGTTAATGGTAGTAATAACATTATTATAACGGATCTTGTCATTATCACTGAAGTATGAAATCTATATAGGTCTATGGTAATTATACTTACTCATTATACCTACTGTTTTTTGAAGTGAAACTTCTTTGCGCGCGTGAAATTTTCACGGATAAAATATAATTTATATAGTTAAAGTTATAATAATTTATAATTTTTTTTTTAGTTAATTCGTTAAAGGTTTGGAAATTTTATTATTTACAAATAGCATGTGGCATTTTAATTTGCCACTCGTCATTTGATAATTTAATACACTATTTTTCATCAAATAAAAATAATTTCGTTAATTCTCATTTCTAAATTTAAATTAAAAAAAATTATATTTAATTAATAATTTCAAATATTGACCAAAAAAAATACGTGGCATTTGAAAGTTCGTCATTTGAGATTTTCGTAAACTATTTTTCATAAAGTATAAAATAGTAATATTTCATAAATTCTCTTTACGAAATTTTAATTTAAGAAATATAACTCCTATGATAATTAATTGACAATAATTTTGTATAAATTTAAATTAAGGTTAGTTATTTTTACTATTTACAAAAAGTCACGACGAATTTTAATTTAATATTCATCATCTGAGATTTTACTCTAATTATCTATATATTTATTAATGTTTGTGACTATGCATTTTATTAATTTACAACTTAGGCAAACACTAGGAAAACTTCAATTGTCATTAAAGTTTTCGCACACTACGCCCATCTATATATTAATACGTGAAGCAAAAACTTTGTATTCCTTTTTATGAAAATTGCGCGGACGCGCACTTATAGAGAATATAGAGAAGATGTGCACATAGCTAATATTTTTTTAAAATAATGCATAAAAGATACATTAAATCAATAAAGAAAACATTACACACACTACCATGTATTTGACACACACGCATGCATACTATTTATTTATTGTGATTTGGCATTGAAAATACAATCATAATAGTGTACAAACTTACAATTTCAATTAATTATAGTCGAATTTCAACTACTGCGGGACCTCTAGTAATTCACAAATGTTCACGATTGACTTGCACGGTGAAGGAATAACGTCGTGTAATAAAAATGAAACCCGCAAAATTATAATTTGCGTAATTACTGGTGGTAGGACCTCTTGTGAGTCTGCGCGGGTGGGTACCACCACCCTGCCTATTTCTGCCGTGAAGCAGTAATGCGTTTCGGTTTGAAGGGTGAGGCAGCCGTTGTAACTATACATGAGACCTTAGAACTTGTATCTCAAGGTGGGTGGCGCATTTACGTTGTGGATGTCTATGGGCTCCAGTAACCACTTAACACCAGGTGGGCTGTGAGTTCGTCCATCCATCTAAGCAACAAAAAAAAAAAATTATAAATATAAAAAATTGTTTGTCAAAGAGGTTTCACTTCAGACATGTCTACTTTGTACGCGCGCACTTTTATTATTGTTGCTTAGATGGGTGGACGAGCTCACAGCTCACCTGGTTTGAGATATGTGTTCTAATTATAAAAATGATGAATAAAATTCAATTTCAATTGACTCAGTGTAAGTTATTTCGCTGATTGAAATTGATCGGAACAGCGATTTACATCGATGTAGGAGATTTAAATGTCCATATCTAATATGTATTTTTTTTTAAATAAAACTTATTGAGAAATGATTATAAAATTATATAACGAAATCAATTCATTCATCGTGAAGTGAAATCTTATGGTTGTTAGAAATTCCGCATCGCTCCACACACAATACAGGCTCCGTTGTTAACTTTCTCATAAGCAAGATTCGTACTGATAAAAAGGTATTGGTGTCAGAGCTTCTAAGATTGTAGCTGAAAGTGCATGTACTGTGCACCTATCTAGTGAACACGGGCCATGGGCTAAGCAAACACAGCGATGACACGGCACGTAGTATAAGCGAACGGCGATAAGGAATTTGCTTCTTTCATATGAACGAGTCGACGGTGAATTAACATTCCCGATCCTGCGGACAGAATGGAAAGCAGTCGACGTCGCCCAAAACACGTCATCTCGGATCCTCCCGATCCACTAACGGTGCTTTTAGGTACTTCAAGCACCGGTCACCGTTCTCGTCGAACCCGTCGCTTGCGACGAAGGGCTCGACGAGTAAATTAACTCTCAGATACAGCCCACTGAGTTTCTCGCCGGATCTTCTCAGTGGGTCGCGTTTCCGATCCGGTGGTAGATTCTGCGAAGCACGACTCTTGCTAGGGTTCGTGTTAGCAACATCGTCAGGTTTGAGCCCCGTGAGCTCACCTACTAAAGTTAGGGTTACGCTGAAATAGCCGCTAGGGCTATCAGCTTAGGTAGGAAAAAAAAAGGAAAAAAAAAAAAAAATAGGTGAATTAATTAACCGAGTTCAAAAAAGGAGGAGGTTCTCAATTCGACTGTATGTTTTTTTTTATTATGTTTGTCACCTTATAACTTTTGTCTGGGTGAATCGATTTTGAGATTCTTTTTTTATTAAAAAGCCGACGCTTCCCGTGTGGTCCCATTTTCCAATTTAGTCCATTTCTGATAATGGTATCCATGAGAAAACCATATAAGTCTTAAATTTGCATTAAGTACGTGCGCGACAAATAGATGAATATGTAACTCAATAGCTCAATATCACGTCAACCGATTTCGATTATTATTATTTTTAGTGTATATTAATTTGTTTTAGAATATATATTTTTTTCTATTTGAAGTCGGTTTTTGTTAAAGCATGTCTGTTTACAATTATTTTTAATTTTTAATATAGGAACTAGTTCAATTTTTGTTTTTAAATCTCATGTATATCTTTTTATTGTATGTTTGTATATTCTTTGCTAATGTATTATTAATAGTAAACATCTTTTCCAGAATTTCTCTTAATGAAACAAACGGCTGTCTGGAAAAAATCGCTTTTAGCGATAAGACCGCCTATTGTACAAATGTATCTGCTTGTTGACTGTTTTCTAATGTTAATTGTGTTTTGGTGTGCAATAAAGTATGTTCTCTCTGTCTCTCTGATTTGAAAGGCAAATAATATGTAAACATTGCCAATTCCAAGAAGTATGGAAATGAAAAGTAAAATATTCAAATATTCGTTGAGTTCGAATGAAAAATGAATAAAATAAGGGTGATAAACTTACTTGTAATAATAGTAATTTAATATTTTTATTTAAAATATACATATTTATAGTTTTCGGCACACATATCGTATAAAGGCGGTTAACTATCCTTGACTGTTTTGCGTCCGAATGTTGCATTTTAGAACTGAGCACAAAAACGCTAAAATGGTTAATAAAAATTAGAAACGATAAACGTGAAGCTATTTTAATATTAAATGAAATTCGTTAACAAGGAATGCAAAATTTGAACTACCCGCTTTCTCTTGTGCGTTTGAACCGCAAACTGTACCTTTCACCGTCAGGAGATATTGTCCAAGCAGCCTCGATCCTGCTCATTACCATATACTGGTCCCGTGGCAGTATCGCAATTAAATATATTAACGTCTATTATTGAATGAATTATAAACAGACTTAGCGTGACGCTCTAGGGTGCGGTCATGTGATTTATAAACATTAACTTGTACGTCCAAGCTTTTTCATTTGTATTACATACATTGATAATGCTGTGAATGGTCGTTTAAGTGACACCAAATGAAATAGTGGTTTATGTGAAGTAAAAAGATGTGTGGTGTCGTGGGACACCGGATAGGAACGAACGAAGTTCCTTATTATAAAAATATAAATTTTAAGTTCTATTCGAGCTATAAAGAAAATAATTATTCGGGTATACATTTTTTATCATGATTTTTTTATTGATAAAAATTAAAATTATTCGCAAGGGTCAACCACTCCGCAGTGCAATTTAGCAGCCTCGCCCTGGGGGAACCGCCTGCATGATCACGGTGTCCCCTAAGCCAGGTAAGTATGATTTAGCAAGAGAAATACGAGAACGTCTATCAACTGGGTTATTTACCCTTCCGTATCGTCCCTTAAGGAACTTCGTACCGAAAAACAAAATAAATATTCGAATGTGTCATAATTGTAAGCGAGTATTTTATATTCTTAGAATTTCAAACAAATAAATACATGAAAACAATATTTATATGTTAGTACGGATTATTATGAGTCCGAGGTGGCCAAGGGTTTTTAATCATGATGCAATAATGCAATATTGATTTCTCGTTAAAATTTAACATTACATTCGTGCATGTAAGAAGATTGAAATTCATGTCTATTCGTATTCTCATCGAATGGAATTACACGAAATTATTGCGGCTTTGAATTACGCCAGAATACGAATACTCGTTTGTTAGTTAAAGTGTAGATGCTGTGGAAGCTAAAATGTTATGGTTTTGGTCTTTGTTTAGAATTTAATTTAAATAGAATTTTTTTACAGCACGTAGATGTTTGAACGATATTTTTTTTTCGCCTGACTTCCGCCCTCCGCTGGCGATGGTGGGCGGATTATGTCAACAATCCGAGTCCGAACCTCGCATGAGACAAAACTCATGAAAAGGGGGAAAGTGAAGCGTTTAGTGCGGAGCACATCTCTCCCATCACCCTCCCCCTCGGGACGCCGGACTGGCGGTCGTAGGCGCCACGACGACTAGCCCTCTCAGTCGACAGGCTGTCTGAAGCCCGCCTAGATGGCGCCGGTTAGAATGGTTTCGTCGCTGGATCAGAACCAGCGTGGGTCGAGGATAGGCCTTCCATCACCCGGATGCTCTTGCGTAAAACGCCTTTCACGTCGTCTTCTTAGGCCTCACCGGTCCCCAGACCGACATATGAAGGTTACCCGAAACACTTCGAGGGCCAGGACTTGGGCGAGAACGCCCTCCCTGGCCCCCCTAATTTAGATCTAATCATTGTTTTGCCAGAGCACATTTTTGCTAACACCTTCTCATCACTCCCTATACCAACGTCGTAGACGAGCTCAGAGCCCGTCTGATATTAAGTGGTTACCGGAGCCCATAGACATCTACAACGTAAATGCCGCCACCCATCTTGAGACATGAGTTCTTAGTATCGATTTTTACAGTACAACGGCTGCATCGATTTTTACAGTACAAGCTGGGTGACGGTACCTACCCGCGTATACTCACAACACCGGTAAATTGACAGTAGTAAATTGATACTGTTATGACGGCGCAGTTTATTAGCACTAGAGGTATGTATTATGACCCGAATGACATAAATTTCACGTGACAATAAGGTCAGTGGGATCCTATTCCTTTTTCTAAGCCTTATATATTACTTAGTTAATAAATTGTTTTCAATATCTTCTGAAGTTGACTGTCAATACAACCATCATGTTTTTAAATGTCTTCCGTCGCCTATTGCTCATGCAATAGATTGTTAATAATATAATCATTAAATTTGTTTACGTTATAAAATATGCATTAAAAGTACTATTGTGAAACTAACCAGGCACATAATGTCAACCGACCATTGTTTGGTATTTAAATCATACGATCAATTGATTATTTACATTCAACCTTTCACGATTACACGTACTAGTAGGCATCTACTGTGTTTTTAGAATCTGTTCAGCCCAATCGTGTCGTTATTTTAATAATAAATTTTGTACAGTTACAAAAAGTAATGTGTGCTTGGAAGTTTTGAACGATATTTACATGAACGATTGTATTGGAACTTTTTATAATAGTCTCAGTTAATTGAAGGATGATGGGAGGACACTATTAACGTGACATCGGGGACACATGACATGTAACTATACTTGAGACCTTAGAACTTATATCTCAAGGTGGGTGGCGCATTTACGTTGTAGATGTCTATGGGCTCCAGTAACCACTTAACACCGCGTGGGCTGTGAGCTCGTCCACCCATCTAAGCAATAAAAAAAAAATGAACTGTCGCAATAGCGGTCAACCCTGACTGTTAATCTACGGGGTCCTGGTCTTTGATTATTAGCCATTTGGAGTTCGATTGTACCAGATTCTTGTTTTAAGTATGTGTGTCTATGCGTACAAAAACTACCAAAAAAAGGAAATCGGTCAACGAGCACTACTGCAACCGTACCGACACTTCTCTCGCAATAACCTTACGCACAACACCTGTGTACCTGTATATTGTCACGGTCGTTATTTCAAATATAATTTGGAAGGAAAAATAAAATATTCATTTCGTTTGTACACCACTGCTTGCCTCCTCTTCCTCGCCAACAATGTGTATTTAATTTCAATTTAAAATGTATTTTCACTTCATTATCGATTTCTTAAGTTGATCCTTTGAAATACGGACAGATTGATGGTATCAAATTCGAAGAGTTAGTTGACGTTGGACCACGGAACCCGCAGAAAGGGTTTTTAAAAATAAATGAACGGACGATATATTACAAACTTACCTTAACAAATTGGCACATTCATATAAAATATCAGCATACACGAAGCCATACATCCCCCGGCGATACTTTGATATATAGCCCGAGATAAGTGCGATATAGAGTTATGGCTTAATTAAGTCCGTCTCACGTGGAATCGCAATTATACAAGTCGATTCCTTGACGGCGCAACTGGAACAAATTGCACGGGTTTGTATTCTTATTGTCCCGCAATCATGTGTCTAAAATATAAGAAGGTAGGTACATAAGGTTCATAAGGCAGGAAGGTATGCAAGGTGTAATATCGCAGTGGGTAGGTACTAGCTATTTTTAATACGCTTTTATTAGCTTCAGACGTATGTATGTTAGTATGTAACGGAATCTTTGAACATGATTTTGACCCCCTTCAAAATGTCGGATTAACTCGAAATTTGGCATACTTATTAAGGACCGATGACAATTTAATATTAAAAAAAAATTGAAAAAATTCAAATTCAACTAAAATATGAAAAATAAATAATAGTTTAAAAAAACAAAAAAAAAACGCTTTTATAGAAATGGCCTTTTTTACAATAAAATCATTTTTTCTTACACTAATTTTAATTCAAATTTATTAAAATTTATTTTCTATTTTTTAGTTGGATTTTCTATAAAAGCGTGTTTTTTTAGTTTTTTTAAACTATTATTTTACATAAAGCGGTCCAAAGTGAAAGGTATGTCTTTGTAGATACATACCTATATATCCTCTAGGCAAAGCAGATGTTTCACGTCGTACGGTATATGCTTTCGAGTAACCGATATTCACAATATGCAGGCTGTATTAGAATTAGATAGGGGGAAGAAATAGATTGGGGGAAGCGAAAACAGATTGGTTGGGAGGCAGAGCTGGTTGTTCTAAAGAAAAAATGTTTTTGCTGTGTTTCTGTTTCTATGTAATACGTATGTAAGATCAGTCGTCGCGTTTCTATGTGTATATATTATTCGGTCTATTTCTGCGGTTAGGTAATTGTGCCTTCCAGTTTCTAAGAATGGGATAGTCGGTACGATACAACTAAAACTGACCATTTATCACAAATTGACATCGTCCTTGACACTGTCTTGAGTGTCTTGAATCTATGAAGTCGTCGTGGCCTAAAGGATAAGACGCCCGGTGAATTTGTACCAAGCGATGCGACTGTCTCGGTTTTCGAATCCCGCTGGTAGGTACCAATTTTTCCAATTAAATACGTACTTAAAAAATATTCAAGAACGATTTCCACGGTGAAGGAATAACTTTATATAATTATATTAATAACTTTCTGTAATTACATAGAATCAAACCCAAATAAATTATAATTTCCGTAATGACTACTTATTTACTTTCTACTTTGATTGCAGTTGTGAGGAATTGAAATTATTTTTTTCCGTCCCTATCCGCTGGTAGCCTTAGGGGCTATTCTAGCTAAAAATATAATAGAACCCATTTAAATTATTTTTTGCTCAATCTGCAAATTGTCTATTGCATTATTTGCATTGTTATTGATTAAACTTGATGAATAACAGTTAAAGATTTTTATTTTTTAATAAAATAAAAACATGCCGTCTAGAACATATTGACTCGCAAAGAATAATATACTGAGGCATGTTCAAATAATGCCTTTAGTCCCGGAAGAAGCAGTCGCAAAGGCTAGACGAACTTACTGCGCTATAATAATTGGAAATTAGAAACATTCCTTCCTGCTCACACCCCATACGGCTCTGACACGCGAAAGCGAGACGAATAACGGACCGAACTAAAATTTTAACCCTCACGATGCAACCGGATCAAACGGAATCGATTACGTAATTTTAATTGCTGATTTTAATCTTAACCGTGATCGTAAATACCGAGTTTTAATATAAACTATTGCGTTTTAGAATTTACAATGAGCCGGTGCATCGTAAAAGCTTAGTGTAACTATACATTCTGAATGTGCATATAGTATAATGATTAGTTGAAGAAAATATAATGACTAACGTGTTTAATTACTGCACATCCGGGTGAATGATTCATAGCTTAGCGTTAATTAATATTTTAATATACGTAAATTATGTCTGAGGGCGATTTATATTGTTTTGATATACTTAGTCTGGCCATAAATACTGTTACAATTAAAAATAAACAAAATATTACATTTGAATTTGGAATCTGTAATGTTTATATGATTGCTCATTGAGTTTTCTCATTTTGGCGCCAATACATTGTACAATATTTTGCGATATTAAAATGGAGTGGGGTGATAAAGAGAACCGAATCGCTGTGATTGCATTACACAAAGTAGGTATGGAGCCAAATGCAATTTTTAAAACTCTCCATACGCTTGGTATTAGTAAAATGTTTGTGTACCGGGCTATTAATAGGTGCAATGAAACCTCCTCTGTTTGTGACAGAAAAAGATCTGAGAGGTCATAGAAAAATTTTGTTTACGGATGAGAAAATTTTTACAATTGAGCAACATTTTAACAAACAAAATGCCCGTATTTATGCTCAAAGCTCTAAGGAAGATTCCCAATTAGTCGACAGAGTGCAACGTGGGCACTATCCGCCTTCAGTGATGGTTCGGTGGGGTATTAGCTATGAAGGAGTGACTGAGCCATACTTTTGTGAAAAAGGTATCAAAACATCGGCACAAGTGTATCAAGATACCATTCTTGAGAAGGTAGTGAAGCCCCTTGACAACACCATGTTCAATAATCAAAAATGGTCCTTCCAGCAAGACTCGGCGCCAGGTCATAAAGCTCGGTCTACGAAGTTTTGGTTGGAAACGAACGTTTCGGACTTCATCAGAGCTGAAGACTGGCCGTCGTCTAGTCCCGATCTTAATCCGCTGGATTATGATTTATGGTCAGTTTTAGAGAGTACGGCTTGCTCTAAACGCCATGATAATTTGGAGTCCCTAAAACAATCCGTACGATTGGCAGTGAAAATTTTTCCCGTGGAAAGAGTGCGTGCTTCTATTGACAACTGGCCTCAACGTTTAAAGGACTGTATTGCAGCCAATGGAGACCACTTCGAATAAGCTTTTTATACTTTAAATTGTTTTATATTTTATATGTATTAAACTAACACACTGTAAAAGTAATAACTGTTATTTGCAATAGAATTAACGATGTGGACAAGAAATTTGAAAAGCAAATATAAAATCCGCGCGTCATAATGACAATAAAATGTTGCACAAATTAAATTCAAGCATTTGCACATCGATCCGAAACTTTAATTGGATTCTCTTCAAACTGAAACGATTGCAATTAGTCTGTCATTGGAACGTTTAGCTCTTTATTTTTTATCTGAACGTTTATCGGTGAGTACATGTTTCATGCACACGATCGCTCAGACAGATGTATCCCGATGTTAATGAGTTAACTTTCGCCGACGACCGAACAAATTAAAATCTAAACGGTAATGCTGCACATCTTCACAAGTACGTAATTTGCAAAGAAAAAGATTTATTGAAATTTTTAAAAAAATACACTACTGGGGATAGAACGTTTTGTGAGTCCGCACTGAGTGGTAGGTACCACCACGCTGCCTATTTCAGCCGTGAAGCAGTAATGCATTTCGGTTTGTAGGGCGGGACAGCCGTTGTACTGTTAAAAGTTAGATCTTACAACTCATGTCTCAAGGTGGGTAGCGGCATTTACGTGGTAGATCTATGGGCTCCGGTAACCACTTAAATCCAGCTGGGCTGTGAGCTCGTTCACCCATCTAAGCAATAAATAAATAAATGTCTGTTTTGGAAAACCTCCGAATTTCGTAGGAACTAATAATATATTAAAAAAAAATTTGTTTCTAACTAAAAGTTTGAGGCGTGTTCGGTTACTTCTATTAAAGCGTATACATCACGGTAGTACGGTACACCTGTATGGCCACGCCTCCGAGAGTGTCCCGACGGTCTGTCTTCCGCGCGACGCCGTCCGTCAGATCCACCACTGCGCGTTCGGTCGTCAAGCGTTCCATACGCTCCTCGATATAAAGTTCTCGTGTTTCACATACAAACTCGACACAGTGCTGTGCGATAAAACTTTTTGTGTTTTGAATTACGAACAGGGAATTAATCGAGGTATAATATTGTGTATGTATTTTTTTTTTTAAATATTAAAATGTTTTTTTTTATTTTCGACCTTGAAACGATAAGGTTTGTTGGAACAAAAATATGTTTTTTTTTTAAGTCCGAGCCGTTTATTAAAAGCGGTCGATAGTGATAAAATGTGTGACGAAGGCCGAGATAAGCTATTTTTAAAAGTCGTTGATACATATCCCGTTGTTTGAAGTTATCGTTGAGAAATTATTAAAAAAAAAAAGCTCTATCACAACTTGTTGCTCTTGTGGGTGGAGTCTAAAGAAATGTTTACGCACGCGTACCACGACTTATCTTTATAATTTACTGTGATGAGTTTTATTTAAGCATTTTTCAGTATGTATATCATATGTATGTATGATAATCGAATTCAACTTTTGCCATCTAAAAGTATGCACAGCAAAATGGTGCTTATTAAAAATGGTTATAGGTATGTTTACTAATTATATAATTACATAGTAGAAGAAATTTAGATACAGTGAAATTGAATTTCTTGTCAAGTTTTAAGATTTAAATATCTTTAAGGAATTCGTTGTTACATATTATCCTGTTACTGGCTTCCTAATTTAACAAGTAATGTAATTTCTCGACTGTTTGAAGCAAATTAAATGTTCCAACTTTATAGTACACATCAACGTACAATAAAGATCTTTGTTGAATTGAGAAAAAAAAAACAAGCTTCAATATTTAAATATCATTTACATCGTGAACTGTTAAAAAAAATGTCATACAAATATTTCGAAGGCACGTCATTAAATATCACTGAGCATCTATTTTGATAGTTCGCAATATGTAAATCAGAATAATACATACATACATACATATTTATTTAGTGAATATTACTATAGCACTTAGCACTGTTTATGAGAGATCGCTTCAAGAGACATCAAAAGACCCATCCTGGCTGAGCCCTTGCTCACCCACCTGTTCTGATAAAACTAGAAAGGCCTCCGGACCACCAGTAATCTCTCAAACATAAAAAAAAACATCAAGAGACAGACACATGGCCAACCAGTCCATGGACACTACAACGCTAATCCCCCCGTCCACTTTGAGACACAATGACGAGTTAGACGTCTCAAATGATCAGTTTTATCCTCCTCCTTGCGTCGTTGCTAAGGGTCGTGACCACCCTTTTATATCACCTTCGCACGCACGATCTTTCTCCATCTATTCTTGTGTCTATATTCTTGTCTCTGGCGGTGTGGAGAGCGTTGTGAAACGTGGAATCGAGAGCGGTGCGGATCTGGTCGGACCAACGTATTGTGCTGCGCATCCGAGGTCTTTTCCCATCTACTTTACCGGTCACGATGAGCCTCTCGAGATTGCTACCATCCTTCTGTACAGTTCCGATCAGTTTTATATATATAAATAAAGGTTCATATGTCAGACGAGAACGCATAGGATCCATTTAATAAAGTAAGTAGTACTAGCTAGTGAAATAAAGTAGTAGGTATGTTAGTATTTATAGGATGGTTTTTTTATGGCCCTTGTGGGCAGACGAGTATACGGTCTACATGATGGTGAGTGGTTACCGTCGCCCTCGGACTTCAGCCAAGGCACTGCCTACCGTGCAACTGTTTCTCTAACTCTTCAATCTGAAATGACTGCTTCGCGGTAGAAGTAAGAAGTATCGCCAGTAAAAGACGCCTTACTACCGCTAACACCACCACGATTTAAAAAGAAGGGTTTATGATTTAACCTTTTTGTTTATCTCAAAGTAAGTCAATAGTTTCTTCTTTCTTTGTTCATATCGCCTTAGCTTTATGGGATGTTTATGAATTATTTCCACATAGCATAGTGTACCCGACATTTGAGTCTATATTCGATATTTGAAACCGTAATCGTTATTTTTTCGCGATCAAATAGGTTCATTAGTACCTAACAATTCATGTATGTATATGTATGTATAATAGGGAATAGTAAATTACATAAGTCATAGATATTAAATAATCAGACATAGATCAAACCAAACTGTTCGTCACACGATTGTTTGCTTGAAGTGGGAACTGAACTCAGGACTGTTGTCTGTTTGTAGAGATAACAAAACAAAACAACAATATAATGTGAATAGTATTTATTTCAGTATTCTTTGTTTACCGAAATTATACGCATAGACACGATTTCTATTCTGAGAGAGATTTCCCGGATCCTCGTGTGATATAGGAAATCTTAGATAGATTTCGGATCATTGAGTACGGAGCGTTTGTTTGTGTTAAGTTACTACTAGCAAACAGAAGGCTTATTATGAACGAGAAAAAAAACCATTGGATATTCGGAAGTTGTTTGCTATGAAACAAACAAAGATTTTAGTTACATCAATCGATGTACATTTGGCAAAATATTAATATTCATTGACAGTTTAAACGAATTTTATTTATTTATTTTATTTAATATATTTTGTACACACAGCTGTTAGAAAAAACACGACAATAAGGATACAGAGTACAAGGGCACTTCTTATTTCATGTTGAAATCTCTTCAAGTAGGCCCGCAAAAGGAAAGAAGAATTAGGGACACAAACCTAGTGCATACAGTAAACATTATATATAATAATATATACATATTACAAGATACCTCTGGGTTTGCGGAGGGACTTCGGTTCCCTCTGTATTTTATACCGTATGTTCCATGGGGAGTGCTCTGAGGAATTGTTCGAGATGATACCAGCATCTCGTTTTTACCATCGCACCGCCCGCCACCGGAGTAGAGTTCATCCATACTACCTGGAGCCACTGCGGTCATCCACAGTGCGTTTCCAGAGATCTTTTTTGCCACGTACCATCCGGCTATGGAATGAGCTTCCCTCCACGGTGTTTCCCGAGCGCTATGACATGTCCTTCTTCAAACGAGGCTTGTGGAGAGTATTAAGCGGTAGGCAGCGGCTTGGCTCTGCCCCTGGCATTGCTGAAGTCCATGGGCGACGGTAACCACTCACCATCAGGTAGGCCGTATGCCCGTCTGCCTACAAAGGCAATAAAAAAAAAAGATACAAAACAATACATATATACATACAAAAACACACACACACACGCATATATATATACATACACACATATACTTACTTTATATTATAATACATCGATGTTACGTATTCGTTTATAACTGTTAATTTTGGCCAAAAGAAGAAAAAAAAAAAAAAACTTAATTTATAAACAAGTTAGGATTTGTATTTAGAATATTATTTAAATTCGGAAAATCCTTGCGTGTTTACGAGTTGCTTGAATTCAAATTCAACATAATTCTTGGAACCGTTAAAAATTACACAATAAATAATAACAGTTGACGTTATGGACAAGTCGTTTCAATAATATAATAGACATAAAAGAAATCGATTTAAATTCTATAGCTTTTTAATGGATATGAATGATGTTTGTTATAAAGTTTTGAATTTTTAAACAAATATTTATTAAGCATCCAACAAAAGAGGTTCAGCTTTTTTTTTGATACTTTTTAAATATCGCTTATAATGTTGAATTTTTCTGAAATTGGACAAGTTATGGTGATGTAATCAATAAATTAATCAAAAATAATACAAAGAAATATGTATATTTTTATCTAGACGACACATTGCGTAATGTAATATATAAAAAGAAAATATTGACGCCAAACGTCATTAAAATGAAGTATCAAAATATTATTTCAAAAAAAAAACAACGATTTGAACAGTAGCGCCAACCTGACATAAATAGAACTTGATTAATCTATAATGAATTATGTAAATAAGCAAAGGCAAACCAGCTTTATAACTTTTTATCATCGGTTCAGCCGATTCTCTTTTTTTCTTAGGTTAATTGCTAGGTAGTTATTTTTATATTAATAGTTATAATAAAGTTATAATAAATTGTTATAAAAAATAAAGTTATAATTTATAGCTATTTTACCACTTTTACAAAGAAAAAGTCGATATGAGACAAAAGATAAGACGAATCTCAATTTTAACATATAAAAACATACAAACCAAACGCCATACCATAGTTGACGATCACAATAAAGTTATTAAACTATCGTCGAAGAATCAAAACTATTGATGGGATGTCTACAATCTATCTTTGAGAGTGTGTGCGTGAATGAGAAACACATATATAGCTTTTTGTCTACTGAACTTGGAGAGAGTAAACTTCGTGCAACTATGAACTTTAAGTAAAAAAGCTAAAAAGCAAGTGCAGTAGAACTGTCTCAAAAATTTTAATCAAAAGACCGGATTTCTATATTGAATTGTTTTGAATTGAATTGTTTTTGATACTTATGTACGTATATCTATAATATGTAATTGACAAATTTGTATGTTTATAATGATATTATTGATTTTATTTTTATTTTACATCATAATAATTTATCGAATAATAAATATTCTGCACAAGAAAAAAGTACAAAAGAACGACATACATAGCAGATCCGTATAAACGAGTTTAAAGATTTTTATCTATACTAATATACTAATAATATATTATCTATACTATTTACTATTATTAATATTATAAAGAGGAAAGATTTGTTTGTTTGTTTGTATTGAATAGGCTTTGAAACTACTGAATCGATTTAAAGAATTCTTTCACTGTTTGGAAGCTACACTATTCCCGAATGACATAGGCTATTATATTTTTTTTTAAAAAAAAATAGGAATCCTTACTAGAACTGCAATAAGGTAACCTAAGGTGTAAAAAAAAAAATTACCTAAAATATTCCTTAGATCGCGTGCCCTGCGACAGCACATTATGTTTAACTATTATAGTTAAGCCGTATAAGTCAAATATCGTTGAAATTTTTGTTAAAGACCCAAGCGGAGCCGGAGCGGGCCGCTAGTTAAAAAATAAATTCGTTCGAATATCGAAATGTAATGATATCCCATGTTTTTGTGCATGCGAATTAGATTAATCTTCGTCAACTGTATGGTAACTTATAATTAAGAACTATCAAAATTTGATTACATCTACTGCACAACGGTTTTTTTTTTCGATTATTGTCATTTTACTGCGGAATCCTAAAGTTTTTATTAACATGATGAAAATTCTAAAATTTCACTCATTGTACCAACGTCATAGAGATTTGTTGTTGTGAACAATCGTTTGGAGTTCCAGAATATGCGCATAAATTGTTATAACTTGAACCGTGTAAATGTTTAGTTGAAGCAGAAAATATTAGTTTTTATTTTGTTTTATGATTTTGTTTCTTGTCCTTGTGACTCCGTTCCTTATTTTCTAATGTAAATGCAGCATTAGCTGATAAATTCACAGCTCACCTAATGTAATACGATTATCGGGACTCATGAGAAGCATAGCGTGGAACCACGAGGTCCGAAGTCACCTTCAAAATCGCATTAACACAGCCACTAGAGTTGACTAAGTATTCTAGACTTTTACTGGTGGTAGGACCTCTTGTGAGTCCGCACGGGTAGGTACCATCCCCCTGCCTATTTCTGCTATGAAGCAGTAATGCGTTTCGGTTTGAAGGGTGGGGCAGCCGTTGTAACTTTACTTGAGACCTTAGAACTTATATCTCAAGGTGGGTGGCGCATTTATGTTGTGGATGTCTATGGGCTCCAGTAATCACTTAACACCAGGTGGTATTTGAGCTCGTCCAGTCATCTAGCTATAAAAAAAAAACTTGACAACATTTTCGGTGCAATTTACACACGCAACAACATCATGCATGAACTCTAAATATCTTCACTAAGTCTCCAATACCTTGATCCGACGAACCCCTGTATTGGCATTACGTTGATTTCCATCAGGCACGTGTGGTTCGCATGTCTTTAACCCATCGGTTAATAGTTCTAACGTGACTGGGCTCAGATCGCGGTCTTTAATCTTCGATACCTACTGACTCTTGCGGTTCAGTTGTTGATTTCGCGTTAAGATCGCGGTCTTTAATCTTCGATACCTACTCTTGCGGTTCAGTTGTTGATTTCGCGTTATTTTCCTTTGCCCGTTGCTATTTGCCTTGGGGTTTGATTTTAAATTTACAGTTTTTTGTTACGGTGTAGGCAGGTGAATCACCTTGAGGTTAACTTTGTGTTAATTGGTACACCCGTCTTGAGATTAAATGTCAAAGTCTCTTTTTTTATAACAGCTATTGCGCCCTTCAGTCCGTAAGACATTATTGTTTCGCAGCTAACAAAGGCGGCAACCTGATGGTACCGACCCGTACGTACTCACAGTATACCTGCCCCATTTTTACCATCAGTCGAAATAATTGGGATTAAAGAATCCGGTTAAAGCTTGGGCTTGGGTAATCTGGAAAAGTTTGGTATTAAGTGATGATGGTAATAAGTTGAATTTTCGTTCTATTTCGGTGGATTGGCAATTTCTTTTATGCATTCTCTTAAACAAAAAATATACAAATCTGAAATTGCGAGAACGCCTACCTTGTGGATATTATCTTTAATAGAAGAAAATCAAATTATTGTTACTGAAAAATTCTGAAATCTCCGATGGTCGTAACTAAATTACAATGTAATTATTTGCACCCTACACCCTATCGATAAAAATAATAGATGTTCTAGTACAGGTCGTGTTTGTCTCTGGCATAAGTTGCGGTAATTTTTATAGAAGACTTGACAACGATTAATAAAACTGTTGTTACCTTGTAACACAGAAAGCAATAGATGAATGAGGGTAGTTAGTAAAAATGCTACAAACTTTAGCAGAACATTGTTATTTTCGGTTTTACCTGGTTATAAGTAATTATAAGTAGCGGATATTAGTAATAACAATTAAATAAAAATCCAGCTTTTTACTACAAAGTTTTGTTACAATTATCAACAGTAATTTAGTTTTCAATAAATGTACCGTATATTGGGGGGAATAGGGATTAGGGATAGAATAGGGACAAATCTGGGTGTCACAATGCTCTTGTGGAGATTTAAATTTGTTGAATTGAAAAAGAATTTTATTTATTGTTTATGAATATTAAATACTTTAAATTAGTCACCAGAATTTTGTAACTGATTAATGATATTGAAAAGTTAATTACCTAAAGTGAAATACCTACCTAAAAACTAAACAGTGCCAGCCCATCGAAAAACTATTGTCCCCATAAATGACCCGATTCACCCCAAAAGGCAAGGTGGATCCAATCTACTGTATAATTAATATTTTCTCCAGAGCCACCATGCCTAAAAACATTAATTACATAACTTTGTTATTAAGCAGTAAAATTTCATTTTCTTCAATAATTTTTTTATATCCGAAACTTAATATAATTTATTCATAAGACGCCATCAAGAATTAATATAGCATGCGGTGACTTATTGACATGAGCTATTCAATCCAGTATGAAGACTGATTGATCAATTAAAGTTTCAATTCGATCGCTTTGACGGGAAGTCTTCAATTATAATTATGTTTCATTCGCACTCTTGACATTTGTCGTTTTATACTTTATTATGAGGAGCATCCGGCTATTTGAGCATCTGCCGCGCTTTTGAGCCATGACTTTTGATGTCATCTTAAGTTTAAGATGCCCGTAGTAGCAGATAAGGAAAATTGTGGGAAAAGGTAACCTTATTTCGAAAGATTCGGAGCGTAATGTGGTTTATGGAGTTTTTCAGCGGCTTAGTGCACTTGTACCGAACGATTGATCTAATCCAGTGTTCAAATATCCTATGCAGCTATTTCTTTGAACTTGTACACTTGTCTATAAAAACCGATTCGTAGGTACTATTATTTCTTCTGTTGCTTTTATATCTTCTATATCTAATCTATATATCTATCTCCATATAGACTACAACCAATTCAGATAAATAGTTGAATCATAGATATCCTTTATCATTCTAAATATCCAGAATTATAGGTTTTATTGTATAATTATTTGGGAATCTAATAAATTTATAATAACGTTTCGCTCATAAATAACTCAAATGGATATTATGCCCATTCTACGGTATCTTCCGATCCGGCATCAATCTCTCGGCCGAGATTTGAATTATGTAAATCGTATCAACGGGATGGTCACTATAATTAATAACGCTTTTATTAGCTTCAGACGTATGTATGTTTGTAACGGAATCTTTGAACATGATTTTGACCCCCTTTAAAACTCGGATTAACTCGAAATTTGGTATACTTATTAAGGACCGAAGACAATTCAATATTTAAAAAAAATATTGAAAAAATTTAAATTTAATTAAAAAATGAAAAATAAATAAAAGTTTAAATAAACTAACAAAATACGGTTTTATAGAAAATCCAACTTAAAGATAGAAAATGAATTTTAATAAATATGAATTAACAAATAGTGTAAGAAAAAATGATTTTATTGTAAAAAAGCGCAGGGTGCTTTTCAGGATATTATCAAAATAACGCTTCTACTCATATCTGTTCATAAAATATTTATAACTACTGATACCATGCGTATTTTGTTAGTTTTTTTTTAAACTATTATTTATTTTACGTGTGTTCGATCTATCGGTGCATTTACCGAATTTGATTTATCATTTGTCGGTTCGCGTATGACGTCTCGTGGCGGCTCTTTGTGCGGCGCACCGTCGGCTGACAGGAGATGGATGCCTCGACTTAGTCTGTGCCTTATTGCTGTCGTTTGTTCTTGAATTTATTGGACACGATATAACGGTTCCGATGACGTCGTACTTACAGCAACGTTGGCGACCGTGTCGATGCAGTTAATGGTCTCCTCGTTAGAAATGTGATTTTGTGTAATAGTTCTCATATACATACCCGATAGCTGTGTACCGGTTTCAATTGTTTTGAGCAATCTTAAAGTTTCTTAAAATCGGTTTTGATTTGTTTTTAAGTGGTCTTAAATGAAAACGAGCTTTTTTATGTCTTTGGAGGTAAAGGAGAGCATACGTCTCATCTCACTACATACCGCTAAGCATCTGTTAGAATGAGGCCATGTAATACCGTTCAGGTAGCACTGGGGAGAGTTCATTCTAGAGCCATTTATCATTTATTATTGAAGTCCTCGTGGCCTAAAGGATAAGACGTCCGGTGCATTCGTATCTAGCGATGTAACGATGTTCGAATCCCGTAGGCGGGTACTAATTTTTCTAATGAAACAAGTACTTGGCAAGTACTTGACAAGTTCACGATTGACTTCCATGGTGAAGGAATAACATCGTGTAATAAAAATCAAACCCGCAAAATTATAATTTGCGTAATTACTGGCGGTAGGACCTCTTGTAGGTCCGCACGGGTAGGTACCACCACCCTGCCTATTTGCGCCGTGAAGCAGTAATGCGTTTCGCTTTGAAGGGTGAGGCAGCCGTTGTAACTATACTGTACCTTAGAACTTATATCTTAAGGTGGGTGGCGCATTTACGTTATAGATGTCTATGGGCGCCGGTAACCACTTAACACCAGGTGGGCTGTGAGCTCGTCCAGCCATCTAAACTATAAAAAAAATTAGTTGAAAATCCACTATGAATAAGCTCAGCGGCTCCGTGTAATAGCAATGGACTTTGCTTCGGTATCGGGTGGTGCGAGGTAAAAAGAGACGGCGATATCATCTCAAATAGTGGTCAGCAATATAATATTATTTTTTGAATCTGCTCTCCGATTAATTTGTCTCGTTACATAATTATTTCCCACCTTTTTTTTTATTGGTCATTTGTAAGAGATCGCTCTTGGCGATAGGACCGCTAATTGCATTTTTTATTTCTGAATGGTTTGCTTTTGTTTTTGTATTGTTGTACAATAAAGTTTAATATAACTATTCAGAGTGATCTCCATGGAACATACGGTAGAATATCCCAGATACTCCTAAATAGTTACCATCGCTCTTATACCTCGAAACAAAGATGTGTGGTGTCGTGGGACACCGGATAGGAACGAAGTTCCTTGTTATAAAAATATTAATATTCGAGGTATAAAGAAAATAATTATTCGGGTATACATTTTTTATTATGATTTTTTTATTGATAAAAAAAACTATTTTACAAAGTTATAAAATATATAATAATAATATACAAAGGAACAGCTATTTATATGAATAATAATAATTAAGGCTAATTATATTCTATCATAGAAATAATAATAACCGTCGTCACGTACACTATCCACTAGACACTGTATAGCCATCATACTAAGACTATACATAAATAATAAAAATCTTACGTTACGGACATTTTTTCCCGGTTAGGGTACCCACCCCTCCGCATCGTCCCATAAGGAACTTCGTTCCAAAAAATCAGATGCAGTTGAGGTTCAGCTCTAATTCGCCTCGCACCCTGTGTAACGTATAAGCTTTATTCGAAAATCTACACATAAATTGAATACAATTGTATGCAAACAATTTGGCACCGTTTCCCCGTTCATTCGTGGAACGATTTCGTACATCAATGCAGGTGGTCGTGTGTTACTTTTCACTTTTATAGCTTCGATATCTCGAAAACATCATAAAATTTTGTTTCCTCTTCGTGACTCTTTAAGTCGAATAAACCACGACGTTCACACATCTAGATTAAAAATACAAGATAAATTACAAAAGAGAGAGAGAGAGAGAGAAAAAAAAAATGGAAATTTGCATCTGAATTATATCGCAACGTTTCGCTCTTCACTTCGACGAAAACGATAAAGCAATGAATATGTTACTAACTAGCGGTGGCGGTGTTATTTATGATGGCGGCCGATACGATCGGCACGGACTTGTCGCGTCGACTTCAATGCGAAGGTAGTCCACACGTCTCACAACTTTGACTCTTCGTTGAACGGGATAAAGGGGTCCGCGGTTATTGGAAGTCGGAACGCCGGTCGGCGCGCGGCGTGCTCGACAATCCGCTACGGTCGTCCATCATTCGAAAACGCGAGCGCGTAACTAGCCTTCATTCAAACCGAATAAGAATATCGCGAAGGTTCTAACACCCTTTTCGTTCCCGGCACGACGTTCGTACTGTTATATCCCTAGCCTGTACAGATTAATGCTTACCAAACACCTTACTCATCATAAGCCCTCTCACAGTGATTTCACGAGAACATACCAGTCTCAATTCGGGTCAGATATTCATTGAAGTGAGACGTTTACCAATTTTCCTCACTATCTCCAAATTCTTTTATTATAATTAGTTATTCATTATAAATATTGTGTAGTGTCGAATCATTTTTTTTTTAAAAAGAGTTCGGCCTTCTCACTTCTAACAGTACGAAGTGTATTCTCTTATTGATAGATCACGAATTTGTATAACGCATACATAATATACGAAATCAAATAAAAATTGGACGCCTACGATGGGTAGGATATGTGGTTCGAATTGAGAAGATCAGAATGCCAAAACAACTGCTCTATGGCAAACCAGAGGGCCGCAGAGGTCGTGACAGACCCAAACTCCGATGGCTGGATGGCGTACAGCACGACGAGAAAGTCCTGAACAGAGCAGTCTGGAGAGACATACTGGACCAGGCTAAGGCCCACCCTGGGCTATAAGGCCTAAGATGATAATGATTCATAATGCACATTTACGTTTCTCGTAAAAGGTGTTCGACCTTACTTATATTGTTAATGTTAAATTCATATTCTTGAATATTATCGTGTCACATTTTAATGTGAATGCACATTGTTATACGTCTTTCACGAGCGTCATCGAGGGAAACAGCTTGAGAGCTCGGTCGAAGCGGCCATCTGATAGTTACGAGTCTGCATAATTGAATAACTAATGTACTTGAGCTCTGGGCCTGTAGTGAGTAGTGACTCTAAACCGGCATTGAAGCCCTAACGATTGTCAGATGTTATCACTAGTGACGTTTCAATACAACGTGGATCAATCGATTCCGAAGTTTGACATATGAAAGCACGGAAGCACAGATAAAGCGTTTCCTTTCCGGAGAGGTTTTATCGCTCGAATATATCACCTACCGTAAATAGACCTTCTTTTATGGACCTTACGGCAATTATTTAAAAAAAAAAAAAAAAACGAAACGAAGAAGAATTTTAAAGTCATTTTAAATATTTAACATCTACAACGGGACTGTGAAGACATTGTTCCTAAAGGCGTGTACGTACGTACGGATATAATAGTCGCACGAGTCTCATAGCGCACCTTGTGTTCGAAAATTTAGCATTTCGCGGAACGACGAGATCTTCGTGAGTGGCTATAGCTTTAGATATTATCTTTTTATTTTCTTTTGCTTAAAACCTTCTAATGAAACAAAATAATGTCAATGACATAATATAATAGAGTTATATTGTCGTCACCGCGTGATGCTGTCGGTCACGGTGAGTCGTACCGATTAAACATGCTCGGTCAATTCCATCGAAAGCTCATCTGTTTCCTTGTCTCGTTCATGATACGCTATCAAATTAAGCGCTAAATGACATCACGAGTGGCCGCCATGAATTCACAATTGAATGCGTTCGTTAATAACCCTTTTTTTTATATTATTATTACGTTTATCTGAATGTTGCAACGACGTCGTGCGGTGGAATTCCTTTAGAGCGCGCCGGCGACGCCTCTCATGACTCTTATGAGATAGGAAAGTGGGCTATTGTCTGTTGTTTTCGTTTTTAGTTTATCATTCTTCAATGTTCTCTGATCGAAAATTGGAATAACACTGATCGTCCGCGTACAGCTTCGCCCGCGCGATCTACATTTAATACGCGTTGACGTTTGGGAGTGTTTGGTAGTGATATTAAAGGTATCCTTAATTCTTTCTTAAGGTTCAGACTTTTTTTATACGGATTTCAGTCGAAATAGGCTTAGTTGGTATGGATGCGAAAACGTAACACACGCAGGGCTATTACTATGGATTATTATTCATACCTCGACTGAACTATTTTGAGATTGCCCTATGAAATGGCGTTCGAAATTTTGAGAGGTTCAAATATGTGCAATAAAAAAAATTAAAAAAAAAAACATCCGCTGTCTGTATCCCAGAACGTGATGCAATGTTTACGATCGGTGCATTTTATCTGTGTGTTTTACGTCCGCGCGTACGCCACCGACGTATGATTAATAGCTTCAAGAACCGAGATAGCGAAGGTGACTGACTACAGCGCTGGTCGGATCGACAATATTGTCTCATTTATTGCTAATGATCTATTCAATATCTAACCGTTATGAGCGCTGTTCGTACATTTCTCTAGGGTGTTACGCAACATGACTTTCTATTTTAAACTTATTAAATATTCGCAATTAACATAAACCAATCATCGTTGCGCGTTTTGACATCAACGCGCTATGGTAATGAGCAAAAACGTAACTTTGAATTAAAATCGAAACATTAATTCTTTCCGTGCCAAAGTTAAATTACGTAAGTTAATGTTCTGAGTGAACCGTATCGTGTGATATTAAAGAATACTAGAGGTCTCGCAGTAGTCGAAATTCGACTATAATTAATTGGAATTATAAGTTTGAACATTATTATTGTCAAAGACTATTATACTTCTATAATCACAGATTTCACTAAGACTACACTATAGACAAATAATATTAAAGATAAACAGTATTAAGCTATTTTCAATTTGACCACAGTTTTTGACAAACTAAAGTTTGACAAGAAACAAAGAGTTTATATTATACATATGTGTGTGTGTCAAATACATGGCAGTGTATAAACAAAGAGTATATATTATACATACATGGCAGTGTGTGTAATGTTTTCTTTATTGATTTAATGTATTTTTATGCATTATTTTAAAAAAAATATTAGCATTGTGCACTTCTTCTCTATATTCTCTATAAGTGTGGAAAACTTCATACTCCTCCGTCCGCGCAATTTTCGTAAAAAGGGATACAAAGTTTTTGCTTCACGTTTTAATATATAGATAAATGTTCGTGTTGTATTGATAGAAGATTAGTTTTTTTTTTTACATTTTCTAGATCACGTGTACCTATGTATTTTTTTTGTCTAGTTCGTAATTACTCAATGAACCGTGTTGATTTGAAGTGTGTTCTTGTATCTACAATGCTGTACGTATTAGTTCGGACTTTCACTAAATTGTTTTGTGTGTTGACCTGTATTAATGTTGCCATAGTGGAACATAACGTTTTCCTTAATAGTATACAGTCGCTAGTTTTAGTAAACCAACTGTCAGATTTGAACAGTAATCGATTGCATCCTATATGTTTTACTGGTTATCTTTTACTGGTGGTAGGACCTCATGTGAGTCCGCACGGGTAGGTACCACCGCCCCGCCTATTTCTGCCGTGAAGCAGTAACGCGTTTCGGCTTGAAGGGTGGGGCAGCCGTTGTAACTATACTGAGACCTTACAACTTATATCTCAAGGTGGGTGACGCATTTACGTTGTAAATGTCTATGGGCTCCAGTAACCACTTAACACCAGGTGGGCTGTGAGCTTGTCCGAGCATCTAAGCAATAAAAAAAAGTTACGGTTGTTTAAATACAAACAAAGAGCTTAATAATTCGACGCTTGAAAGGCAAACGTGACTAAGCGACAATAACTGCTTTGTACATAAACGATAGGCAATAACCATATTCGATGCGCAAAAAAAATATATTTCTAGGTCTATTAAAATCATTTCAATCCTACAGCTACTAGCTAGATTCTACCACAGCTAGATGCGTTAAAATAATATTTTTTTTCAGGTATTACAACTTCAAATTAGTCTACTGTAAAGTTCACGCGTTGTCGCTTAGTCACGTTTGCCTTTCAAGCGTCGATATGCTCTCTCAAATTTATCTACACAAATATGTACATACATATAGCGCCTTTTCGCATTAAAAGATTAAAAGTGTACAATTTCCAAAAATATTTGAAATTGAGTTAATATGCGTAAACATTTGGTATCGACAGTATTTTTCTCATAAATACTGTCAAAAGAGCGTAGTTTCGTTTTAGTTTTAGTGTTTTTAGTTTACCTGTGTTTTGACTACTATTAACAAAATTAATATATAATTTTATCTTACTTTAAAAGACAGATAATGTAAAAAAATATATATATAATGTTGCAAAGATGATTAACATCAAAAATATTACATGTTAAACCTTTAAGACACTCTCCTGTAAAATTAGTAAGTTTTGAGATTATACAGTATTAATGCGAGAAGACTTCTGTGGGTTTGTCAGATATTCTGTGCCGAGTTGCTGTAATTAAACAGTAGGTAGTGGCTTGTCTTAAGTTATCGGCATCCACGACTGATATGAAACTGTTTCCTCTTTTACTAACATTGTCATTTAAAAAAAAAAAATTGTTTAAGTTCATTCGTTATCTCTCTTTTAAAATTCCAATGCCTAGCATTACGTCATAGCGTGGAACTGCTGCGCCAATCCATATCGCCAATGATTTGTCCTGTTGTGTACCATAAGGCTATTCAATGAACTCATCTCCGCGGTGTTATCTAAGCGCCACGACTGTCTTCAGATTAGTTTTCAAATGCCAAGGGCATCTTTCCCCTCGCATTGTTGATGTCAATTAAAGATGATGTCTGAAGGCAATAGTAAAAATTAACTTTTCTATGTTTTAGTTTGCTCATTCGTGTTCTATACGATTGCGATCTTCTGATTGAATAGATTTTGTACGGTAATGTTGTTGTTGGAATTTGAAGAAAAGTTGTTTTTAAATAAACGGCCATGTTATTAAGTGATCAGAATGTAACTGTTAATCAATGAAACCTTGGTAACATTTGTTTATGTACATATTCACGTCGATACGAACAAAGTTCACTCATCATCATTATCCTGCCCTTCTCCCAGTTACCTGGGGTCGGCGCAACATGTTTTCTCCTTCCATACTCTTCTATCATATACCATTTCTTCGCTCACTCCCCTCTTACCAATATCGTCTTTCACGCAATCCATCCATTTCTTCTTAGGTCTATCTCTTCCTCTATATCCTTCCACATTCATTGTTAACATTTTCTTATTAACCTCATTTTCATTACGTCTCATCACATGTCTATACCATCCCAAACGCGCACTTCTCAGCTTTTCTGTCACAGGTGCCAATTTCAGACTTCCTCTAACATATTCATTCTAAACAACAACAACCAAAGTTCACTATGAGATCGAATTTGGATTGCTTTGCGGTTTTTTCGTCACCAATAACACCGGCTTATCTCGTTTCTCGGAATTGAAGAACGACTCGAGTTGTTTTTTTGCAATACACTCATGCTTTAGTTTATTTTGAGGGCTTAATTTACGAGTTTCCACATCAGTGGTCTGATAAGACAAGTGCCTAACGTTACTTATTTTTTGCTCTAACAATATGAATTCTTGAATTGAAATATGTCGTTTTTTTAAGTCAATGTTACATCTAATAGATTTTGTTTATCAATTTTATTAATATGTCAATATTACATCTAATTGATTTAGCTTATTAGATCAAAATAAGATCTAACTAAGATCGCCTCTTTGGTCACCCTATGCACGTGTTTTTATAACATAACATAAAACATACGTATTTGTTTTCTTTCAGATTCGAACACGCGTCGTTTGACTCGTCATTCTGCGTAAAACATAGGATAAATGTAAGTTCTTTCATTGATTTTGCTATGTTAACCGACTTTAGGAAAAGGATGTTCTCAATTCAATTTTTTATTTATTGGTATCTAACTTCAAACCTACTTCTACATTTTGTAGTTGAACCGATTTTGAATGATTCTTTTTTATTTGATAGCTGATGCTGATGCATGTGGACGTATTTAAGCCATATCAAGTTCCAATCAGTATTGTTTGAGTTATCCTTAATAACGAATTTTTAATCGACTACATTAATGAGATTCTCTTTTTATGCTGTTAAAGTCGGTTTTATTTATTTTATTTAAAAAAAAACTTTCTTTAAAAATGTTTCCTTTTTTTTTGCCTAAGCTTATAGATAGCCCTGAGAGGCTATGTCAGCGTAACCTAACAAGTAGGTGAGCTCACGGGACTTAAACCTGATGACGTTGCTAACAGTAACCCTAGCAAGAGCCATGCTTCGCAAAATCTACCACCAGATCGGCTTGTTTCCTAAAACTGTTCAAACAAACGTCTATGCGTGAATAAGATAGTTGTTTGATGCTAAATTAAATACGAACTATACGTATTAAAACGTTAATACAAATTTCTGTGCACCTTTATGATAACACACACAAGGGCTTATTTATAAAATAATGATTATCTGTATGCTAAAACATGTGATGATATAATCGCAAACAACTTTATGCTCTTATCGTACTGTGCTTATTACAGCCGAGCATCTAATAAATTTATGTAAAAGTAAATTGTCTGATGTCTTTAAGTTTGAAACATGGATTCACTGTGATGTATCGTAACTTTTTGAAACGAGTTACATCGATAGTTTGTTTTGCTGCCATTTATTGTTTTAGAATTTTCGAATAGATACTGAGGCTATTTCAGCTTATCTTTGATGTGTAGGTGAGCTCACGGGGCTCAAACCGGAAAAGTGTTCCTAACACTGGCCCTAGCAAGAGTAGTGCTTCGCAGAATCTACCACCGGATCGGAAACGCGACCCACTGAGAAGATCCGGCGAGAGACTCAGTGAGCTAACCAATTTTCGGTCGTCATTTGAATATTGTGCTAACTCTGTCTTTTTCAACCCGTATTCACCCAATGTTGAGTTCAGGTCCCTTCAAATGTACTCAATTCCTTTCGAGTTTTTGCCTTTACCTTTTGCCCTTTCTGCTAACTGACGTCAATATATTTCTTTTAAATCAAAGGAATTAATACGGTCTCAGTCAGTTTGTTATACTTGGGTTTTTATCTTTACGATAAGAAAATCCCAGCTGTTAAGTAAGCGCCAAACATCTTGTCTATTAAGAAAAAACGATAGTTTGTTGTTAACATTAATACTGTTTGTAAAGACGACTGATCTTTTGACAAGGTTATAAAAAAAAAAAAGACATTAAAATACTTCGAAGAAAACCTAACGTGTAATAAGTAGACGATTACCACACGTTGTTTAACTACGATTTAAAATTATGTCTTTGTTTAAGATGAATTTAGTATTGTCGTACCCGATTGATTGTGACGCGTACTGAACCCGATTAATTTTGTTCTCGTAACGTTTATCTTGATTAGTTTCGTCACGGTCGCTCAATGCTATGTCACGATAAGCGAGAGCGAGATGGAGAATTGTTGGAGTTTACTCCTTTAGAATCGATTTACATATATAGGCCCGGGGTATGAAAATTATGGGGACCAAAATCGTACTAGCATGTCACACGAAATGCGTTATGCGCCTGATTGCGCATGTCACACGAAATGCGTTATCGCAGGTGACGCCGGGCTGCTGCGCCGGCAGTCCGCCACAAAGCCTCGTACTGATCGCGCGTTTCTCTCATTATTGTATTTTCATATATTTGTTAGTCGTTTGTTTTGTGTCTCGTTAATTTGTTAATAATCTGTAGTGTATCGTGTTGTCGTAATATAGAACTATTTCTCGTATTGTTTCGTTTAATTTTTTATATCCAGTAAACTCCAGTCGTGCGTCGGAGCGGACACACACACTTTTTTTTTCTGTTACATTCATAAGACGTGATCACCTGATTTAAACTAGAGACTGTATTTATTGTACGTTGTTAAATGTGAAGTAATTTACTACGAATTAAAAACGTTTTGCTGAAGTCTTCTGTTTCAATTATGAGTTGTTTGGACTTGGTGGTATTAGCTCGATTAGAGTTATCATGTAAGATCCTCAGACTCATAGCTGTTTATTCGTTGGCAGCCTAAGGGGCTATTCCAACAACGCGTGAGCTCTCAGGCTGGGAGATCAACCTGGGAGCACTTGCTAACATTAACCCTAGCAAGAGCAGTGCTTCGCTGAATCTCTACCACTGGATCGGTATTGCCACCCACTGAGAGGATCCGGCCAGAAACTTAGTCTGTTATGTCCATGAGCGGTTTAAGATCGACGACCGTTGATTGGAGTGCCTAAAAGCACCGAGAGTGGCTTAGGAGTTTCTGATTGGACGTATTTAGGATGACGGTGGCTTCGCGTTGCCTCGTCAACTGGGTCGGGTGTGTAAGAAAACGACTCTTATTGAAGAGTATAAAATCAATAGATCATGTTGCTTATTTACGCTGTATATAAACTTTACTCACTAGAATGTTGACATTATGATTACATATACAAATCTACAATTCATTGGCAGTTTTTTTACCCGTATATGTAATTAAAGGAATTTGGTAGTAAAGGCTTTTGTTCCCACGCGTGTAAGTTGCAGATCCTACGGCAACTGTGGGCGCTACCGGTCTCCGCTTATCTAGTATAGCGATCCAGAGTAGCTGACTTGAGAGACCTCCCTGTGTGGCGCAATACGGGAACCTTAACTGTTTACTAATCAAAGCTTTCGAGGACGTTTGTGACGAAGGAATCTGGTAAAAATTCACAGGCAACTATTATATCCGTATTCAACCCCACATTAAGAATAAAATTATACATAACTAGCTGACACGGCAGACTTCGTAATGCCTCAATCGCCAAATAAAAGACCTAAACTTTTGTATAAAATAAACTTAATACAAACAAAAGGAATCCGTCGGACGGGAGACACATCAAAGGGAAAAGAAAATTGTTATTTTTATTTAATTCCGAGCATTTTCATATTTATCTACCTTTTAAACCTTCTCTGGACTTCCACGAATAATTCAAGACCAAAATTAGCCAAATCGGTTCAGCCGTTCTCGAGTTATAGCGAGACTAACGAACAGCAATTCATTTTTATATATATAGATATAGATAATAATAATTGATAAGACAAATAATTAACAATACACAAACAGTCTTAACGGTAATCTCAAAACATCTAGTACATGTATCTATAATAATATGTATTAAGTAAAAACATTGATTCTCAAACTTTTTGTTTAACGATAAAAAATTCGACGGCAAAAAAGGCGAGCTTATAAATATTTTTACTTACTATATACTACACTGCATAAAACAGTTTGCGAGAAAAAAATTATACATCTTTTTTAATTGTAATATTTATAATTTCAACATGGTTCGTGTCCATAAAAGTTGGTAGCAACTTTTGACTATATTAATTTCTAAAATTTAGTCAGACACTAGGAATTTGTCGTCACTGATGTAAATATGCAAGTTCCGAACAACATTGGGAAAGTTGCCGTCGGTCTACCGAGCAAACTCAACGACAGATCTTTGCCTACTTAGTATGAAATTGTCATAGCCCACATGTCCTTATAGCGCACATAGTTACATCCTCGCTATTACTACGGACTATCACAAAATTAATTAAAAATAATATTTAGAACGAATTATTTACCTACTAGGTGTACGTGACGAAATATTTAAAATCAATACAATAAAGAACTGTAGTTAGATTGTCTATACTAATGTTATAAAGAGGAAAGATTTATTTGTTTGTTTGTATTGAATAGGCTCCGAAACTACTGAACCGATTTGAAAAATTCTTTCACTGTTTGAAAGCTACACTATTCCCGAGTGCATAGACTATCTTTTTTTTTGAAAAAAATTAGGGATCCTTACTAAAACTCTAATAATGTAACCCAAGGAGTAAAAAATTACCAAAAATATTCTGTACATCGCGTGCCCTGCGAAAACTATTGATGATAGAATAAAATAATGTACTACTACGACTTTGTAGAACATATTATTATTTACAATAACAGTCGCGACAGCATATGTCTAACTATTATAGCTATGCCGCAATAAGTGTTCTTTTATTTAAAAAAATAAAACAACGTCAAATATCATTGAAATTTTTGTTAAAGCCCCGAGCGGAGTCGGAGCGGGCCGCTATATATTATAAGCTTACAAAATGTACCGTATAAAAATGTTAAATTAATTAGTATGTGTCTACATAAATATAAACTCGTTCTGTTTATTCTAATTCTACTTTTCACCTATTTATTAACGCTTATTATATGTTATTGTCAATAGTCCATTAATTGTATACTTTGCCTACGATTATAAATAAAATAAGATATAAAATATTTAATTCGACGATAAATCAGTTTTTAGATTCAGAAATCGGAGATTTATAAGCCAATTTCTTGATCGTACATTTATAAAGTTCATTCTGTTTAGAAACTAGTTTTTGTTTGTGGGTTTGTTCTCAACTTACCAATTTGCCGGATTTTTTGTTCACTGTTCCAATTGTACGAATTAACAAGTTTTATTTTCTCAGTCCCCGATACAAGTGGCACGATAACCAGGATAATCGTTCATGTCTGTTTAAGTCTCAAAGTTTGCTGGGAAATTAATGGTGTTGTCTTTATGGGATTACACGCAATGGTTTCTCAGCCATTTTGAATATTGTCAGCAATAAAAATAGCTTAAGATTTAATCAAAATTACTTAATTTAGTTAAATTAAACTAAGATACTCACCGATTCAATACACAACGAAAATATCCAGAAGACGAAAATAATATTTTGGACGCTGATACTCATTTCGATTGGGTATTAAAACTGAGATTATCATGATGGACAGATTCGTCTAAAAAGAACAAATAGGTTTCGATTCGTATTAATAGAATACATATGTAAATTATAAATAAGCGATCCACGTGCTTATATTCACACATATATCCATATCACACACATATCCACATTATAATATTGGTGCATCAAAAGTCTAGACACTAGACGTGTATGTCTGACCAGATTATGCGCATCCTATGCAAGCTTTCACCTTACAACCTTGCAGACCTTAAATTGATTGAAAATTGAATTCTAATATGTGATGCTCATTGCGTTAAACCGCGATGGAGTGTCGTGAGCAGCGGAACGGTGTGGGTAGGGTTGTGACGGCGGGGAACATCAAAGTTTTAAACAAGGAAAGGTATTTTTGTCTTATACGAAGTGATTATTAGGTGAGAGATTATTAAATGAGCCGGTCACCGTCCTCGCCGAACCCGTCGCTTGCGACGAAGGACTCGACGAGTAAATTAACCCATAGACACAGCCTACTGAGTTTCACGCCGGATCTTCTCAGTGGATCGCGTTTCCGATCCGGTGGTAGATTCTGTGAAGAACTGCTCTTGCTAGGGCCTGTGTTAGCAACACTCCTGGTTTGAGCCCCGTGAGCTCATCTACACGTCAAGGCGAAGCTAAAATAGCATTTTTTATTAATATCTATTACATACTTCCGTACGTTCTATTATTAGAAATAATTCTAATTTTGACTTATTTATTTTTAAACGTCCTCACGACCCACATAGTAGCCTGGTACCAGTACATGAGAAACTGGTGTTATTAGTACATGAATATCCCCACTTTCTTTAGTCTTGGTATACAACATGGCTATACAACAGTTTGGAGACTTATTTTCATCTCTCCAATAATATAGAAAATCTTCTCTATTGAAGTTTCAAAGTCAAACTTTTAACTTCAACAGGTTTCTTAGCTAAAGGTAATTATAAAAAAAACCGAAGCTTAAATTTTATTACACATCATTTTTATTACTAGTAAAGGAAGACTTCATTCCACGTTTAATGACATAATCAATATCGGCCCATCATGATAATTTTACGTGAAGTTTTGTTCTTTTCATTATCGTCTAAAATGGTAATGACGTTCATATCAAATAATAATTTAAAGTTTTATAGCCTAATAGAATTTAAATGATTAAAAAAATATATATACAAGAAAGGTCACAAACTCGTTTTTTACGATGCTCTAACGTAGAAATGATATTTACCGTAAGTTTGCTACGTAAAAGGCGATTAACGGATCAGAGAAATCGATCGGAACGCATCTTGACAAAGCGACATAATCAATTGTTCATTCGGTAGTACGGATTCGGTGTGTGTGGGTTTGCCGGAGTCTAGACCTTTCCTAGATTGAAAACATTTTTATTACTGTAAATGTAACAAACATAGCGGTAGGCAGCGGCTTGGCTCTGCCCCTGGCATTGCTGAAGTCCATGGGCGACGGTAACCACTCACGATCAGGTGGGCCGTATGCTCGTCTGCCTACAAGGGCAATAAAAAAAAAAACAACCTATCTATTTTCTATCTATATATATAAAAATGAATTGCTGTTCGTTAGTCTCGCTAAAACTCAAGAACGGCTGGACCGATTTGGCTAATTTTGGTCTTGAATTATTTGTGGAAGTCCAAAGAAGGTTTAAAAGGTAGATAAATACGAAAATGCTCGGAATTAAATAAAGATAACAATTTTGTTTTTCCTTTGATGTGTCCCCCGTCGGACGGATTCCTTTTGTTTGTTTTAAGTTTATTTTATACAAAAGTTTAGGTCTTTTATTTATTGATTGAGGCACTACGAAGTCTGCCGGGTCAGCTAATCTATAAATATAGAAATGAATTGCTGTTCGTTAGTCTCGCTAAAACTCGAGAACGGCTGGACCGATTTGTTTAGTTTTGGTCTTGAATTATTTGTGGAAGTCCAGAGAAGGTTTAAAGGGTAGATAAATATGAAAATGCTTGGCATTAAATAAAAATAACAAATTTTTTTTCCTTTGATTTCTCTCCCGTCGGACGGATTCCTTTTGTTTATTTTAAGTTTATTTTATACAAAAGTTTAGGTCTTTTATTTATCGATTGAGGCACTAGGAAGTCTGCCGGGTCAGCTAGTAAATAATTAAAACTAGCCAGGAAAATTTTATTTTTATTACCCTTGTAGGCAGACGAGTATACGGCCCACCTGATAGTGAGTGGTTACCGTCGCTTATGGATTTCAGCAATGCCAGGGGCAGAGCCAAGCCGCTGCCTACAATTAACAAATTTATTAATTATATAATAAATAATAAATAAATTTATTATATTATTAAATTTATAGCAATCCGTATTATAATCAGTATATAATGTCCAAAAAAAGGGGTGAATCGGTTTGTTTGTTCATTCGTGTCCTGTGATCGCACATTCTTAATTCGGGAACGTGGAAAATAATAACAATAAAAAGTTTTAATTTTGTTTACGATCTCACGTAGACCAAAAAAAAATGCTAATGACGTATAATTCAAACTCATGACTCGTTGGCGTTGCGGGCTAAGATTACTTACTGCAAGTTACTTGTAACGGTAATCCTTTATACGAATAACAAAATATTGTAGTGGCATGCATCAATCTCATAACGAATAGTATGTCAAACATCGGAGCCAAACAAAAAAAAGTTTTATCGTAATTTAATGAGAAATGTTTTTCTAATCTGTGGTAATAAATCTATGTTTACACGGCAACACTGTTTCCGAATAAGATATTCGTTTTTACGGACACGCGCCTGATCACCGCGGACGCTGTTTATGTAAATGATCGATCACTCGATTTTTGTGTTCGAATATGGACCCAAAGTACTCTAAGTCGTAGTAAACTTAATAGTTCTTAGTCTGTATAGTCATTAAGGTCAGTATACATGATGACCTGGAGCTTGACTCAGTAAGTATTTACAGTCGGCATCATTCCGCCACTTTTAGAAGGCGGCACGACATGAAAACCCTCTTGTCGTGGTCGTCGGTAATTCCATACCTGATCCTGTGGACCGAATGGTAAACAGTCGACGTCCCCTAAACATGTCATTAAGTATCCTCCCGATCCATTAACGGTGATTTTAGCTACCTCAAGCACAGATCACCATCTTCGCCGAACCTGTCGCTTGCGATGAAGGGCTCGATGAATAAATTAACCTATAGACACAGCCCACTGAGTTTCTCGCTGAATCTTCTCAGTGGGTCGCATTTCCGATCCGGTGGTAGATCCTGCGAAGCACTGCTCTTGCTAGAGTCAGTGTTAGCAGCACTCCCGGTTAGAGCCCCGTGAGCTCCACTACACGTCAAGGAAAAGCTGAAATGGCCTCTCAAGGCTATCAGCATAGGTAAGGAAAAAAAGCTACCGGTCCGTGAGTAGAGGGAATAGCCCCTTAGGCTACCAACAATTAGGTATGGGAAGAAAACTGTAAAATCTGTAAAATATGTTTCAATTCTTTTACAATAAAAAGTTTCAACATAATAAATCATTTTGAATTCAAGCCATCAGGAAGAAGGTGCGATATCATATTATTATTGATGTATAGAACAATTAGACACTTGGCACGATGTTCGCATATTTCTGAACGTGACGTCATAGTCTGCGTGCTCATTAGTAATTTTTTTGTTGACTGAAAACTTTTATAGCGGATTTAGAAGTAAATCATATTATACATAATATATAAGACTGCGTCGTATGCGCGTCTGATTATAATGGCAATAAAAACTTAAGGCCTCGTCAGTCCGTCTAGATCAGTGTTTCCTAAAATTTTCGGGCCATGCCCGACTGTAACATTTCTAAAATTTTTATGGCCCCATACATAATTTTGAACATAAAAAAATCGATTTGTTCACTTTTGAAACATAAATTATAGGTTCTAGGAAGAAATCGTTTGCATCGCTATGAAATTGTTATCAATACACAGAAAGTCATATTTCAAAACATATCATAAAAAACTGAAATATAATAATTTAGTGCGATTGCCCTCCTTAATTATCAAATTGACCCATTGTGGGGCGTGGACCCCACGTTAGGGAAACACCGGTCTAGATCAATAAAAGTAATATTATAATCACAATAAATACATATTTTAGACACTTAAAGACAACTAAACATAATTAATTTAGTATCGTTGTGCACGGAAAAGCAGTAGCGGAAAATTATCATAAAATAAAATACTTACTTATCGCTAGTGATACCAAGTATCGATGTTACACGATCCAGCTGCAAGGATAATATTTTTCATGAATAGGAAGCGTCACGTTCCGTAATGATATGCGAAAATGCTGTCTATACTATAATAATATTATAAAGAGGAAAGATTTGTTTGTTTGTTTGTTTCGAATAGGCTCCGAAACTACTGGACCGATTTGAAAAATTCTTTTTCCATTAGAAGCCGACATTGTCCCTGATGAACATAGGCTACTTTTTTATATATTTTTTTATTTTTTTTTTGGTTTCATGTGTGTTTTAATGTTTCCGAAGCGAAGCGAGGGCGGGTCGCTAGTTAATAATAATTAAATTTTGCCGTGACTAATGCTCTAACAGGATCGATTTGCATTTCACTTGACTCGTTACACGCGAGATAAATAAATTTTACTGGTAGCATGAAACATAGGTGTTCTTCGTTCAAAAACATCTTGTGTTGGCGACGTAATATTTTTTGTAGATTCTTATCATGTTTGAAATTTAATTTGTTGACTGCTAACGTATGGATTAAAAAGTCTTAAAAATTAAGTTATATTAGAACAAAGAGAAATCGATACAGAACTTGCGGAAGAGTTGCATAGCAAATGTATTGATAATTTAAATCAATTATTTATTCCCATGTATATACCTTACCCTAAATTATTCGATTGGGCAACCACTCTTCCCCATATGTCCGAGCAACTGATAAGATGTAACAAAAAAAAACCTGCTTAATATGTAGAAGTTTATAACGTTGACTTTAAACAAAAGATACAGTAGAGTTTTCTTTAATTACTTAGAATGAAACTAGCTTCACTCAAAAATATTATTTTAATTTTCATTATTATATTTGCAACGTTTCGACATTAAAAATATCAACGAACTAGCTGTACCCGTCCGCTTTGCTGGGCATCTAAAATTAATCTTATTATTTCTCACCCTCACAAAATTCGGTAGGCAGCGGCTTGGCTCTGCCCCTGGCATTGCTGAAGTCCATGAGCGACGGTAACCACTCACCATCAGGTGGGCCGTATGCTCGTCTGCCTACAGAGGCAATAAAAAATAAAAAATAAAATATTCCCATCATTAACGCCCCCGCAACTGGTGTAGGGAGTCCAATGCTCATATAAATATTAGCCTATCCATTAAGTACATGTATTTTCTACATGGATACCAAGTTTCAAGTCAATCGGATGCATGGTTCAGTAGTTATAACGGAACATCCGGAAAAACCACTGTAGATTTATATATTAGTATATATATAACCTGACATTCGTTAGTGACCACGACAACTGTGTAATGTGTGAACAATATCCAAATTTAATTAATCAAATTGTACTTTAAAAAAAAACAACAACAATTTTATAGTCACGATAATTTATTAATGACAATTTTTTTGTTTATCACACTTTTAAGAAACATATTCAAAGTGTGCAGAATGAATAACAATTAACTATATCTATGCTAATATTATAAAGAGGAAAGATTTGTTTGTTTGTTTGTATTGAATAGGCACCGAAACTACTGAACCGATTTGAAAAATTCTTTCACTGCTTGGAAGCTACACTAATCCCGAGTGACATAGGCTATAATATTTTTTGAAAAAAATTAGGGATCCTTACTAGAACTCTAACAATGTAACCCAAGGTGTAAAAAATTCCTAAAATCGTCATCGCGTGCCCTGTGAAAACTATTGACGATAGAATAAAATAATGTACTACGACTTTGTAGAACACATTATTATTTACAAAAAGTGTCGCGACATCATATGTCTAACTAATAAAGTTATGCCGCAATAAGTGTTCTTTTATTTTTTTAAATAAAACAACTTCGTTGAAACTTTTGTTAAAGTCCCGAGCGGAGCCGGAGCTAGCCGCTAGTTAAAGATAAACAGATATGCGGTCAGCGGTGAACACTGTCAAAATAGTGTTTTATCACACCACAGTAGTACGATTGCAGTCAACGATCTTGCGCAATATAATAAATAGGTTACTGTTTTTTTATAACAAATATAGAAAAAAAAAACCGCAATAGAATAAATGAAATTGAAAATCATCACCGTTATTCACAAAACTTCATAGAACAAATAGTTCGTTTTAAAACACTAAAGTTTCTGATAAAACATAGCTATGCATTTTTTTATGAAATTCTAACCGGATTGCTTTGTAAATTTGAGTTTGCCAGATAGATAGTTGTATAGATTTATCTATATATAACATCTTTTTTTTGTTTATAGTTTTCTTAGGTTTATTTGTTCTGAAAGAAAGCAAAACTAAAGTTTTGTTGTGATTATCGCTCGTAGTAGAGACATTATTTTGAAGCTACCTACATTCGCGTAACCTATCGTGTGTTTATATACTGTTAGCAAATCTCACCAATACTGGCTCAGGCCGTCTTCTCGTCTACCTCTTCTGATGAAGAATTAGAAATTTCTGAGCCATCGACAACAAAAAATAAATATTTGTGAAGTCATAGGATGGCCGGGTTGTGACTTATATATATATTTTATAATAAAACGACGAGCTCTGCTTGTGACTTGTATTATTGGCGGAAGTAGTCTGACTGTATTGCCATAGATTAGGTACATTCTTTACCTGACATCTCCCCTTTTAAGTTAAAGACTAAACTTATTTTTAAGGTAAGTACAATACTTTTCTTATATGACTAATTTCCTTAGTAGCTAAGACATTATGAAATATGACTGACTATTTACAAACAATACTTAAATTAATATCTTATGAACTTATGACTAATAATTACAAAAGCGTTGAGGAGGTCTAATAATACGTCCGGAACGTGTTGTTTTCGGTAATTGACTAATATCTTTTCCTTTTTTAGGTATTACTGTTTCTTTGGAGACTGGAACTACAGGTTTTAGTATGTGCTCCCGATTTCTCCTGAATGTTCCTTCTGGGGACTGAATAGTATAACTACGAGGTTCGTTTTCTGCTTGTTTTATACGACCTGGAACCCATGAACTATTGGGCTTGTGTTTGAAATATATTTTATCACCAACTTGTAAATCTGACAATTGTTTTGTGTGTTTATTATAATAAAACGTTGAATATTCTTTCTGCTTTTCAATATTTTTAGATAATGTTTTAATATCGACTAGTGAAGGTGATAATTGAGTGTCTGTGACTGGTATTTTAGTGCGTAAACATCTAGACATACATAATTGTGCTGGAGAAAAACCACTTTGTTTTGGTGTATTCCTGTACATAAGCAATGCAATGTAAGGATCTGTATTGTCTGCTTTACATTTATTCAATATATGCTTAACTGTGCCAATTGTTCTTTCAACCATACCATTTGACCGACTGAAATATGGACTTGACTTTATATGCTTAATATTCCAATCAATTGTAAATAAATGAAACTCTTTGGAATTAAAAGGTGGACCATTATCACTAATCATAGTTTCAGGTATGCCATGTCTAGAGAAAATTGACTTTAATTGAGTTATGACTGATATAGCGTTTGAGCTACTATTTAATATGGCTATTTCTGCATATTTTGAGAAATAATCAACTACAATTAAGTACTTTTTACTATCAAAATCAAATAAATCTATTCCTACTTTATTCCAAGGCAAAAGTTTATAGTCATGATGAATAATAGGTTGCTTGGAATTATTTCTTCTATAAGTAAGACATGTATGACATTGGTTAATATATTTTTCAATATCATTGCTCATTTGTGGCCAAAAGACTGAAGATTTTGCCAGACGTATAGAACTGTTTATACCTAAGTGTCCTTCATGTACTAATTTTATAACATAATCTCTCATATTTTCAGGAATTACTATCTTATCACTCATTAATATTATATTATTTTTGACTACATGCAATTTGTCTTTTAAAGAAAAATAAGGTTTAATTGACTGATTAACTGACTTTTTATGTTCAGGCCATCCATTTTGACAATAAAATACAATTTTAGACAATGTTGGATCATTCGTTATTGACTCTTGAAGTTCCTGAAGTTTTTCTTGACTTATTGACAAATCAGATACAATTAGATTAATATGTAAATCAATATCACTATCTAAATCTAATAATGTATTATCAGGAAGAGGTGCTCTGGACAGAGTATCAGCAATATATAGATATTTGCCTGATTTATATACAACATTAAGATCATATGGCTGTAAACGCAACATTATTCTCTGTAGCCTAGGTGGAATATCCTGTAATGATTTCTTAAACATACTTATCAGTGGCTTATGGTCAGTTTCAACTTTAATTTGTCTCCCATATACATACTGGTGGAACTTTATACAACCAAATAAAATAGATAAGAGTTCTTTTTCTATTTGTGCATAATTTTGTTGACTTTTAGTTAATGAAGCTGAGGCATATGCTATTGGCTGATTATCATGTAATATGACTGCTCCCATGGCGTTTTTAGATGCATCGACTGATAATGTAATTTCTTTATTGTGATCATAATATGCCAACACTGGACTATCTGTTATAAGCAGCTTAATTTTATTAAATTCAGCTTCATGTTTTTCAGACCAAATCCAATCACTATTTTTTGACAAAAGTGATCTAAGAAGACTGTTTTCTTTAGACAAATGAGGTATGAAAGGACTAAGATAATTGACCATACCCATAAATCTTTGTAACTCATTGACACAAGTCGGAATTGGCATTTTACAAATTGCTTTGACTTTTGAAGGATCAACTTTGACTCCTTCTTGACTGAAGATATGTCCTAAATATTTAACTTCTTTACAACATATTGAAGATTTTTCTTTGTTAAATTTAATATTTAATTCACGAGCTCTATTTAATACTTTTTGAAGTGCCTCATTATGTTCTTCCATAGTTTTTCCAAAAATTAGAAAATCGTCCATTATTACCTTGACATTATTTATATCACTAAACCGTTTAACCATTTCTCGATGAAAAATTTCTGGAGCAGCATTAATACCAAATGGAAGTCGTGTAAATCTATATCTTCCAAAAGGAGTAATGAATGTACAGAGCTTTGATGTGGTCTCTGTGAGACGCATCATCCAGTAACCTTTATTAGCATCTAAGGTTGAAAAATATTTTGCACCTGAGAGATCTGACTTTATTTCATCTATAGTAGGAAATTGGTAATGAGACCTTAAAATTGCCTGATTAAGTTTACGAGGGTCTATACATAACCTTAATGAACCATCTTTTTTGGTAGTAATGACTAAAGAACTTATCCATTCAGTTGGCTCTTCTACCCGACAAATAACACCATCCTTTTCTAACTCATCAAGTTCTTTCTTCAATCTATTCTTTATTTGAAATGGAATGCGTCTGCATGCATCCACAGAAGGCTTGCAATCAGGCTTAAGTTTTAATTCACACTCAAAATCTTTTAGACACCCTAGTCCTACAAAAAGTTCACTATAATTATCTAATATTTGACTTGGGACAAAATTTACTTTATACAGCCTCTTAATAAGATTCATCTCTTTACAACTGTCTCGACCTAGGACATTTTGTGTATACAGATCAACAATGTGAAAAGTAATATTATAACTTTGTGCATTGTGATATACTTTTAAAGTGCATTGACCTACTGTGGGTATTATTTCACCACTGTATGATGATAATTTATGTATACTCTTTGATATACTGTCTAAGGGACATCCTAGCTGATGAAAAGTTTTTAAATTCAATATGTTAGTATCAGCACCTGTGTCTAGTAGAAAAGTAATATTATGACTATTTATTGATAAATTTATCTGCCATGACTCTTTGTTTACATTATTGACATGAATTGTTCCGATATGTAGCCTATTATTTGTATCTATATTGGGACTATGGCCTTCAGTTTCTACAAAATGGACATTTTTATTCTTACATGCTACTGCAAAATGATTATATTTGCCACAATTTTTACATTTAACCCCTAAGGCTGGACATTTATACCTATGTACTTGTAAGCACCTACCACATTTTCTGTTTACTTGGTTATTTGACTGTTGTCTGGAACTAGACGTATGTCTGCTCTGGCTTGACTGTAGATCTCTTGCATGTGAAGTACTAGTTGACTGCCTTTGTCTTCTATAACTGGAATTAGACTGGACCTGCCCGATGAATGAAGTTTCTTCCAATAATTTAGCTTGTTGCCTGGTCGTCTCCAACTGCTTGGCTAATTGAACAGCTTGGTCAAGTGTCTCCGGCTTTTGTATCAGAATTCTTTCTTTTATGTATTGGTTTTTTGCATGTAGATTCCAGCTAAATATATCTCTAATTAGGTCATCTTCCAATGAATCAAAGTTACATTGTCTGCCAATATTTTTTAAATCTGTTACATAGTTGTCTATCGATTCTTCGAGATTTTGTCTTCGATTGAATAGTTTATGACGTTCCATTGTCACATTTATTTGAGGAATGAAGTGATTACTAAATTTCGACGCTAATTCTTCAAAGGATATTGTATCTATATCGACATTAAATGAATAAAATATCACTAACGCGTCTTGTCCAATGTGATGTAACAAGATGGCGACTTTGCGTTGATCACATTCATCTTCCAGATTATTAGCTCGCATGTATATTTTAAGTTGAGTATACCAGTTTTTCCAAGTTAAGGGCATGTTTGAGCTTCTCATATCTAAGTGTTGGAGTCCATATGAGACTGATGTAGCATTATATTGTGACTTACTTGCGCGTCCCTGTCCGCCATGTTGTGTGTCTTCGACTTTATCCATTTTAAACATTATTTCTCGGATATTTTCGTATTTTTATATAATATTTTCCAAATTCCTTGCTTCTGACACCATGTGAAGTCATAGGATGGCCGGGTTGTGACTTATATATATATTTTATAATAAAACGACGAGCTCTGCTTGTGACTTGTATTATTGGCGGAAGTAGTCTGACTGTATTGCCATAGATTAGGTACATTCTTTACCTGACAATATTATTATAAATTATTGTCGATATACTAAAATAATTCGTATTTCAAAACCTTATATACCTACATAATATGACAAAGAAAAACGTTGTCAATACCAAACTCCACTACTTTCGATGAGTTTCCATAATTAGCGCAATCACCTCAATGCTCCGACCACGACGGGTCGGACTCTTGAACGCATCTAAGAAACAAGTTTAAGGACTGGTCCATTATGTACTCCATGATTGTATGGAATTATTAATATCGTGAACGATAATGATAATCGATTGAGTTGTGATTTTTTTAATGATTGAAATCTTTGAACGTTGATAATTGATATGTTTAGTTTGTAATAAACATAATGCGTGTGATTATGTGAAATGCGCTTCAATTACTTTTAGGATAATTAGTAGGTACACGAAATAAGCGGTCCACTCGAATGCCCACACTTAAACATAGGCAGGAGGATGAAATGAGGACGATCCTTGAGACAAAAACTAGTGAGAAATGTAGTTTTTAAATTTTCTACTCAACTACGGTAACTATCATTCAGAAATTAATCAGGACAAATAATACAAACTAGTGGTCCCGCAGAAGTCGAAATTCGACTTTAATCAATTGAAATTTTATGTTTAAACATTACGCCAAAACTACACTATATATAAATGATAATCATAAAGACAAACAATATTCATCTATTCTCAATTTGACCACAGACTTTAAACACTAACAAAAGTTTGACAATTAACAATAAACAAAGAGCATATTTATATATATCTATGTGTTGTGTCAAATACATGGTAGTGTATGTAATGTTTTCTTTATTGATTTAAAGTGTCTTTTATGCATTATTTTAAAAAAAAAATTAGCATTGTGCACTTCTTTTCTGTATATTCTGTATAAATGCGGAAAATTTCATACTCCTCCGTCCACGCAATTTTCGTAAAAAGGGATCCAAAGTTTTTGCTTCACGTATTTGGTAATATTACAAATAAGTTTTTCTAGAATCGTGATAAAACTAGTGATGTTATTTTGTTTTTTGAAATAATAATTAAAGAATTACAAAAATAAAGTATTCTCATTAATTTCATGACTAGTTTTAGGTCGAGAACAAATGTCTTGAAGATTCATCAGATTAATGACAAACACAATATGGTGTGTATACGTCCTCGCGATAGGCATTTATCTCAAAACGAGTTTCCTTTCTAAAACGATTGTTCACAATATAATAATCTGTACAATCCATTCCGGTGATCGTCAAGGCTTCATATATCCGTTAAAATGGTCTATAGAAAATAGGCTTACTGGTGGTAGAACCTCTTGTGAGTCCGCACGGGTAGGTACCACCACCCTGCCTATTTCTGCCGTGAAGCAGTAATGCGTTTCGGTTTGAAGGGTGGGGCAGCCGTTGTAACCACACAGAGACCTTAAAACTTATATCTCAAGATGGGTGGCGCATTTATGTTGTTTAGGCAGCGGCTTAGCTCTGCCCCTGGCATTGCTGATGTTCATGAGCGACGGTGACCACTTACCATCAGGTGGGCCGTATGCTCGTCTGCCTACAAAGGCAATAAAAAAAAGATGTCTATGGGCTGAAGTAACCACTTAACACCAGGTGGGCTGTGAGTTCGTCCACCCATCTAAGCAATAAAAAAGAGGCTTATCGACTGAAGGAAGATCGCTATGTTCTCGGACTGTTCCGGTAATTTTTTATTATAACAGGATTCACGACACCAAAAAAAACAGGTGTAGCACCATCAGAAGCCGATTAAAATTTTATCATTTATTATCTAAATCTACTAAATTAGAGATGCCGCATCGAAATGGTGAATAGTTTTTTTTTTGGAAAGGGAAAAAACACAAATATCTGTGATAGTACAGTCATACTTTCCGGTTTTAAGGCTGGGACTTACGTTATAGGTATTACTAAGACTGCGACCTGCATGATGAGCTACGATAACCACTTAGCACAAGCTTAGCCGTGAGGTTATTCACCCGTAAACGTTATCTATACTAATATTATAAAGCTGAAGAGTTTGTTTGTTTGCTTGATTGGTTCGATTTAAAAAAAAACTTTCACTCTTAGATAGTCCATTTATTGAGGAAGGCTATAAGCTATATAAAATCACGCTAAGACCCATACAAGCGGAGCACTAATAAAGAAGCTTCCGCTGCGTCCGTTGCGGAATCGGGTAATGCTTCGCTAAAATAATGTAAGACATAATTGTTCTCCTTTAAAAGTTCTAAAAAAAGTCTCTGACAACATATACTGACATATATTTTAAGGCTGGCTCACTACCTATAACTTTCTTATGCTAACCAAATTTGTTCTAAAATAAAGCATTATTTGTGAAGGTGTTTTTATGAAGATGATAATAATTCCTATCCAAATAAATTCGTTATTCATTACAAGTATTTCATTTTAAAGAAATTTGCCCCTCACAGCATCATTTGATTTTATAAGTATCTTAGATCGCAGTTTTAAAAGAACATCGCAGCAAAATAATGATCAAGCGCGTGATATTGATGTACAAGGCTCCGGCCGGTGCGGGCAGCACAGAATGAGAAGAATAACAAGAAACACCCAAATAACTTCAAGAAAGGCTATGAAAATTGTAGATTTTTCTGGATTCCTCCAGGATCCTATCCTCAGATCCTGATCCTGATGATTACAGGACCATTCCGGAACTCTACCTTTCGAACAAAAAAAAGAATTATCAGAATCGGTTCAAGCACTCTCGAAAAATCGGTGAACATAAAGAAATGGTGGTCGAATCGATAACCTCCTCTTTTGAAGTCGGTTAAAACGCGTGAATTTGGTACCTTAAATTAAATTGGTACCTTAACATGAGGTGGTGAGATAAGGTGAAAATATTTGTGAATAATAGATTCAAAAATATTTTCACCTTCTACGTAAATTAATTCGCAAGTAAAATTTTGCGTTATCCCAAAGTAACTATTTATTCCACGCGGACGAAGTCGCGGGCAAAATCTAGTAATTAATTTTAAAAAAAACAATGTAACTACGCCTACTATGTAAATATTTTTGAGCTGAACCAATCGAATGCTATTAATGCATAAATGCCAACATTGAATTTTATGTATGATATTACTAGATGCTACCCGCGGTTTGAAGGGACGGTGTCAATGAGTTATGTATCACTGTTAATACCACACAATTCGTAAGCATTCTATAAGCACGATGAAGATCTATGTCATGTAAAGAGAAACCAAAGCTGTACGGACCTAACATACAACAATCTGGACACAAATCAGAGGATACTTATATTGTTTGCCAAATGAGATTATCTCATAAACAGTGATAAAAGATGTTTGATTCCTATAATATTGACTAATATTATAGGAATTCTAAAGGTAAATATAGTTTCCCGTAGAAATGGGATAAAAGGAAGCCTATGTCACTCCCTGACCTAATACCATCATTCTGAATTATGTCAACGTACAACTTAAAGAAAAACAAACAAACACATTTGCTTATTTATAATATTAGGAGATATATTTTATTATAATATTAATATGAATATTATTGTGAGTGAAGTTACTGTCGAACAATTTTCACTGCATCAAAATCATTTCACATTAGTCCTACGATAGTTTTTCTGATTATGTTTAGCCAAAACCTTGATAAATATATTTGTTCACGTTAGATGAACACGATCCTGTATTTTGATAAGGTTATTATTAGTAAAGTTCGCTTGAAACGATTGCATTGAGTCTTCATGCTTCTCATTAAGTTTACAGTTACTATTATTGTTTAAGATTTATCTTCGTGGATTCAGCCCCGCAATTTTTTTATAACGTAAAGATTTTTTATTCTTTTATTGCTTAGTTGGGTTGATGAGCTCACAGCCCACCTGGTGTTACCGGAGCCCACGGACATCTACAACGTAAAGCTCTCAGTATAGTTACAACGGCTGCTCCACCCTTCAAACCGAAACACATTACTGCGTCACGGCAGAGATAGGTAGGGCGGTGGTACCTACCCGTGCGGACTCACAAAAGGTCCTACCAACGTTTTGCTTGTATCATACACTACCAGATGATTTTCAGATCCATTGTCACAGTTATTGTTCGTGCATTTTATGACTGACATACCCGTTGTTGTCATTTACCACATTGATTGGATTTGGATCCAGTATTGTACAAAATTCCATCTGACTCCGTTTAGGCGTTATTGTGTGAATAACAAAAATTAAAATATACAAACTTTCACGTTTACAATGTTAGTATGGACAACCTTTTCATATTTTTTCGTGTAAATTAAGAATTATTTTTTTAATTAACTTACTTTTATTTATTTAATAAATTTTTTAATAAATAAATATTATTATTTATATTATTCCTTACTTCATAGGATCATTTCTATAGTAAGCTCTTACTGAGAACTTCACACTACGTGAATGATCGACAATTTATTATATTTTTAATATAATAAATTTTTTATTTTTTTAATTCGAAAGTTACAAAAAAGTTCAACTATGTTTTTCTCATTTGTTATGGTACCAGAAACGGACTAAAAACTAAAAGACTAAAAAAGTACATCCAAACCTCTTATAAGAAATATCTTTATCGAACAAGCGTCACTAGACTAATTTGACGCTCGACATTAGATAGGTCATCGAAACAAGTTGTAGCGGAGGACTTCCTTCACCGCTTCAAATTGTCCGACGATATTAGGGAACTCCTTAGAGCTAAGAACGCCTCGATACGCGCTTACGACAGGTATCCTACCGCGGAAAATCGTATTCGAATGCGTGCCCTACAACGCGACGTAAAGTCTCGCATCGCCGAAGTCCGAGATGCCAGATGGTCTGATTTCTTAGAAGGACTCGCGCCCTCCCAAAGTTCTTACTACCGCTTAGCTCGTACTCTCAAATCGGATACGGTAGTAACTATGCCCCCCCTCGTAGGCCCCTCAGGCCGACTCGCGGCGTTCGATGATGACGAAAAAGCAGAGCTGCTGGCCGATACATTGCAAACCCAGTGCACGCCCAGCACTCAATCCGTGGACCCTGTTCATGTAGAATTAGTAGACAGTGAGGTAGAACGCAGAGCCTCCTTGCCACCATCGGATGCGTTACCACCCGTCACCCCGATAGAAGTTAAAGACTTGATCAAAGACCTACGTCCTCGCAAGGCTCCCGGTTCCGACGGTATATCTAACCGCGTTATTAAACTTCTACCCGTCCAACTCATCGTGATGTTGGCATCTATTTTCAATGCCGCTATGGCGAACTGTATCTTTCCCGCGGTGTGGAAAGAAGCGGACGTTATCGGCATACATAAACCCGGTAAACCAAAAAATCATCCGACGAGCTACCGCCCGATTAGCCTCCTCATGTCTCTAGGCAAACTATATGAGCGTCTGCTCTACAAACGCCTCAGAGACTTCGTCTCATCCAAGGGCATTCTCATCGATGAACAATTCGGATTCCGTACAAATCACTCATGCGTTCAACAGGTGCACCGCCTCACGGAGCACATTCTTGTGGGGCTTAATCGACCAAAACCGTTATACACGGGAGCTCTCTTCTTCGACGTTGCAAAAGCGTTCGACAAAGTCTGGCACAATGGTTTGATTTTCAAACTATTCAACATGGGCGTGCCGGATAGTCTCGTGCTCATCATACGGGACTTCTTGTCGAACCGCTCTTTTCGATATCGAGGGAACCCACTCCTCCCCACGACCTCTCACAGCTGGAGTCCCGCAAGGCTCTGTCCTCTCACCCCTCCTATTTAGCTTATTCGTCAACGATATTCCCCGGTCGCCGCCGACCCATTTAGCTTTATTCGCCGACGACACGACTGTTTACTATTCTAGTAGAAATAAGTCCCTAATCGCGAAGAAGCTTCAGAGCGCAGCCCTAGCCCTAGGACAGTGGTTCCGAAAATGGCGCATAGACATCAACCCAGCGAAAAGTACTGCGGTGCTATTTCAGAGGGGAAGCTCCACACGGATTTCCTCCCGGATGAGGAGGAGGAATCTCACACCCCCGATTACTCTCTTTAGACAACCCATACCCTGGGCCAGGAAGGTCAAGTACCTGGGCGTTACCCTGGATGCATCGATGACATTCCGCCCGCATATAAAATCAGTCCGTGACCGTGCCGCGTTTATTCTCGGTAGACTCTACCCCATGATCTGTAAGCGGAGTAAAATGTCCCTTCGGAACAAGGTGACACTTTACAAAACTTGCATAAGGCCCGTCATGACTTACGCGAGTGTGGTGTTCGCTCACGCGGCCCGCACACACATAGACACCCTCCAATCCCTACAATCCCGCTTTTGCAGGTTAGCTGTCGGGGCTCCGTGGTTCGTGAGGAACGTTGACCTACACGACGACCTGGGCCTCGAATCAATTCGGAAATACATTAAGTCAGCGTCGGAACGATACTTCGATAAGGCTATGCGTCATGATAATCGCCTTATCGTTGCCGCCATTGACTACTCCCCGAACCCTGATCATGCAGGAGCCAGTCACCGTCGACGCCCTAGACACGTCCTTACGGATCCATCAGATCCAATAACCTTTGCATTAGATGCCTTCAGCTCTAATACTAGGGGCAGGCTTAGGGACCCCGGTAACCGTACTCGTCGAACTCGACAAAGAGGTCGACGTGCAACCTAACCCATGCATCAGCCCGCTGAGTTTCTCGCCGGATCTTCTGAGCGGGTCGCGATTCCGATCCGGTAGTAGATTCATTCGCGAAACAATTGCTCTTGAGTTGTTAGGTCTCCTTCGGAGGCGCTCGGGCAGTTGTTAGCAAATCCCACCCCTCTTGGCTGAGCCTTTGCTCGCCCACCTGTCCTGGTGAAACTGGAAAGGCCTTCGGGCCACCAGTAAACTTTCAATCATAAAAAAAATAAAAAAAAAAAAAAAAAACTAATTTGACGATCAATACAAACTAGAGGACCCGCAGTAGTCGAAATTCGACTATAATTAATTGGAATCGTAAGTTTGTACACTATGATGATTGTATTTTAAACTTCTATAATCACAAATTCGCCAAGACTACACTATAAAAAATATTAACAAAGACATCTATTCTCAATTTGACAACAGACGTCAAGAACAAAAGTTTGACAATAAATAGTATGCATGTGTGTGTGCATCAAATACATGGTAAGTAGTGTGTGTAATGTTTTCTTTATCGATTTAATGTATCTTTTATGCATTATTTGAAAAAAAAATTTGCATTGTACACTTCTTCTCTATATTCTCTATAAGTGTGGAAAATTTCATACTCCTCCGTTCGCGCGTTTTTCGTAAAAAAGGATACAAAAAATTTTTGCTTCACGTATTAATATATAGATACGATTTTGTTAATGGGCGAATAAGAATAATCCGAAACCATTGAAATCTTATATCGATTGTGAATCGATTGTCGTAAATCCGACTCTGGACCCATTGTTGCTGTAAAGACTTATATGGAAGCGACCAAAATAAATCACGAACAAAACCATATCGGCGCGATCTTATACTATCTCGGCGGGATCGACCGCTGGGGAGATACATCGCGATACAAAGGTATTACGCCATTGAATTAGCATTACCGCTCTCCCCGATAATGTTCCTAGTGTGGATACGTCCCGTGCGTCAAATTTCGTAAGGCATGACTTTCCTTCAACGTGCGGAATTCATACGAAATCTCCCGCTGCTGATAAGATTGTACGTCTCCACTAACGTTGGAATGTCAAAGAATCTTCGGCACGCGAGAATGGCATTTCCTCAGTTCCCTATCAAAGTTATTGCATCTCTTTGCTATAAACATACATGCCTGTAAAACTGTGTGTTAATATTTTTTCTTTATTTCTGTTTCAGGAGGCTCATAGAACTGAATGAACTTGACATCAACATCTCCACGCATTAAATGTGAGTTACATTAATTTCTGAAAGTAATTTTCCATTGTTTTCAATGAAGACCATGTTTACGTTCGCGGAAGGCTACTAATAAACATAATATTATCATGAAGCGTATTGAATACGCCATTACAAAATCATTATCTTGAAAGTATAATTAACCAAATTGTATTTCTATTGTCGATAACATATCTCACATCCGAAATGAATGAAACGTTGACCTGAATCGATGCAGTCTCGTAAACAAATAATATGGCTTTATTTGAAATGACGAAATCTCCTCCAAGCATCGAAGATGGTTCGAATGTATCCGATGATAAATCCATTGATGGTACTGACAAATGGAACTATTATTCAATTAGGATGAGTTCGGGTGCCCCGTGCGATTGTCACTTGACCGGCCGAACCCCGAGAATCAAATAATACGTTAACCTCAATAATGGTATCGTCGATCTATTGCCGGAGCTTTATCGGATGGATGCAAGAGATATTGAATAATAATTGGTGCACACGAGGTGGGTCCGCGCGGCTTCACGATAGAGATCCTATCAGGAGAGCGTGCCGCATCCATCAGGCTTCGATAGGTTGTATCTGAGCCGGTATCGCGCACCAACGATAACTATTGTCTTAAAGAACGATTTTATCTGCGAAATTTGTGATTCGGCTTTGATCGACCGTTTGTCTTTTACCGCAAATGAGCCAGATAATAGCGGACGCGGTCATGAAAGGAGCGAATTTCTCCTAAATGTTTGTCTAGTCATCGCTTTGTCGTGAGAAACTAATATTATCTTTACAAATTATCGTATACTCGCCGCCACTTTTATGAAATAATTGCTAAAAATAAATTGCTATCGTTTTTGTAATGTATTTATTAATGTTTGTGACTATACATTTTATTAATTTACAACTTAGGCAAACACTAGGAAAACTGCAATTGTCATTAAAGTTTTCGCACACTACGCCCATCTATATATTAATATGTTAAGCAAAAACTTTGTATCCCTTTTTACGAAAATTGCGCGGACGGAGGAGTAGGAAATTTTCCACACTTATAGAGAATATAGAGAAGAAGTGCACATAGCTAAATTTTTTTTTAAATGATGCGTAAAAGATACGTAAAATCAGTAAAGAAAACAGTACACACACTACATACCATGTATTTGACGCACACACGCATGCATACTATTTATTGTCAAACTTTTGTTTTTGACGTCTGTGGCCAAATTGAGAATAGATTAAATATTGTTTGTCTTCATTAATATTTTTTTTATAGTGTAGCCTTGGCGAAATTTGTGATTATAGAAGTATAAAATACAATCATAATAGTGTACAAACTTACAATTCCAATTAATTACAGTCGAATTTCGACTATTGCGGGACCTCTAGTATTATGAGTTTAGTCAATTGACAAATGTAATTAGTACAACATTTATAAAAGGCCGTGTTTAAATTGGACGATTAATTTCGAGCTTAATGTTGGCTGCATTGAAACCGGCTGCTTCTGATTGCGTCCACTTAATAGCATTAGCATCATTGTCTCTGGCCATTAATAAGCCGTCGGACAGCTCTATTGGCCGATTCTCCATAACAGGCCGGACGGGACTTGGCTCCGGTGTCACGAATTAGTATCCTAATGGCCCCAGGGGAAGATATGCCCCCCGGATATAGAGACTCAGTTACGCGTACCGACCTCATCGAACAATGGTTTTAATTCAGCATCAGAATTTAAATTTATTGTCCATTTAAATCTCTCATGTACTTTCCTGTAATATTTGTATATGAATGTTGTTTATGTTATTACTCTAGTTGTGTTTTGAATAAACGATAATATCTCGCTATTTAGTATTGGGATCGATTTGTAGATAGGAATGATACTTAACCCATAGGTTAAATTCTATCCATGAATATGCTTTAGTCTCAATAAGTACATCTAGAGCAAATTGTTAAGTTATTGTGTATATTTGTTCATCTATCTAGCTAGCTGCTATTTGCTAAATAAATATATGGATTGGATGGAAAATATATGGATTCATGTATGTATGTTTTTGTCATCCATCTCTTTCTCAAGCATTCGTACAATTGTTATAAAATTTGGTACACTGGTTTTACTGGTTTAAAATTTGGTACACTGGTTTTTGGTTTTACTGGTGGTAGGACCTCTTGTGAGTCCGCACGGGTAGGTACCACCACCCTGCCTATTTCTGCCGTGAAGCAGTAATTAATGCGTTTCAGTTTGAAGGGTGGGGCAGCCGTTGTAACTATAATTGAGACCTTAGAACTTATATCTCAAGGTGGGTGGCGCATTTACGTTGTAGATGTGTATGGGCTCCAGTAACCACTTAACACCAGGTGGGCTGTGAGCTCGTCCAATCATCTAAGCAATAAATAAAATTAAAAAAAACACTTGTTATTGGAACTCTAAGATAGGTTTATTTCGTATCATCGAAACACGAGAGGTGATCCTCCAAAAATTTCAAGGTATCGATGTTTTTCATACAAGCTATAATAGCAGCGTTCACAGAATTTCATTAGAAGAGGCGGTATGAACTCAAGGCCCGCCTAGTGCAATGTAGTTATAGGAGCCCATAGACATCACGGCGTAAATGTCGTCGCTCACCTTGAGACATGAGCTCGAAGTCTTAGTTATATAATTTGCAGAGTATGCTATGAATATTTGCAATGTAATTGAGATTTTGACTTGACATTGGACGGATGACATATTTGTTATCGTACACCTATACGGTGATATCAATCGTTTTTTTTTATCTCTGAAACGGATTAGATCTGATTGGAATTAATAAATCGGTGCGTCAATTTCGTCTGGCAGCTCTGTAAATCCGTTGTGATGTTAGAAGCGTTGCAACCGGCCGTCCGAGCGTCAATTAAGATCAATTAACTCCGGCAGACTCACGGGCTCCTTTCGTCGGATGTTCACGAAGCAACGTTTTAGTTTTCAAAATGACTTAAATGACTTAAATTTTAAGCTATTAGTATCATTACCGTGGCGTCGTAAAGTTTACCGTGAAAATGGCACACCGAAGCGGTACGTCTAGTTTTTTTGTTGTTCGGTAAAAGCTGTTTGCGAAATAGGAAAGACTGATTTTGAAACAAAATAGAAGTTCGACAAGAAGCAAGCAAAAAATTGCGGTATTAAAAGAAATTTATCATGAGTACTAATATAGTTGGTTTTGAAAAAGGAATGTATGTATGTATCGTATCTTCTGAGAAGAGGTTACTTCGATAAGGCTATGCGTCGTGATAATCGCCTTATCGTTGCCGCCGCTGACTACTCCCCGAATCCTGATCACGCAGGAGCAAGTCACCGTCGTCGCCCTAGATACGTCCTTACGGATCCATCAGATCCAATAACTCTTGCATTAGATACCTTCAGCTCTAACACTAAGAGCAGGCTGAGGAACCCCGGTAACCGTACTCGTCCAACTCGACAAAGAGATCGACGTACAACCTAACCCATGTATCAGCCCGCTGAGTTTCTCGCCGGATCTTCTCAGCGGGTCGCGATTCCGATCCGGTAGTAGATTCATTCGCGAAGCAATTGCTCTTGAGTTGTTAGGTCTCCTTCGGAGGCGCTCGGGCAGTTGTTAGCAAATCCCACCCCTCCTGGCTGAGCCTTTGCTCGCCCACCTGTCCTGGTGAAGCTGGAAAAGCCTCCGGGCTACCAGTAATCTTTCCATCATAAAAAAAAGAAGTGAAGTAGCTCTCGATAGCGTTATGATACAGCTGTCTTTTGACAACTATTCTTTCTCATTCTCATATACGTTATTAGGGATGTCTAACATCTTATATCATCATACCAAACACGACCGGAACAAAGACACGCCTTTCTTAAAACGAAGGCTGAAAATAGTTAACAAGTTGACGGTAGGCGGTAGTTACGTATGTTGGTTAGCGTCCATGAGCAACTCAAACCACCTTCCGTCAAATAAGCTCTAGGCCCTTCTGACTTCATCGCAAAATGTACTGATTCCACCTACATAAAAATATAGTTAGGAACTGGGGCTCAGATTAATTAAAAGTCACCGAAATAAAGATTAAAACTCAATTTAATTATAAGGTAGGCTTCACTGTCACAATTCACTTTTTGACTTTCTTGAGGTGATCCATTCGTCGCTTCATTTCGAAGAAGCTGTCTGTTTTTTCTACCTATTTGCTGGTAGCCTAAGGGGTTTTTACAGCTACGCTTGGACGGGTAGATGAGCTCACGGACTTAAGCTGAGAGAATTTGCTGATGCTAGTCCTAACAAAAGCATTACTTGGCAGAATCTACCAACGAATCGGAATTGCGACCCACTGAGAAGATCTGGCGAGAAACTCAGTGGGTCTACCTGTAGTCTATATTCACACTTTTATAGTCACTCGAACACTGAGAAAATGTACTAGAACACTCGAGAAATGTTTCCAGAATATTCGTGAGATGTTTCATATGTTTCGAGGTCTACCTGTAGTCTATATTCACACTTTTGTAGTCACTCGAACACTGAGGAAGTGTACTAGAATACTCGAGAAATGATTCCAGAATATTCGTGAGATGTTTCATATGTTTCGAGGTCTACCTGTAGTCTATATTCACACTTTTATAGTCACTCGAACACTGAGGAAATGTACTAGAATACTCGAGAAATGATTCCAGAATATTCGTGAAATGTTTAATATGTTTCGATGTCCGTTTTTGCAATCTGACTACACATACCGTTACTCATACCGGCTTAACAATATGTTATAATACTATTTGTAATTAATCATGATTACTTGTAATGCTTGCAATAAATATAAACTATATTTATTGCAAGCATTACAAGAAATTCATGATAAAAATCGTTATTAGGTATCTTTGACCTTTGCATTTTTCGCTTTTTTTTTTTTTTTTTTTTGGTCAGGAGGAAATCGCCGGACTTCCGCCCTCCCCTGGGGATGGAAGGCGGGGCATGTCGGAGTCGAACTGACTAAAACCTCCTGTCGCTCAACAACCCGCGTCCGAACCTCGCATGGGACAGAACCCATGCAAAGGCAAAGGGGGGAAAGTGAAGCGTTTAGTGCGGAGCACATCTCTCCCATCACCCTCCCCCTCGGGACGCCGGACCGGCGGTCGTCGGCGCCACGACCACCAGCCCTCTCGGTCGGCAGGCTATCCGGAGCCCGCCTAGATGGCGCCGGTTAGAATGGTCTATCCTACGGAATACCCCGCTGGGTCAGAACCAGCGTGGGTCGAGGATAGCCGGCCTTCCATCACCCGGATGCTCTTGCGTAAAACGCGTGCAGAGCAGCTTGCACGTCGTCTTCTTAGGCCCCCTTCGCCTGTCCCCAGACCGACATATGAAGGGGACCCGAAACACTTAGAGGGCCAGGGCTTGGGCGAGATCCGCCTCCCTGGCCCCCGCTCGACGGCGGCGGGCTTGCGTGTCTCTCACGCGCCCCGCCGCCTCCTTCTGCGAGATGGTGCACTCGCAGAAGTCGAGCATCGCCTTCCACGACTCGTCGTCGCCGAGCATCGATGCCACAACACTCGGCAACGACAAGTCGTTTCCTATTTTTGCGACGAGGACACGGCGCCACCCCTCCCATGCGGGGCAGGCGACGAGCGTGTGCTCCGCCGTGTCCAAGCCGCAACCACAATGGTGGCACTCTGCCGTCGGCTCGGCTCCGATCCGGTGCAGGAACTCACCGAAGCAACCATGCCCAGTGAGCACCTGCGTGAGCCGGAAAGTGAGGCGTCCTCTGTCACGATTCACCCAATTCACAAGAACCGGGCGAATCGCCTCGACGATCCTACGACCAGCCGAAGGATCGGCCAGCCGTCTGGACCATGCCTCCAGCACGGACCGCCGAGATTGGGCCCTCCGCGCTCTGACCACACTGGGGGCATTTTTCGCTTACGGCTATCGTAAAGAATCCACTTTTCATCACATATCACAATTCGATCCAATATCCCTTCGTTTCTCTATCGATTTATCAAAGCACACAAGTTTCAACTCGCGTATCTTTCTGCATATCAGTCAAATCATGAGGCACCCATTTTTCATATTTTTTTACTATATTGATTTGCGCAAATGTGTCAATATTTTTGGTAACGTAACAAACCATGCCGCTAATTCCTGGGTAGTTTGGTTTGGATCGTCTTCCACCATCTCTATCAATTCATTGTTATTCACATGTGTATGCGCGGTCTTCCACGTGGTTCGTTCTTCAAATCAAAATTTCCATTACGAAGCGTTTAAACCAAAATCGCACGGTGCGTTCATTAGCAGTCCCCTCTCCAAACGCAACATTGATATTTCGAGTTCTTTCTGCAGAGTTAGCTCCGCGTCGGAACTCGTATTAAAAATCACTCGAATTTTCCAAGGATCCATCTTTCTTGTCTAAGCTGAATAAAAAAAAGTAAAATGTGGTGTCATGGGACACCAGGTAGGAACGAAGTTCCTTCGGCTAATCTAGAATCGACACAATTTGCAAAAAAAATCGTGCTCAATTTTATGTTGGTTTTCTTGATTTTTCTCTTAAATTTTGCTGATTAGTTTTTATTTAAGTACAGGAAAGTATTTACGAAATTCAGTATTTTAGGAAATAATAAATTACGTAAAATAAAAAATCGTAATTCAAATTATCAATTAAAATAATAAAATATGTCTGACATTTTGTTTGACAACATAAAATTACATAGAAATAGAAATAATTACAAAATAGAGAGAGAAGGGATGAGAGAACGAAAAGAAAGAGGGAGAAAGAGAAAAGTATTATACACTACTCGCTTGTGTATACGACTGTCGCGCCTGCGCACGTCTCATTTAACGGTTTTATTCCACGCACTTTTTTCCACGGATTTTTTCTTACGGTTTTACTATCACATTTTTTTCAGTTCGGTCGCGCAGCAAAATCCCTATCCCCTCCAAGCCTGCCGTAAGGAACTTCGTTCCAAAAAAAACAACTGAAAGTCTATAATCGAATGGTGCACATTTAAAAAAAACATTTTTTTACTATTTGAAAAAAGTTTCACTCAGAAATCTCAAACCATGAAGGTCCTATATCAATAAAATTCGAAGTATCTTTTACAATAGAATGGCAATTTCTTACTTTAACCCCTATTATATACATATTATATATAAGACAGCGCTGTCTTTGGCTCATCCATTACTTTAATCATATAATTATTTTGTTTATGCACTTCTTATCTGTTACTCATCGTTGTTTCCTGGAATGATTCGTTTAAAGCGATTACATATCTTGTTTTGCCGCGTTGAGATAAATCGAACATGTTTTTTTTACAAAGACGCGCTGATAAATAAACGAAAGGAAATGTATTAATATTAAATTGCGCGACGGTTATATCGTAAAGTACTAAAATATTGTAGTTTCAAGTAAAGACCGTTTTTCTGGCAAATTCCAGTCTGAATTAGATTTCTGTTCACGCTGAGATCGCAAATTTGAAAAGTTTTTTAATTTGTATGACTATTCTATTTGATTTTTGTTTATGCTTAGATGAGTGGACGAGCAGACGGCTTACCTTGTTAAGTGGTCACCGGAGGTCATGAACAAATACCGCCACTCACCTTAAGACACGAGATCTGAGTCTCAGGGCATGATGCAATAAAAATAAAATTCGCAAAAAAAAAACTTCATTATTGGTATTGTTAGTCCGGATAGGTACCACCATCCTGTCTATTTTTGCCGCGTCACAGCCATGCGTTAAAGGGAAGGTGGGAAGGCGTTATAATACTATACTAATGGCACCGCGCGGTAGTCCAAATTCGACTATAATTAATTGAAATAATAAGTTTGAACATTATTGTGAGAACTATGCTGAGTCCCACGGGCTGAGGTACAATGCCAAGAAGAGTGAACTGCTAGTGTTCAAAGCGCAGAACAAAACTTACGAGAACGTACCTCCAATCTGGCTAGCGGGCGCAACGCTTACACAAGTCAAGCGCTTCAAGTACCTCGGTCACTGGGTAACAGAGGATGGTACGGATGATTGTGATATAGATAGGGAGCGTAGGGCGTTGATAGTAAGATGCAATATGCTGGCCCGCAGATTTACTGGTTGCGATAGCTATGTAAAACTTACAATTTTTAAAGCTTATTGCCAGAATTTTTACGCCAGTAGTCTGTGGACCACATACATGCGGAGAGCTTACAATGCCCTACGTGTCCAATATAATAATGCGTTTAGGATGATGTTGTCACTGCCGCGCTTTTGTAGTGCATCCACAATGTTTGCGACATCTCACACCGATGACTTCTTTGCAATAATGCGGAAGAGAAGTGCATCGTTATTGCGTCGAGCTCGTGACAGTGGCAACAGTCTTTTGAGAATCATATCGAGCAAGATCGAGGGACTGCTGATCAATAGCCTTTGCAGTAGGCACTTAGAAGGAGAAAAAAAAATATATATAATGGTATAAAATGTATATAATGATAGTTATGTGTTAGATTTTTTAAGTTACTAACATAGATTATAAGTAATTATTACTAACAAAATGTTATGGTTTTAAAAAAAAAACTGAAATAAAGTATTAATAATAATAATAATAATAATAATTATATTGGTTCTATTGTCAAAGGTCTATATTATACTTCAATAATCACAGATTTCGCCAAGACATATAGACATATTATAGTAAAGACAAACAATATCAAAGATAAACAATAGCAAAAGTTTGACAATAAACAAGGATCTACGAGTATATTATGAGTTGTGTCAAATACATGCTAGTGTGTGTAATGTTTTTTTATTGATTTAATGTATTTTTGATGCATAATTAGAAAAGATATTAACATTCTGGACTCCTTCTCTATATCCTCTATAAGTGTGGGAAATTTCATATTTCTCCGCCCGCGAAATTTTTGTAAGAATGGTTACAAAGTTTTTGCTTTACGTATTAATATATAGATACATAACTGAGAATTTGACTGTATTTTTAAAAGTGAGTGACTCTATTCGGTTTGTGTTATCTATGGGCATCGCTAACCACCCAAAACCAGGTGAACGATGAGCTCTTTTTATCATGAATGAAATAAATAAATTATGACCTAGCATGCGTTCCGCAAGTTCAGAGTTTCGAAATCTAATAATTCGATTGTAAAGTTTTATCATTAATTACAGATAATAAATATATTATATACAATAACTGAAATCAATTCAATTGGTTCAGTTTTACATTCAATCATTTTATACAATTTAGATAAATAATTTATCTGTCTATTAAAAAATTCGCACGAAAACTTTTTAAGTAGGTATTGTTTATAACATGTACGAATTAAATACGATGCGATAAGTTATAATTGCCTATTGCAAGATAGAGAGGATATCGGGGCGCTATTGCCAACATAATAAACATTATCATAACAATAACAAGCCAGTAACTCGCGGCATTCGATTTGCTCATGACGGCAGCCAGATAACCCCGTCTCGGAGCCAGTCGGTTTTCGTGTGCAACCCGGTACACCGCACATGTTCGCCTCAACGCGCCATATAAAATAATTTAAATAACCAAACGAATTTGTTCGGTCCACTGTCGCGGTGTTGAATTGTGCGCGCTTTTATTGTATATGTCCCCTCTCACGCGGTCATCTCTATCTAGTTCATAAAGGTAATGAAATTTATAAGAATTTTCATTCATTTACGTTATGAATGTATTAAAGTATTCGATTATGTTGTTATTGGTATTTCGAAATACGTGATTAATGATATTCGGAATGTGTTTCCGAGCCGTATAATTAAGCTATTGTTGTAAGCGCCCGTTCAATAGCGAGCTTACCGATGTTAAATTAGTGAAGAGCACATTAATATGAATGGGTGTTTTTTTTTTAAGTTCGAGCGGAGGCATCGCGTTCTTGATTTCACAGCAGGTGGGATGATCGATCATCAATCACATCTCGTTTGTCCAAGGACGTGGTAGCGGTAACGATTTCTATAGAATTTCCGGTGATTTCATAGTGACGGTCGAAGTATACGCATTAAAACGAAATACCTTTCACTGTTAACGTTTATGCAAGTTCTCGAGCTATTGTTTGTTTAATTGTCAGTTTACACTTTAGTGTGATTGATATAAACGTCGTTAACGTTCTTTAGCTGAAAGTGAATTTTCGTAACGCCACTCAATTGTTTCCCGTTTAAGCCAATTCGCGGAATATCTGAGTTTGTTATTTTAACCCGCGACAAAATTGTATTTTATTTCTATATAAAAATAGGCACATTAAGCATTTATATTAATTTAAAATCCCGCTATAGACACGCTTATTAATTGGCAAATGTTTCATTCCCAAACAATTGCTTTTAAATTAATCAGTTATGTTTTTGTATAATTTGCCTAACGGCTCCTTTTCCTTTTTCTTCGGCGCTTTATAGTAAATAATTTGTAATATATCCGATAAAAAAACCGCGCTTAACAATCAAATCCGTAATGTATCTTTTGGGCCAAAGTTAACAAATAACATGCCTTGTATGTTTCTACTGCCAATGACTCAAGTTTCGAGGCAGCAGCTATCCCAAAATTATAGTCATACATCTCTACTTACTTGCTTGTTATTTGCTTAGTTTTACTTAGTTTCTGATTTGTTTATGGGGTTCGTTGTAATGTTTAATATTTAGCAGATAAAGATGTTGACTGTAAAAGTTCTTAATTATATTAACTTTATATAATCAATTTACATCTCCATCTTCTATGCAATTGTTTTTTGTGATTGATAAATAAAGTAATGGAGACTTCGCACAATCTGATATCTATGGACATATTACCGGCCTTAATACCGAATATGTTCGTAAGCTAGTACAATAAATATAGGAAATATATTTTAATTCGGATGACTGCGTAGGGAAACTCGTATTGGTTGAGTCAAAATCCTTATCGAATTGTAAATGTTGTATTAAAAAGGTTTTTTTTTATGAATGAGGTATTACTGGCGGCCCCTTCCAGTTTCACCAGGTGGGCGAGCAAAGGCTCAGCCAGTACAAGTGAGATTTCCTAATAGAAAACGTTTTCTCTGAAGTCAGTAAGCTCTGTAAAATCATCGTACACACGTCTTCAACAAAATATTTGTATAGTACGAAATTTAAAATTAAATATATTTTTTTGCCAGACGAAAATAACCTAAATCTCGACAAGATAAGTATTTTTTTTTGAGTGATAATAACATAATTAGTTTGTCTCACTGTTCTGGTCAGATCTTTTTATCGTATCTCGAGTAATAAAATTTCGTTATCATATTTTCGATACACAGATAAACTTTTTTTTAGCATAATTTTGTATATTTCGCGTCTTCTTAAATTTTATTTCTTAATTCATAAGAATATATTCGTTAATGTATATTTACGTTGTAGGTTATTTAACACTACCATAACGGTCAAATGACCCATTTTTAACTTTTGCATTGAAAATACGCGTATCATCATATTGCTTTTGCACATTTGAGTTCATGAATTTTTCATACCAAATAATCTACAATTATTATACTATTTTTTTGTTTATTTTGAGTAATATTTGTCGCATACCATTATCTACTAGCTATGGTAGAAATAGGTACCAGTAAGTGTTGGCATGATTAGTGTTAAATATTAGTTGCTTTGTTAAAAACCACGTGCACTGCTCAATAATTATGACCCCATTTTTTTTTCTCAACCTGTTCACTGTCCACTACTGAAGATAGAAGTCTCCAATTAATGTCCAATGCGGTAGGTCCGTTGCCACCTGAATCCAACCTAACCCAACGATTTTCATTAGTAGTAGCACGAAGATAAACTTTAAAAATTTCTAAATTCGAAATGAATGATTAGCGGCCATATACTTCATGGAATTACTGGTGGTAGGACCTGTTGTGAGTCCGGACGGGTAGGTACCACCACCCGCCTATTTCTGCCGTGGACCAGTAATGCGTTTCGGTTTGAAGGGTGGGGCAGCTGTTGTAACTATACTTGAGACTTTAGAACTTATATCTCAAGGTGGGTTGACGAATTTACGTTGTAGATGTCTATGGGCTGAAACCACTTTAAAAAAAAAAGCTGCTCCGCGAATGAGGTCTCTTAACATGAGTTTTTCCATCGACTACAATTATAAAAACAATATTAAGTAGCGCAAATCTAAACGTTCGCCTTTTCTGTCCGAGACACGAGCAACCTAGTGTAGTTCGCACCACTGACAGCGTAATGAATTTCGTGACAAGTTTAAAGACTTTATGTAATTAAGTAAATAAATCGGCTCCTTCTTTTAGTCCCATACTACCCTCAGACACAGCCCACTGAGTTTCTCGCCTGATCTTCTCAGTGGGTCGCGTTTCCGATCCGGTGGTAGATTCTGGAAAGCACGGCTCTTGCTAGGGTTCGTGTTGGCATCGTCATCAGGTTTGAGCCCCGTGAGCTCACCTACTAGTTAAGGAGATGCTGATATAGCCTCTCAAGGCTATCAGCTTAAGTAGGAAAAAAAAATATAAGTCCCATACTATAATTCCCTGTATTGTATGAACCAGATACGTAAATAAATACTTATTTTCATAAATAAATATTAAACGTTCAGACGCAGAGTGAACAAAATATGTTTTTTACCCGATGTAGAAATTGAACCTACCACTAGAGTCGTCAGGCGATCAAGCGCGCTTACCACTGCTGCTACTAAAAGACATTTGTTAGTAAGGAATAAGTGATAGATTATCTACGTAATATATACATTTCTCATATTTGTTACGTTGATCATAAAAAATTGTTTGAAGAAGACATTTTTTCTCTATACGCATTGTTTTTTTTTTTTTTTTTTTTTTTATGATTGAAAGTTTACTGGTGGCCCGAAGGCCTTTCCAGTTTCACCAGGACAGGTGGGCGAGCAAAGGCTCAGCCAAGAGGGGTGGGATTTGCTAACAACTGCCCGAGCGCCTCCGAAGGAGACCTAACAACTCAAGAGCAATTGTTTCGCGAATGAATCTACTACCGGATCGGAATCGCGACCCGCTGAGAAGATCCGGCGAGAAACTCAGCGGGCTGATGCATGGGTTAGGTTGCACGTCGACCTCTTTGTCGAGTTCGACGAGTACGGTTACCGGGGTCCCTAAGCCTGCCCCTAGTATTAGAGCTGAAGGCATCTAATGCAAAGGTTATTGGATCTGATGGATCCGTAAGGACGTGTCTAGGGCGTCGACGGTGACTGGCTCCTGCATGATCAGGATTCGGGGAGTAGTCAGCGGCGGCAACGATAAGGCGATTATCATGACGCATAGCCTTATCGAAGTATCGTTCCGACGCTGACTTCATGTATTTCCGAATTGATTCGAGGCCCAGGTCGTCGTGTAGGTCAACGTTCCTCACGAACCACGGAGCCCCGACAGCTAACCTGCAAAAGCGGGATTGTAGGGATTGGAGGGTGTCTATGTGTGTGCGGGCCGCGTGAGCGAACACCACACTCGCGTAAGTCATGACGGGCCTTATGCAAGTTTTGTAAAGTGTCACCTTGTTCCGAAGGGACATTTTACTCCGCTTACAGATCATGGGGTAGAGTCTACCGAGAATAAACGCGGCACGGTCACGGACTGATTTTATATGCGGGCGGAATGTCATCGATGCATCCAGGGTAACGCCCAGGTACTTGACCTTCCTGGCCCAGGGTATGGGTTGTCTAAAGAGAGTAATCGGGGGTGTGAGATTCCTCCTCCTAATCCGGGAGGAAATCCGTGTGGAGCTTCCCCTCTGAAATAGCACCGCAGTACTTTTCGCTGGGTTGATGTCTATGCGCCATTTTCGGAACCACTGTCCTAGGGCTAGGGCTGCGCTCTGAAGCTTCTTCGCGATTAGGGACTTATTTCTACTAGAATAGTAAACAGTCGTGTCGTCGGCGAATAAAGCTAAATGGGTCGGCGGCGACCGGGGAATATCGTTGACGAATAAGCTAAATAGGAGGGGTGAGAGGACAGAGCCTTGCGGGACTCCAGCTGTGAGAGGTCGTGGGGAGGAGCGGGTTCCCTCGACTCGATATCGAAAAGAGCGGTTCGACAAGAAGTCCCGTATGATGAGCACGAGACTATCCGGCACGCCCATGTTGAATAGTTTGAAAATCAAACCATTGTGCCAGACTTTGTCGAACGCTTTTGCGACGTCGAAGAAGAGAGCTCCCGTGTATAACGGTTTTGGTCGATTAAGCCCCACAAGAATGTGCTCCGTGAGGCGGTGCACCTGTTGAACGCATGAGTGATTTGTACGGAATCCGAATTGTTCATCGATAAGAATGCCCTTGGATGAGACGAAGTCTCTGAGGCGTTTGTAGAGCAGACGCTCATACAGTTTGCCTAGAGACATGAGGAGGCTAATCGGGCGGTAGCTCGTCGGATGATTTTTTGGTTTACCGGGTTTATGTATGCCGATAACGTCCGCTTCTTTCCACACCGCGGGAAAGATACAGTTCGCCATAGCGGCATTGAAAATAGATGCCAACATCACGATGAGTTGGACGGGTAGAAGTTTAATAACGCGGTTGGATATACCGTCGGAACCGGGAGCCTTGCGAGGACGTAGGTCTTTGATCAAGTCTTTAACTTCCATCGGGGTGACGGGTGGTAACGCATCAGAGGGTGGCAAGGAGGCTCTGCGTTCTACCTCACTGTCTACTAATTCTACATGAACAGGGTCCACGGATTGAGTGCTGGGCGTGCACTGGGTTTGCAATGTATCGGCCAGCAGCTCTGCTTTTTCGTCATCATCGAACGCCGCGAGTCGGCCTGAGGGGCCTACGAGGGGGGGCATAGTTACTACCGTATCCGATTTGAGAGTACGAGCTAAGCGGTAGTAAGACCTTTGGGAGGGCGCGAGTCCTTCTAAGAAATCAGACCATCTGGCATCTCGGACTTCGGCGATGCGAGACTTTACGTCGCGTTGTAGGGCACGCATTCGAATACGATTTTCCGCGGTAGGATACCTGTCGTAGGCGCGTATCGAGGCGTTCTTAGCTCTAAGGAGTTCCCTAATATCGTCGGACAATTTGAAGCGGTGAAGGAAGTCCTCCGCTACAACTTGTTTCGATGACCTATCTAATGTCGAGGTGATGTGTGACGTTAAGATGTCTATGGCTTCAGCGGTATCCTGAGGAGACGGGATAGAGTCCGGGTTAAACGGGAGCGATGGTGGATCAGATTCAGCCAGGCTGATGCCCAGCGTGTGCCAATCCACCACAGTCCTCGTGATGGGAACGGAATCGGGAGCGCGACCGAGCTTCATAACGACGGGACGGTGGTCTGAATCTAACTCTGAAACTACTTCGATCGAGTGTAAGCGCAGAGTTACGTTTTTTAATAACGCTATGTCGAGTATATCCGGGCGATGCGCGATATTTAGCGGGTAGTGAGTCGGGGTTAGCGGAGCGACGATATCGAAGGCGAGATCATCGACTAACGCGTCAAGCCGCCTGCCATTCGGGGTTGTGGTGTGTGAGTTCCACCTGATGTGTTTACAATTTAGGTCGCCCGCCAGAATGACAGAGCTCCCCATACCGAGCAGCGCCTCGATATCACTGCTTAGAACGATCTTATCCGGTGGAAGATAAACGGACGCGATAACGATCGGCGCGTGTCCCGTCAGTGAGATTCGGCACACTGATGCTTCGATATTAGCGAGCGCGGGAGGATCGAGCGGGACGCAATGCAGGGCTCTTCTATAGTAAATGACGGTACCACCACCACGGGCAGAGAGCCTGTCGTTCCTGACCATGTTATAGTTCGCGATTTTAGGGTCACGGCGCGCGGGCTTAAGTAGGGTCTCCTGCACTAAAAAGATATCAATTTGGTGGTCACGCAAAAAGTCAGAAACCTGATCACGTTGATTTGCGAGACCGTAAGCGTTAAAAAATCCTATCGTTACGGATAGGGGCTTTATTCTACTTATATACGCCATTGATTACCGGCGGAGTGAGGGGAGGACGTACGTATTTAATGACGCGTATACGTCGGCGTATTCCTGCACAACGGCGATAAAGTGTTGTGCAGTGGAGGCAGCGCGAATGGCGTCGCCCAAAGCGTTAACGCGCTCAAAGTTGATCGACTGAAAGAAGTCGATCGCTAAAGCGAGATTGTCGGACGCGGTCGGAGGGCAAGTCGCGGGAGAGGGACGAGTCGCGGGGGCGGGACGAATCGCGGAGGAGGGAGTTGTAGCCGTGTTCGTGTACGGCAGCGGTTTTGCCCAGGCCGAGACACTGGGCACCGCCGCCGGAACGAACGCTGGCTATATACGCATTGTACGCGCTGTTCCAATTGAATACAAAATTGAGTTAACTCTTACGCTATCGAGATCGTTAAAAAGCTCGCACAATGCACACAGAGTATCCGTGTCTACCTTTACACCGACAATTCGGTCAGTACTACGAATGTAACTAGTCTACAGCACGTTACAAAGAAAACTAATCTTCTATCTTCTATATATACATATAAAAATGAATTGCTGTTCGTTAGTCTCGCTAAAACTCGAGAACGGTTGGACCGATTTGGCTAATTTTGTCCGACGGATTCCTTTTGCTTGTTTCAAGTTTATTTTATACAAAAGTTTACGTTTTTTATTTATCGATTGAGGCACTACGAAGTCTGCCGGGTCAGCTAGTCGTATACTAAAATCGTAATAGTAAATAACGGCATACTACATAAATAAAATAACATTTGTATCCTTTTAAGTCGTATACAATATATATAGACACTTGAAAGGCAAAAGTAACTAAGCGACAATAACTGCTTTGTACATAAATGATAGGCAATAACCATATTCAATGCGCAAAAAATATATATTTCTAGGTCTATTAAAATCATTTCAATCCTACAGCTATTAGCTAGATTCTACTACAGCTAGATTCGTTAAAATAAATTTTGTTTACAGGTATTTCAACTTTAAATTAGTCTACTGTAAAGTTCACGCATTGTCGTTTAGTCATGTTTGCCTTTCAAGCGTCGAATTATGTATATCAAATATGTTGTTGTAATATCGTATGAAATCAGCGTTTACATCGTACGTTCCATGTAAATGAAGACGAACTCGCGTTGCGCGGGTGCCAGGGTCTGTCCCGGATGACCCCGCGCCTTTCTGAATACATTACCGAGGCATACATACATAAATACAAATGCAACACTCGTTCGTTTTTGCCTAGCGTTTTACCTATAGCTGCCGCGTTGAATAACTATAAATACTAGTGAACCCGTAGTAGTCGAAATTCGACTATAATTAATTGAAATTAATTGTTTGAACATTATTAGGGTTCTACTATCAAAGACTATTTATTATACTTCTATAGTCACAGATTTTGCCAAGACTACCTATAGACAAATATTAATAAAGACAAACAATATTTAATCTATTCTCAATTTGACCACAGACTATAAATCTGTATATATAGTATGCATGCGTGTGTGTGTGTGTGTGTGTCAAATACATGGTAGTGTGTGTAATGTTTTTTTTTATTGGTTTAATGTATTTTTTATGCATAATTTAAAAAAATATTTACATTCTGCACTCCTTCTCTATATTCTCTATAAGTGTGGGAAATTTCATACTCCTGCGTCTGCACAATTTTCGTAAAAAGGGGGGGCATAGTTTTTGCTTCACGTATTAATATATTGATATTCAGAGCTACGTTAGGTATTTTTTTGCTCTATTGAGATGAAGTTTTTTTCTCACTGGTAGCGATAGGGATTATACCAGCTGCGCCCAGATGGGTAGATCAACTCAGGGGCTTAACCTGATATAATTTGTTGCCCTAGCAAGAGCAGGGCTTCGCTGAATCTACCACCGGATCGAAATCGCGACTCACTGAGAAAATCCGGCAAGAAATTCAGTGGACTGTGTCTATGGGGAGCTGAGTGTAAGTCAACTCATTGGCTCAACGTGAGATAATTTGTTGCTCTAGCAAGAGCAGTGCTTCGCTGAATCTACCAACGGATCGGAATCGCGACTCCTAGAAAAAATCCGGCGAGAAACTCAGTGGGCTGTGTCTATGGCGAGCTGAATCTGCTTAAATATTAGTTCGTGTTATAATTGAAGCTGTCAGAGAAGTGTTATTTTGTTTAGGAACCTCTTGTGCATCGGAAACTTGTGAGTCAAGGACAGACAGAACCCGAATATCAAACATATTTTTAAATGGCAATCGATTCGCAAGTACTCTACCCATTTAACCAATGAAGCTATCGAAAAAGCAGTTTTCATCAAATGCGTCAAAAAAGATTTTTGTGTGTTCAATGAAGTGTTCGATGCATAAATTAGTGATACAACATACATGCGAGTATATACTAATAAATAAATAAAAAATAAATATTTACTAACAATCACGCCACGTTAACTGGTCCCGTGATAAGTTCGTAAAGAACTTGTGTTACAGGTACCAGATAACGGAAATAAATGTAAGATTTTTATTATACACATACATATTATATTTAATATACATCCATAACCCTGGAAAAGACATTTATATTTATCATACAAATATCTTCCCTTGGCGGGATTCGAACCCGCGACCCCCCTGTGTAGTGACCATGTCACTTACCACTACACCAGACGGCCGTTAATACTAGTTTTACGAATACAAAAACTTATTGTATTATTCGTGGAAAATTTTATTCTAAAGAAATAGAGAGATGCACATAATTACTATTCACAGACTAAGCACCTAGAATTATCGCTGTTTCAACGATTTAAGTATATTTCAACAATTCAAATATTTCATCTAGGATTTTAGGATAAGTATACCACATAGTAATATGATTTTATATAAACCATAACGCGTAATTACTGGTGGTAGAACCTCTTGTGAGTCCGCACGGGTAGGTATCACCACCTCGCCTATTTCTGCCGTGAAGCAGTAATGCGTTTTGGTTTGAAAGGTGGAGCAGCCGTTGTAACTATACTGAGACCTTAGAACTTATATCTCAAGGTGGGTGGCGCATTTGCGTTGTAAATGTCTATGGGCTCCAGTAACCACTTAACACCAGGTGAGCTGTGAGCTCGTCCACCTATCTAAGCTATAAAAAAAACTGAAAGTAGGTACTCTTGCGCTTTTATTACTTACGTGTTATTATTTCCGACGTATTCAATGCGTCATAGTTTTTGTGGCTATAAAAGACTAGAATCTATACTATAGACTGAGGTGTTTTGTTCATTGAAATTTGAATATTGTGCTAAATACTTTTTTAAATTTTACTTTTAAGTTTCTTTGTACATAAAACGAACTTACAATATCTTAAGGTATAGTAGTTTCTTAGCCTTCGGGTTTCATCTTCATGTTAATCGCACAATACCAACTAGTTCAATTGTTGATTTGAGGGTAGTCACTAACAAAACTACTTTTACGGTTTAATCTCGCATTTTTTATTTGTTATCTTATGTCCAAGGTTTCAAATTAAGTTTTAGTTAGAATTTAGTTTTCATGTAGTAAATATACAATGAGGTTAAAATGTGTGTACGAAAAAATGCATCTCGACTTGATATTACTTGCGAATTATATTACTAATGTCACCAAATCGTCCAGCCCTAACGAATAGGTTACTCAATGCTATCCGTTTTTTTTTTTCTAGCTTAGACGGGTAGATGAGCCCACCTGGTGTTAAGTGGTTACTGGAGCCCATAGACATTTACAACGTAATTGCGCCACCCAACTTGAGATATAAGTTCTGAGGTCGTGCTAGTTACTTAGTATTAGCTTATTAAGTAAGTGAATTGCGCTGCCATTTCAGAATGTAATTCACACGTCTCAGCAATGCCTAATTGTTCTGTTGTTTGTGTCTCGTAGATCCTAATCGCTTACAAACATTCCAGCGGCATCATGGTGGTGGTGCTGAACGGCGTACTCGCTGACGATTGCCCGACGTCGGTGCGGGCTTTGCTAGAGGCGCATCCGGGGTACAGAGAAGGCGCCGCGCAACTGTTGACCGAAACGGCGCGCGTTGTGGGACCCGCGGGCGTTCTTTACGTCGGACAGAGAGAAATGGCCGCCGTTGTGCCGCATGACAGTGAGTAATCTATTTATTGAAATACAGTTGTGAGAATTAATAAGGAGTCCATCATCAGAGACTGAGGTTAGATGAATTTACAGGAGTTGGTTTTCGGAGTTGTTAATCAGATGCGATACTTTTTGACCTAATTGTCTTTTTCGATACTCCTTAGACTTTTCTAAGAGGGCGAGAACGAGTCCCCAACATGACGACGAGACAACTGCACACTAATATACAATAAGTAGTTTATACCTTGTATGCGGTACCTGATCACGCAGGAGCCAGTCACAGTCGATGCCCTAGACACGTCCTTACGGATCCATCAGATCCAATAACCTTTGCATTAGACGCCTTCAGGTCTAACACTCCTAGGGCTTAGGGGCCCCGGTAATGAAGTTGTCGAACTCGACAAAGAGATCAACTTAACCCATGCATCCATGCATCAGCCCGCTGTGTTTCTCGCCGGATCTTCTCAGCGGGTCGTGATTCCGATCAGGTGGTAGATTCATTCGCGAAGGAGTTGCTCTTGAGTTGTTAGGTCTCCTTCGGAGACGCTCGAGCAGCTGTTACCAAATCCCACCCCTCCTGGCTGAGCCTTTGCTCGCCCACCAGTCCTGGTGAAACTGGAAAAGCCTCTAGGCCACCAGTAATCCTTCAATCATAAAAAAACCTTCTATGCCGTGTATAGGTAAGTTTCGTATAAAATTGGCCTTTTAAAAAATGTATGTTCTTCTTCATTACAGAAAACGTGAATATAATCGGTTCAGATGACGCGACATCGTGTATTATAGTAGTCGTCAGGCATTCAGGTAATTGATTGTTTATTCATAATCGAGTGGGTGATTGATTGGTTTACTTAGCAATACAGAAGATTTAGTAGAAAAAGATGGAGGGAGTTTTTTCTACCGTGAGGAAGTTGGTCCGCATTGGGCGTGTGTATATTAATTAATGCATTAAAATTTCATATACGCTTTTTTGTCAATGCTCGTTTTTATATGCTAAACGGTTGGCCCACCCTTCATATCGAAGCGAACGACTGATTTGAGGCAGAAACAGCCTGGATGTAGAATCTAACCGTGTGGTCTAACTTGTGTTTTTATAAATTATATTTAATTACGAATTAGATATATTGATATTATATTATATTATGTGTTATTTCTTTTCAATAAAAAAAAATAGTTTATGTTTAAGTTCATTATCGATAAAATTGATTATTGAAAACACGAATAAAACAACATTTTCTGAAAATAAATCGTAGCTATATCGATTTATCGCCCCCGAAACCCCCTGTAAGTACCCATACTAAATTTTATGAAAATTGTTGGAGCCGTTTCCGATATTCAGATTATATATATTTATATACAAGAATTTCTCGTTTAAAGATATAAGATAATGGAGTAACGTGTTATTCCTTACGGTCTCAGGGTCAGGGGCCATAGCGCTAGCGCACTTGGACGGTTCGGGTACGGCTGAAGCGGCAGCGGCCATGGTGTCCAGAGTCCAGCAGCTCGCAGTCGGATATCCTGAGGGTAGACTGGAGTTGCAAGTGATCGGCGGCTTCACGGATCCACATAGATACTCCGACGAGCTTTTCGCTAATATTATGTGTGAGTGTTTTAATTCCATTGTAATTTATTATATAGGACCCGACAGACGTTAGACCTTCATACTTATATCTCAAGTTGGGTGGCGCATTTACGTTGTAAATGTCTATGGGCTCCAATAACCACTTAACACCAGGCGGGCTGTGAGCTCGCCAACCCATCTAAGGATGAAAAAAAAAAAAAAATACATCAACACCATGGGTGCTTATTTTGATTGATAGTGACAAAAATTAAAATAAAATATATGACTATCTTTCTATATACTAAACGGCAATTCCTTAGCGAACTTAAAACGTATAAGTCATTTTAATAAGCTTTTTGGTGACTTTCATATTTAGAGATAAAAAACGGGCGACGTTTAAGCTCAGTACAATCGGTAATTACGTTAAGTTTTAGCCTTGAAATTTCACTTGACGTCGTAGTAATGAGTGTCTATTGACGAAAATAACTAAAAATAGCGGTTCCGTCACTGGATCTGATAGCGGTTTTCGTGGCTCACCTATCGTGATAATATAAAGGAAATTTCACATACATATAACGCAATAATATTTATCGGTGTGGAATTGTTTTTGAGGCTTCCGCATTTTTCGGGTTGAATGATAGGAATCATTAAAAACGGTATTCCCGTTTTCGATTTTATTGGTTACGGTCATCGAGAAACCACTGTGATGCTTGTAGGTAAATTCCATTGAAATTTAACAAGGAATTCCGAATTCTATCATTCTCCTGTTATTATAGCATATTTAATTGCTTTTAAAACTTGCGATAGGGATGTGACGTAAATTTCCCAGCATTTTTCGGGTTGAATGATAGGAATCATTAAAAACGGTATTCACATATTCGTTTTTATTGGTTACGGTCATCGCGAAATTACTGTGATGTTTGTAGGTAAACTATATTCCAATTTCACAAGGGATTTCGATTTCTATCATTCTCCTGTTATTGTAGCATATTTAAAACTTGCGATATGGATGTGTCATAATTTTCCGGCGAAATCGGTAGATTAAAATTATTTCTCGGTAACCATCAGATAATATTTGTTTGTTTTTTTTTAAAGAAAATAATCATCATAAACAATTACGTTGTAGCTATAAATAAAATAAAAACCAACGAACAAACGAAATGACAATAATAATTTTATTATTATAGCTTATTATAATGTAACACGTGCGAATGCTCTACATTGCCGTTTGGAGTAAAATAGTACATATATTGAGATTTATATACACCCATGCGAACCGAACTCGGAAATAAATTATGACAATTGACGCTTAGAGGTCAGTCTGGTTCTGTCACGGTGCCAGAGGATTATTAGCGTCTAGTTGCGTGGGCGCGGCCGCAGTCCGATGCATTGTTACGGCTGAATTATTGCGGGGCATTACGACGCGGTGTGATGAGGTGACTCACCCGGTTCGCCGGCGTAATTAAAGTTTAGGTTCATTAATTAAATTTCAGCCCACTGAGTTTCTCGCCGGATCTTCTCAGTGGGTCGCGATTTCGATACGGTGGTGGATTCAGCGAAGCATCGCTCTTGCTTGGGCTAGTGTTGGCAGATTCTCTCAAGTTGAATCCGCAAGCTCACCTACCCGTTGGGGTGTAGCTAGAATAAGCCCTTAGGCTAAGTAAAATGAAATCGAGGAGTTTATTTATTTAAAACGATCCTCTATGGTGAAATAATAATTTAGCAATGAATATTAAATAATCTCAACACCACCCTTAGTTGGTTGTTAGTTAGTTAGCCTTTACGTACGTCAATGTACTTTATGTACATGAAGATAAATAATAGAAAGAAAATACATGGTATATGTAAAACTATTTACTGAGAGCAATCTCGGGTCGCTCGTAGATAATAATAATAAAACTAATAATCAAAGACAATGGAATTTAGAATTGGCTTACTATGAAAGCGATTTCTGCTTCATTTTTAAACAAAAAAAAGCTATATTTCTTACAAGTTTATAACCACTAATCTATAAATTTCGACAGAAAAAAGGACATGCTACCTATCTGATTTTTACTAGTGGTAGGGCGTATTTTGAGCATAAGGGATAAGCATCGGCGTGACCCAGTCGTATTTCTATCGTGAAGCACTCATGCGGTCCGGGTTGCATAGTGGGAGAACCGTTATACTATAAAGTTAAGATTAGACCTTTTAGACTTTTGATGTCTACAGGCTACTGTAACCAACTAACATCTGGTGGACCGCCGTCTTTGCTATAAAAATATACTTTTGAAGGGTAGGACATTTGTAATTTCGAAAATTAAGAGTTGTAGTCTAAAAGCAACTGGTTGCATTCACGTAGTATAGTAGTGTCTATGGACTGTGCTTGTCCTGGTCTGCTGTATGCGTCTCTGGTACATGATTTCAACGATTTTTAATTAGTTCTCTCTTTCTCTCTCGTTAAAAATTTCAGTATCATTCCATCGTCTAACGGTAGAGATAGACCTGACGTTGGCGTGTTGCTGCGAGCTGAACACGCTGCCCGGGGGACTGGCGCCTCTCGTGACCGGGGTCGGCGTCGACATCCGCGCCGGGGATCTCTTCCCGGCAACGTTTCCGGATAAAGGTCCCGAACTTCCGTTGCGAGGGGCGAGAACTATAACGAGCGGTCCGCATTCGGCACAGGTGGGAATCAAAATCATACAAATTCTAATCTAAGCAGGACTCAATAGTGTGCTCAGTTGGTTTTTTTTTTAAATTCACTCAAATTTGTATGGATTTGTGATAGCTTCCCTTCGTTTGCCGCTAGGGGCGCTGTTCCAACTCCATACAAATTTGAGTTAAATTTTACGCGATCGAGAAGTTAAAAAACTTGCACTAAGCATGAAGGACCTTTTAAATCGCCACGGTTTTAACGGTAGTTTCATCACTCAAAAGAATAGACTAGAAAATTTATTCGTTTCCAAACATATCACAAATAATTTACATGATTTGATATGAAAATAAAAGATGACTTGATTGAATTGGCGTTACTACGTTCGCAAATAAGCCAAATTGAAAGAAATATTCCTAATTAATGATCAGTGAATACTGTGATATAAACGAATAACATTTCTCTTTAACTAACCATAAAATTTGAGGAACAAAAAATGCGTGTGAGTGTAACAACGCAGGGCAATCATAGGCTCCCCCCTGACTAGGTACGACGATACCATGGAAAAAATTCTTGTCGTTATAATTTCTACGACGGATGTTTGTCAAAGTTCATTTTATCTACATATAAATAGGTAAAGAAAATACAGTTTTCTGCTTTGTTTTGTAAGCCTTTTTCTATAAGTAACTATCAATTGACGAGATTTAGTGTTAATTTTCTCGTAATTTCAATAACCAACAAATAATACAAGTAAGAATATTACAAAAATATGAATAATAAATTCGTACACAATGTTACTAATATTTCTTGTTAATATAGTCGCATCGTCTACTAATAATTTAGTAGAAAACTATTAAATAAAATTGCCGATTGAGTAAATTAACTCTAAATTTCATTTTATTAAAATAAAAAAAACAGAGGGCCATCTATTAGGTTCTTAAAATAGTTACTATATAACTACAATAGCCGATAGATGGCATTCTAGACTTATATTTGTGAGCTGTACATTGAGGCTTCAGTATCGTAGATATACATTTTAGTTTCAGTCTTTAAATAAAAAAAAACCTAAATTTCCGAATACGGAATCATAATCGGAAATTTTCTAGATTGAAGTTAACCTGTTTTGAATATCAGGTGTTAGACATATACGATAACGCTGTGGGTATGCTACGCGTCGGCCCGTTCAACTACGACCCCCTGCGAGGAGTCGACCTCTGGCTCGAACAGTCTGATGAGTTCATTCTGCAGCACCTAAGCACGACGCCGGCCGTCGAGCCGCCGCATTTCGTTCATAATGTACGTATTTATAGCTTTTAAACTTGTTTAAGTCTTACGTCATTGAATCGTCGTGGCCCAAAGCATAAGACGTCCGGTGCATTCGTGTTGAGCGATGCACCGGTGTTCGAATCCTGCAGGCGGGTACCAATTTTTCTAATGAAGTACGTACTCAACAAACGTTCACGATTGACTTCTACGATGAAGAAATAACATCGTGTAATAAAAATCAAACACACAAAATTATAATTTGTGTAATTACTGGTGGTAGGACCTTTTGTAATGCGTTTCGGTTTGAAGGGTGGGGCAGCCGTTGTAACTATACTTGAGACCTTAGAACTTATATCTCAGGTGGGTGGCGCATTTACGTTGTAGATATCTATGGGCTCCAGATGGGCTGTGAGCTCATCCACCCATGTAAGCAATAAAAAAAACTATATTTCATGTGGAAGCCTCTTTAGCTTCGTTTCGATTTATAAGTCGATGAAACGAAGAAGCGACTCTAGGGCCTCAGGCCTGTAAGTAAATTTCGCTTTGCAACACGGATTAATACGAATAAACAGTAGGATATTGTTACCTGGTTACTGCAGTGACGGAGCGTCTTGTGAGATACTTAGGTAGGCAGGTACCCATTATCCCATTTTATCTCGAAGCAATAATATATTCTGACTTAAAGAATGTATAGCCTCTTTGGTCTTATGCCACAAATTGTTGGTAGTGTTACTGATAAAAAAGAAAAGAAATCTCTTATTCGTTTCGTTGTGCAAATAAGTAATAGACGTTGTTTAGGGTAATCTTAAGCATAAGACGTTATATGATTGTTTTTAAATGTGGAAACACACTAATAAGTATGGCAACACAGTTAGTGGCAGTTACAATAAAATACTGGTCGTACGTGCACGTGTTGTACATTAAAAAATAAAAATCCTTCGCTCTAAATCTAGTTATTATGTAAGCTAGAACCAAGATACAGTCCACACTCTGACAGACAATATAGAAAGAGAGAAGAGAGAGATAGATGACATAACGAGAAGGCTTTTTTTTTTTCTTTGATTCTTTGACGAGCTCACGGCCCACCTAGTGCTATGTGGTTACCGGAGCCCATAGACATCTACAACATAAATGCCGCTACCCACCTTGAGACATGAGTTCTAAGATCTCACTTTTAACCTTATAACGTCACCTTGAAATACTAGATCTCTGTATTTGTTACATCAGAAGAGATTCTAATAAGAAGCGGCGCTTGTATTAATTTCAGATCCGGATGACGCTGAAGTTCATCCAGCAGCATCCGTTTCCGGCGGTGACCGTGTTCCCGGATAACCGGCCGCACTTCTACCGCCGCGACGAGCACTCCGGTTGTTGGATATCCGTTCGTTACTAACTACCCTGCTTCTTGAATAATCCTACTAAACCTCTCAAGGGATAGTCCTCGGTATTTTTCTTAGTTATTTATGAATAATAAATTATTGTTTATAAGATAAAAAAATGTGGTGCAAAAACTGGATCCAATATAAGAATATTTGCTGTGGGACAAGACAGGATCTTATAAGGCCGTCCACTAATTGCGATGGAGGCATTAACATGATTTATTATAGTGGTACGGTCGGCAAAAAAAAACGTTTTTTTGTAAAACAATCAATAATATTTGGTCTTTCCATACCCATACTAAAGTCATTGCTTTATGTGACTCAATCTGCTTAATATATACTAGGTTATATTTCATATTATTTGTCAATTCCTATGATGAAAATTTCACTAAACATTACACTATTATTGTTGTTGAAATAAACTGTATGCACATGTAACAAAAAAATGTTTTAAAATTCTTATAAAAATCCATACAAATGTTGAGATTTTAATTCATCCATTCACATTCCGCCTTCAGGTATCCTTACAAGCAAACTTCCATTCTAAAAATCAAGAATTCATGTTAAAATGGATTAGGGATTACCTTATCAAGTAGGTATAGCTTGATTTCACGATACAAGAAGCGGCAATCTAAAGCAAAGTTTGCAAATACCACTGCGCGTTATAACAGGACATCGACCTCGAGCGATTGTCAATTTTAATACTTTAGTAAAAAAAATTACATTTTGTTTAATGCTTAAAATCAAAAATTGATGATTCTACTTGAAATTGTGCTCTCTCATATGTTATTAAATAACAGTTGAACACCAAGGCGTTCGTTGGAAAATTAATTGTATTTTTAATCAATTTACCTATCCCTTGAGTGATTAGAAGTTGTTCGGTAATAATATTTTCGTTTACTACACGAATATACTTAGTGCGAGTTCTTTTACTTCTCGATCGCGTAAAAGTTAACTCTAATTTGTATGGAGTTGGAACAGTTTCTCTTCGTTTGCCGCTAGGGGCGCTGGTCCAACTCCATACAAATTTGAGTTAGCTTTTACGCTATCGAGAAGTAAAAAAATTCGGACTAAGCATATAAGGATTATACGGCGTGGCGTCGGATACGTGGATTTTGTTTTTTCGATAAATGTGCTGTGAAATTTTTAATCGATAAAATGACATATTTGTTTGTTAGGCCCCTTGACTATTTTTAAGGAAGTAAAATCGTCTCCGGCCTATGTTATAGGGACGTCAACAATAATAATTTTACATTATGAGATGCGACAATAGGTGCTTGTTACAATTGTTTAACAATATTACTTGAAGCTCACTCACATTGATACTGGACTATCTTTTAATTTTCTATTTGACGGTGTTAAATTAATTAAATAGTTACTGTTTATAAACTAATTATGTATTACTAATAATTGAATTGTCGATACATATTTATTTTATAGGGAAGGTTAGGTTTACGATGTTGTTTTGTTCGACGCTATTCGTTCTAATGAAAATTATTGGGACAGAAAAATGTGACTACGATGACAATCTAGACAATGTTAATTATTGATTCAGTAATTACTTAATGAATGCATAAACTATATAATTTGAATATAGTCATTCTTTCATTCAATTCTTCAAAAATAATTTGTATTTATATATATAGAGTTATTAATTGTCATGACACTTCGAGCATCGTATTTTGTGTCAGATTTACATTGGTCCAGTGAGTAGTGACAGCAACATCAAATTTGTTTATTGGTGACACAACAGAATAATGGTGGTTCTAATAAAAACTTTATGTTCATATTAGCTTCTCTTTTTAATACCTAAGAGTTTTGTGTGCGCCAGTGTTGTGTACAATTAGACTCTGTCGGCAATTTTACTTGTCAAAAACTACGTCTAATTTCGTTTCGTTGTTTTCGGTGGGGATACCACAGTATAAAATCTAACACTGACAAAGCGATTGTATCCAACATGACTCAGTCAGCCACTGGATCATTGTAGATCAGCCACTGGTGGATTTGTCAGAGGACCAACATGCATTGAAAATAAAAAAATAAAAAAAAATTTGTCCTTAAAAAATTATATTATTATTATTATGTAACATTGTTAATTTTAGACTAATGACTTTAATGTTATTTATGAACAAAAGTGAGGCTCGAAATTTATTGATAGTATTCTTTTCACGCTCACATCATTTCCAGATAAAATTATTTCCTTAACTAATTAATTATATATCGTCAGTTTTGATTTTGTATATAAATAAAACTTGATGAAAATTTATAATAATTATAAAATCTTGATTTATTTTAAAATGTATATTTTGAAATATGTTAATAAAGGCATCATGAATTTCTGTCAATTTAGAATTTTCAAAAATAAATACTGTAATCCCCCTATAACGCGGTACCCTTATAACGCGTTTTCATATTACGCGATCAATCCCACGTATAACACGGGGATATTTCTGTGCTGTGAAATTTATAATGATTTGTAAAGTTCATATTAGCTTCGCGTGCCTTTGCACGTGTGTCGATTTGTGCTATTACAAAATTACATTATTCTATTCAATTTGTGTATTAACGAGTGTAGGTTTAATTTTATTTTTATAAATTTTATTTAAAATAAAAAATCCATTAAAAGTTAAAACATGATGAATCATTTATACGTAACGCGTTATACGAGGTCATAAAAACGCGTTATACTGGAATACCCCTATAACGAGTTTTCTTATAACTCGGAACCAATCTACCGCTTTATGGGGGTGATTACTGATCACCAATGTAAATTGACCTATACTATTAAGTTTCTCTTCTATGTAATCGCAAAACATAAATTATATTAAGTGATCGATACATGAACCTAGTTGTAAATATTATAGTGAACACATAGTTGCAGTTAGATGGATTTATTATGTAGTTATTGTTATTTCGAAAAGAAATTGAATATAATTAAAGTTCAATAATTGTGTTTATTTTTGTCACCCTCTTTTTACAAAGTAATTAATAGGTATTTGACATTTTATTTTAATATAGTTAAAAATCTTTTTATGAACCAGGGAATACTTATAGGTATATTATATTTGATTTGATATTTATATTTTTATATAAAGAATATATTAGTGCTTAGTTGTGTCTGCATCATTGTGGCTGAAAAACAAATATCTTTTTAATTGAAAATACACACTTATATAATGGTTTTAATGGAAATTACCAAAAGCTTCTGTTCTGTTGGTTGCTTTTTTTTATCTAAATCACATAATACAGTCCAAACCTAGTTGAGGCCGCATTAGCTCGCCTCCGATGTTGCCAAACCTTTAAAGGAGTTTTAGGAGTTATTTTAGTAGTGGTCAATAATGGTTCAGGGCGTCGTCGGAAGTGAGATAATTAAATAACACAACTGGTTAATCGGAGCGTTTATTCGCGACTCAACTTAAAAAGTAAAAAGCAACGGGGCTTGCGGGCGCAGCCGCATGTTATGACTACGAACAATTTTGTTTACATAACAAACTGTATCCGTACAGAGTATATACTCTAAACTAGTATGCAGCAGCTCGCAAGCAACGGGTTCGACGAGAACGATGACCGGTGCTTGGGGTATCTAAAAGCACCGTTAGTGGATCGGGAGGATCCGAGATAACGTGTTTTGGGCGACGTCGACTGTTTGCCATTTGGTTCGCAGGATCGGCTATGAAGTTTCCGGCGGCCACAATGAGAGGGTTCTTGTGTCGTGCCGCTTTATCGAAATGGCGCATTTTGGTTACCTTAAAACTTTGACGCTATGAAATCGCGAATGAGTTGAAATGCTTGATCTATTTGGATCTTTACTGATTACTGGTGGTAGGACCTCTTGTGAGGCCGCACGGGTAGGTACCACCGCCCCGCCACGCTTTCTGCCGTGAAGCAGTAATGCGTTTCGGTTTGAAGGGTGGGGCAGCCGTTGTAACTATACTGAGACCTTAGAACTTATATCTCAAGGTGTGTGGCGCATTAACATTGTAGATGTCTATGGGTTCCAGTAACCACTTAAAACCAAGTGGGCTGTGAGCTCGTCCACACATCTAGGCAATAAAAATAAAAGATCTTGTGAATCAAAGCGTAAAAATCCAGATGAGTTCTACGATCTCTCCACGCTAGATGCATACTACCATTATTGCTATAAATGTAGCATTGATTAAAGGAAGTGTATTCTTAGTTTATACAGTGTATTATCTATAATTTGGTTTTCGTACGACCGAACTACAGACTAACCCCCGTATCTTTAGTCGTTCACACGAGCTTAACTCGACTCGACTCAACCTCCAACGCGCGTTTTGGTATGTCTTGCTTAAGTGCCTAAAGTGCCTTATTCACGATCCATCTTGCTGTACGTCCCGCCAAGGCCATGCACGATGCACGATGCATTTAGCGCTTTATTCACGATCCATCACGGCTGTACGTCAGCTCAAGGGCGCAATTAATAATAATTATCGACGTACGTCAAGCCTATTCATGATCCTTTTGCATCGTGCATCGTGCATGGCCTTGGCGGGACGTACAGCAAGATGGATCATGAATAAGGCACTTAAGTCGTAAAAATAAACTCCACTCAAACGTCCTTGGAAAATTTTCCTAACCGGAGTGAAGTAAGCGAACTGTCAAGTCAGACCGAGACTTAATGAGGAGAATTACTTGACGTTGGCTAATGCACAAACCGTACCAGAACCGAAAAATAAAGAAGAAGAAGAATGAGGAGAATTCCAAATTTTGATTAATCATTTTTTGTTCAACAAGATTGAATATTTTATCTATAATAACTAATGGTTTATTATAGATAATCGATCTCAGAGAATAGAATTTACATTCGATTATTTTCTGTTTCGGGTAAATTAATTTACAAAAAATTTAAAACGTCATTAAGAAAGAATACCGCAAATGTGGAACTACACCGATTTTAGTGACACGTTCTACAATATAATATCTAACAAATAATGTATATACCTACATATTTTTTGTACTTTTTGCATTTTATTTTTTATTTATTTCATAAGTAGGTACCTACTTACATAATCTTACCTAAAAGATAAATTACAGGTCTACAACAGGAGACTAATTTTATGTGCGGCATTCCCTTTGTGATGCCCCGGAACCTTACTTAAGCTGCAAGGTCGTTTGCACATTTATGAAAAAAAACCCAGATATTTATCGTTCAATCGAAAAATCATTGATAAGGTTTGAAACATATTTAAACGTAATATTTGGTTTGGAAATCTTTTTCTTGGATAACACGGGTCAACACCAAATTTGACTTAGATTGCAAAGCATAAAATTTCAACATTTTAGATCGTAATTAGACGAAAAAAAATACATGGCATGAAACAGTTTGCTTTTGAACTTTAATAAATTGACCACATATGAAACAAAATGCATCAGCATCGTATTTACACTTTCGTGACATTTAAAATTTTTCTGGGTTTCTACAAAACACCTGATCGTTGTTTATGACTCGAGTGCCATCTAGTGGCACTGTGTAAACGTAAACACCCCACTTTCATAGCGCGGTTTTTTTGAAAGTATTAAAATTAATTAAAATTTATAAAAAAATGAAAAATGAGTATTATTACTATAACTATCACAAAAGCAAACTTCATACCAAAAAAATATATTTTATTTTCGTTTTTGTGAATAATTAACCGGAGAAACCTAGTATAAACGTTAGGACAAAGAACGATTTTATTTTTGTATAGTTGTGTAATTCAATTACCAATAGTATTTATTAGTATTTAGTATTTATAATAATATAGTATTTATTAGGTAGCGTCATAGACCTATATAGTAGGGACACGACATATTGTTCTATACGTACAATTGCTTATATAAATAGCACCCATTTTGAAGGCACATACATAAACATATATCTATCTCGTTCTTACTCAGCACTTTAACTCGCAGGAAAACAATATAACAGTATTTCAGTGCGTACATAAAATGAAACATGAATATACGTAAATGTCTCCGTCTCCGTCTAATGAGGCCGAAAATCCGCCATGTTTAGCGCTCCAAATGTCATTGTCACGTCAGTTCGGCCGTCTGTTTTGGGTTGTACATTATTTATTGACTTTGATATCGATTTAATATGATTGCTTATTTCTTAATTTAATTTAATTTCTTATTTTATCATGCTTAAAACATAAAATAATAATAATTAAAACATATTTTATAGGATCTCAAGAAAGTCGATGCCCCAAAACTATTATCTATATATATTTAAATTCATTATGGAGCCCTCATCCGAAAAATCGGACACCATTTTTCGGTCGGAATCTATTGATCGTGACACTAATCATAAATACCTCTTTAAAATATGTCATCAAAACATATTTAGACATTCTGTTTAGATATTTCAGGAAAAAGGCTACCGACAAAATCTCTTCGGAACTATTTAAATAAAATAGTTTTATTCCGCAGTGAGTAAAACACTATTGTCAACTCGTTAAATATTTAATAACTAAGTGATTTTAGAGAGGAAGTCACAAGGAATGACGTTTGTAATTTTATTAACGAATAAATGTTCTGTAGGTGTTTTTTTTTATCAGGTGGTCCCTTGATAAGTTTAAAATTAATAAAATTAATAAAAGAAAAACACGTACTCAAAATACGATAACATTCAGCAGAAATGGGCAGATGGCACTGTACTACGCCATATCTTTATGTTTTGCGGCAAACGACAACTTTATAAAATCAGTGTAGCAAATTTTAAAAATCGTCATATCGTTTACTTGGCAAATTTGAAGCACGAACTCGTCTTAGATTTCACATAATATCTAAATCCTATCATTTTTGCACATAATAATATACTTACTTCCTATTAAAGTATAAATTCTACAAATAATTTTTTTTTTTTTTTTTTGCCCTTGTAGGCAGACGAGCATACGGCCCACCTGATGGTGAGTGGTTACCGTCGCCCATGGACTTCAGCAATGCCAGGGGCAGAGCCAAGCCGCTGCCTACCAACAATAACCAATAAAATACCAAACTCAACAATATTTAAAATAAAACGAGCCAAGAACGTTTATCGATAAAACCTACTAACATTAAAATCTTCTGGGCAGCACTAAAACCGCCATGTTTTGTGACCAGATGACGTCACAGTGGCACGAATTTTTTGTTGACGTTTCATTTCCATAAGTTTCCTACTTCAGTGGGTAGCGTACTTAGTACCTACCTACTGTGTCATGTGTTTTGACTGACACTTGACACTTAGGTTTTGTGACTGTCAGTTTTGTACTGCTACCACTTTAATCATAAACTGTGTTTGAAAAACTTTTCGCACTAGGCATTTTAACAAATTTCTTTAGATAACGTATCGCCATCATTTATTTTGACTACTAATTATTCAGTATAATGGAGAAACCAACTGTGACCGAGCAACCCCCGCCGTATTCTGCGGCAGTCCCTCCAGGTATTTTTGTTATAGATTTAATTTTCAAGCAGTAATGAATCATATTCAACAATGAATGAATAGTGAAGATAAGATTTGCCCTGAGAAATGAGTACTTTTTTCATCAAGTGGGTTTTTTGCCACTTCCATTTGATTCTACTGACTTCCATTTAAAATGTTACCCTTAAAAGTCATATGTTTCTTTTGTGCTCGTTCATTGAACTTTATCTTTAATGAAATTATTGTTTTAGCAATTTTTCATTAAAATATTCAGAATAACAAGGCTTGAACCTTGAGTTATTAGAACTTTCGAGATTGATAATGGAAGCAGCACATTTTAATAATGAAATTCTTTAATGTTGTTCATTTTCATCTGATTCATAATTAAAAAGTGGCCATAACATAATATAATGCACACACTCAAATAGTTGTCAAATTGTGATATTAGAAAATTCAATGTACTAATAATTAAATTTATGAGATAGGCTTTAAATATTTGCTATGATTATAAATAATGACCCTTGTAATGAGCTAGAACTAAAACCAATAATGTCTTGAGAGCTGAAAAACAAATTCATTAACATAGTAAATAAGAAGTATTCAGTGTCCATTATGTTAATTTTCTATCACAAATATACCAATTTAAATGGACAGCCCGCAAGAAACCTTGATGTTATTTAATGACTTAAAATATAAACTAGCTTTGCTTGAAATAAGAGAACATGAGTGTACTACCCTTTAGGCAATGATGACTTAAATGTGATGTGATATCAGAATGAGATCACCAATATTAAGATCCAAGTCTTAATCCTATTATAATAATTTAATAGCTACTTTATAGATATTTTGTTATTATTGTCACTGATTTGACATTTTGCAAAATATATCCTTTTCTTTGAAACATTGATACACCTTATTTTGTAGATTATCCCTCTTTACATCCACTCTTTACATTTTCGCTTCAAAACTTCCACTTGGTGTTTTTAGATTTTCCACCAGTCACTAATCTTGTTGAACTTATATTCTGTCAGTCAAATTCAAAGAGTTTGATGTGCTTCTCTATCTTCTACCTATTTGCTGGTGGCCTACGGGACTATTCCAGCTACGCACAGATGAAACTCATGGGCTCAACATCTGAGAATTCCGATCCGGTAATAGATTCTGCAGAGTACTGTTTTTACTAGAGCTATTGTTAGCAAGTCATCGTGGCCTAAAGGATAAGACGTCGTGCATTCGTATGAAACGATGCACCGGTGTTCGAATCCCGCAGGCGGGTAACAATTTTTCTAATGAAATACGTACTCAACAAATGTTCACGATGACTTCCACGGTGAAGGAATAACATCGTGTAATAAAAATCAAACCCGCAAAATTATAATTTGCGTAATCACTGGTGGTAGGACCTCTTGGGAGTCTGCACGGGTAGGTACCACCACCCCGCCTATTTCTGCCGTGAAGCAGTAATGCGTTTCGGTTCGAAGGGTGGGGTAGCCGTCGTAACTATACTGAGACCTTAGAACTTATATCTCGAGGTGGGTGGCGCATTTACGTTGTAGATGTCTATGGGCTCCAGTAACCACTTAACATCAGGTGGGCTGTGAGCTCGTCTATCCATCTAAGCATTAAAAAAGAAAAGTTTTTCAGATCGAGCCCGTGAGCTCACTTACCTCGCTAGAGTAGCTGGAATGGCCCTATAGCTACCATAAAAGAAGTGCCATGTAGGCTAACACTATACTATATTAGCAATTCTCAGGCTGACCCCAATGAGCTCGCCCACCAATTAGTTTGAAGCCAGAATAGGCCCTAGAAAATACTGATGGTTAGGCAACATGATATTACAGTAATATAATGTAACATATCACATTCTTTTGCTTTTATTAAATTCAGAAAAAAACTTCTATTAATGTTACTAATTTCGAAGAACCTTAGACAACAATTTTTTGGAATGACATTTATCCCACCCCATAAATAGATTATATTACCAGAAATAGGCGGATTGTATTGATAAGATTGCTATTATGGTGAACTCGCAATAAAATTGGTAGGCAGCGGCTTCACTCTGCACCTGGCATTGCTGAAGTCCATGGGTGACAGTAACCACTCACCAGCAGGTGGGCCTACAAGGGCAATAAAAAAAAACGAATTGTGTTTTTCTATTTTATTATTCTAAAATCAAGAATTTCTAAACTGGCCTTCTGTTCCTTGTGTTTTGATAAATTAGTGTATGTCATCAAGCTATCTATAGTTGTATTGTTTAATGATTTTCTTTAATTTCTAGGGCTTCAACCGCATACATACCCACAGGCATCTAATCCGCCAGGTGCACCTTTTCCCCCACCACCTCCGGGCTATAGTCCATATGGTGCTCCTCCTCCACAAACAGGCTTTGTACCAAGCTACGGAGCCACAAACATTATAATACCACCAGCTATAATCACAGTCGGAGCTTGCCCCGCATGTCGAGTTGGCATTTTAGAAGACGATTTCACGTGCCTCGGTATTTTATGTGCCATCCTTTTCTTTCCGTTAGGAATACTGTGCTGCCTTGCCTTAAAAAACAGAAGATGTTCAAACTGTGGAGCGATGTTTGGTTGAGTTGTCATTATAAATCTTTATTTAAACTGTTTAATACAATGTACTAAAAGAAAAACAAAAAGTAAGCAGTTTAAATTTAAATAAAAAACAATGTAATTGTAAACAATGTAAAACATGTATTGATGAAAATTGATATACCGTGATTTATAAATATTTCAGAGTCATTTTAACTTGGTTTTTATGGATATTTTGAATTTGAAGATATCATTAGGATTACATGTCATACTTTTCCCAATAAAGTACAATATCTCCACATCCATCAATTGATCCTGACTTCCTAATGGACTTTGACGTAACATGTAATAAGAAAATTCAATTAATGCTACTGAACATTCCATGAAATTGACGACATTATTTTTTCAACTGTTACAAAAAACTAAGACAGATGACAAGTTCGTTTTTCAAGGCTCATTTATGCAACTGGAATTTTTGTGCATCTATTTAAAAATATTTCTCGCGCTTACCTTGTAAATGAATGAGAAAATATTTGAATAAAAAATAATAATTAAATTCATTTTCACTGTAATTAGGTGAGGAATTTTTCTTGATTATTTTTCATAGTTATTTAGTTATATAGTATTTTTAAGTTTATACTATATGTGTGTTAATATTGTATGCTCTATTAAATTTGTTAATTATGATAAATAAACTCTAAAATGATAAATAAACACCGTTAATGTCTTTACAGAATTTAAATTATTCTAAGTTGAACTGCGTTTGGTATATGTACAACCATTTATTTCTTAAAGAAATAAAATTCATGGATGTGCCCAAAAATACTATTTAGATTGTGAATTTACAGGAAACTAAGCGCCATGTGCTAATTTTTTGGAATGGCTCCTGATATACACGTGATCTAAGTTAAAATAGCATGGATTTGAAGAAGTTTTTGTGTAAATCGCAATCTGGCAAAAAACGAGAATAATTCATACAAGTAATAGAGACACTACTTTGAAATGATATAATTTTTAAATGGAGATTTTTTTATTTGAACTTAACCATTACATAAATGTTGAATTACCTAATTATTTTCAACAAATTATGATTTGAGATATTGCTATGTTGAATATAAAATGTTTTTAATTTTTATGATTACATATGTTGATTGTAAAAAATATATGTTAATTACGCAGTTACAATTGAACGTGTATTTTTTATCAGAGGCCATATTCTGTTTATCGCTATCCGCATTCTATTTTAAGGTTAATGTTGAAAGTAATTAAAGTGGATATTTTTTGTAGCGACATATGATTAATATTAATGGAGCACTTAATTGTTTTTCAAGTGCTATCATTAAAATACTAGGTACATATTATTTGGTACCCATTTTCATTTTTGTATGGCAATGACACACTATTACATTTTTGACACAATATTCATTTCTTTGAAAAAAATATAAATTTGACTACCTATTACCGAAGGTATTAGGTGTGTCATGCTCTACTTTTTAAAATTAGATGAATAAATGATCACCTAATAAATTGTACAAGATTTTCGTTTCACATAGATGAAACAAATCTGTTTCTTTCTAAATTAAATGACTGAGAGTGACATATGAAAATGCCTTAAATTAACATGATCGTGTAGTGAAGAAAGCTAATGCTAATACACTAAGATTAAACGAGTTGTGTAATCAGTCCTATTATTAAATTTATATATTATGTATAATAAATATATTATTATAAATTTTTAATAAAGTTTAAGATAAAATGTAATTGTTTAATTTTGCATAGGAAGCTCAGGGGCTTACATCCAAAATGCTACTTCATGTCTGATTAAAATGTTATGTAAAGCAAAGCGAAGGAGGGACCGGGTTGAGTATATAAAAACCAGTCATGATTCGAATTGGAGATAATTTTACCTTCACAACCACTTCGACCTGTAGTGCGTTTCATGGGTACCCTGAAGATCTTATACTACTCCGAGTTCTACCATCACATCACTTTTACCGATCTTTAGATCCTGGAACTGCTGTATTCCTCAATTCCTATTTCCGCCGTGAACCAGTAATGCGTTTCGGTTCGAAGGGTGGGGTAGCCGTTGTAACTATACTTGAGATCTTAGAACTTATATCTCGAGGTGGGTGGCGCATTTACGTTGTAGATGTCTATGGGCTCCAGTAACCACTTAACACCAGGTGGGCTGTGAGCTCGTCCATCAATCTAAGCAATAAAAAAAAAAACTTACAATTAAAAATAAACAAAATATTACATTTAAATTTGGAATCTGTCATTTTTATATGATTGCTCATTGAGTTTTCTCATTTTGGCGCCAATACATTGTACAATATGTTCCGATATTAAAATGGAGTGGGGTGATAAAGAGAACCGAATCGCTGTGATTGCGTTACACAAAGTAGGTATGGAGCCAAATGCAATTTTTAAAACTCTCCATACGCTTGGTATTAGTAAAATGTTTGTGTACCGGGCTATTAATAGGTGCATTGAGACCTCCTCTGTTTGTGACAGAAAAGGATCTGGCTGTCCACGTAGTGTTCGTACGAAAAAGGTGGTCAAAGCAGTAAGGGAAAGAATTCGAAGAAATCCTGTCCGAAAGCAAAAGGTTTTATCTCCGGAGTTGAAGATAGCACCTAGGACCATGTCGCGTATTTTAAAAGATGACTTAGGACTTGCAGCCTATAAGAGACGTACTGGTCATTTCTTAACTGATAATTTAAAAGAGAATAGGGTGGTAAAATCGAAACAACTACTGAAGCGGTACGCAAAGGGAGGTCATAGAAATTTTTTGTTTACGGATGAGAAAACTTTTACAATTGAGCAACATTTTAACAAACAAAATGACCGTATTTATGATCAAAGCTCTAAGGAAGCTTCCCAATTAGTCGACAGAGTGCAACGTGGGCACTATCCGACTTCAGTGATGGTTTGGTGAGGTATTAGCTATGAAGGAGTGACTGAGCCATACTTTTGTGAAAAAGGTATCAAAACATCGACACAAGTGTATCAAGATACCATTCTTGAGAAGGTAGTGAAGCCCCTTAACAACACCATGTTCAATAATCAAGAATGGTCCTTCCAACAAGACTCGGCGCCAGGTCATAAAGCTCGGTCTACGCAGTCTTGGTTGGAAACGAACGTTTCGGACTTCATCAGAGCTGAAGACTGGCCGTCGTCTAGTCCCGATCTTAATCCGCTGGATTATGATTTATGGTCAGTTCTAGAGAGTACATCTTGCTTTAAACGCCATGATAATTTGGAGTCCCTAAAACAATCCGTACGATTGGCAGTGAAAATTTTTCCCATGGAAAGAGTGCGTGCTTCTATTGATAACTGGCCTCAACGTTTAAAGGCTTACAGCCAATGGAGACCACTTCGGATAAGCTTTTTATACTTTAAATTGTTTTATATTTATGTATTAAACTAACACACGTACAACGTAATAAAAGTTATTTGCAATATAATTTTTTTCTTTTTTAATTGTAACAGTATTTATGGCCAGACTAAGTACACTTGGTCTTCAGAATGGTCTCTCCTTAAGTCTTCTCCGAGCGCTAGGTTTTCCGTTTTTGTTGTGTTAGCGCGTATGGGGACAAGTGATACTCAAGACGGCCAGTGACACACTAACATTTATTACAAACATAACATTTCCTCCCTTAACAATTCAAGACGTATAGGTACTAGAAACAATTCTATATAACTAAACAATTACTTCCTTTAACAAATTTAGTAAAACTTTCTATAATAAACCTTAGGACGGTTACGTTTAGGAAACCTGGGCTCCCTAATATTTTGAGGCTCCAAGCTCGCCTCCTCAGCCTCGAAGAACAGATCTCCCTCTTCAGACTGTGCGGGTCGACGCACTCCTCGCGTGACAGTTACGTGGCTCGGTTCCGGTGACTCCCGAATACTCCCGATTCGGCTGATTGTCACATACACTAGAGAGCGCTGTACGGCGGCTCTCCTCATTCCCCTCCTGACTCGCACTCTCTCCGTCGTGTGTGTGAAGTTCGATGCCGCTACTATCTTCACAAGGCGATGACATCGACTTCGGCGCCGGACTAGCAGCGGTTGGAGCAATCGAACTGCTCAAGTCAACGTCCCAGGGTTGAGTGGCACCATGGTTAGTTTTGTACGAAAAGAGCTGCTCACAGTGCCTCTTGAACTGCATTGAAGATTTAAAGCCTTTTACAATATATACGTTTTTACCGATTCTCTTTACTATCACACCTTTACACCACATATTTTTATTATTACTAAGATATTTTTTGTACATAATTAGGTACTTGACCTTGCTCGAAATTTCTAACTTCCCCTCCTTTCGTTTTACTTTGCGTACACTGTTTAGATGCAACATAATCAGTTAATGAAGCAGATGAAGGTGACGGCGGCGAACGCGGGTTCATTAAATCTAAACGCGATCTTAATTTGCGACCAAACACTAACTGTGCCGGAGACATTCCTGTTGTTGAGTGAATTGAGTTTCTATAATCGAAAACGTATTTGTATAGTCGCAGTTTGTTTTCCCTAGCATTTGTACTACTCAACAAACAAGTTTTAATTCCCTTTTTTGCAATTTTCACATAAGCTTCGGCTTGTCCGTTACTTGCCGGATGGTATGCTGGCGAAGTTATGTGAGATATACCGTTTAGTGTACAAAAACTAAGAAACTCCTGAGAACAAAAATTAGTGCCGTTATCTGTTACTACCGTATGAGGCAATCCGTATCTGGACATGTACTCATACATCCTTTCAATGACAGCACTAGTAGTTGTGGAACCCATCTCGTACACCTCAAGCCGTTTGGAGTACGCGTCTACTAGGACGAGGTACATCCGACCATTCAGCGGACCTAGAAAGTCTAGGTGTACACGGTAAAAGGGTTGCGGGGGGTATTCCCACGGACACACCGGAGTGCGTGGCGGAGTCGGTCGTAGCTTACACACCTCACATGAGCTAATCATATTTTCTAGGGCGTCGTCTAAGCCTGGAAACCAACATCGAGATCGAGCTTCAGCCTTAGTTTTAACTATGCCCATGTGTGAGGTATGCAACTCTGCTAAAACACGGTGACGCAAACCCCCTGGTATCACCACTTTATGACCCCTCAAAACGCAACCATTTTCAACGGACAGTTGCAATCTACATAAATAGTAAGGCTTAATTTCTGTGTTAATAATTTTTTTAGGCCATCCGTTTTGAATATAGTGACTTCACGTAATATGCTATCATTGCCCGTTGCATTATGTAATTCAGTCACCGATATCGGGAGTGCGCCTTGCACTACGAGGCAAACATAAGAGGCGCTGTCGAACGCATCGGCATCGACCGCTACCGCTCCGCGCCTCGTCCCCCCGCCTCGACCACCGCACGCGCCCGCGCCGCGCCGCCCGGTAGACTCGCACGAGACAGATAGTCCGCACTATTATCTGCACTCTTCACGTACTCGATTACATAATTAATTATAAACACTAAGAAAAATTGCATATCTTTGAAGTCTGTTTGCCGAGACTTCTGGGATGCCTCTATCGTTGTGGGCCAAATATCGAGAGCAGCGGTTTGTGGTCCGTCCTTAGTATAAATGGATTTGACCTGCGGTACAAATATTGATGAAATCGACGAACACCAAATATAATCGCGGTTGCTTCTTTTTGGATTTGTGAGTATCTTTTCTCGGCGCCGTTGATTGCGAAAGAGATAGGTTTTCCTGGCCATCGGAACTCACCTGTGATAAAATTGCACCTAATCCATTGGGTGACACGTCTACAGTGAGAATTATATTTGCATTAGGATTAAAATGGGCCAATTATCGCATGCTAACATTTTTTTATTTCATTAAACGCCTTATCATGTAACTTAGACCAACGCCACTTTGTTTCTTTTTTTAAAAGTTCGTATAATGGCCCGAGAATACAGGATGCATTCGGTACAAAATTCCTATAATAATTTACTAAGCCTAAGAAAGATCGTAGTTGACTAACATTCGTAGGCGCCGGTGCCTTTAATATTGCTTCTATTTTATCGGGTGATTTCCTTAGCCCCTTTTTATTAATGGTAGACCCTAAATAATTAATCTCATCTTGAAAGAACTGACATTTAGACTTTTGTAGAACAAATCCTGCGTCTTGCAACCGTTGCAGGACCTGATGCAGTTTTTCAAGATGTTCAGAGTCATTGCGACCCGTTATAAGTACATCGTCCAATAAACACAGCGTGCCGTCCAGGCCCGCTAGCACTGTATCCATGGCTCGCTGGAAAATTGATGGCCCACTAGCTAACCCGAACACCAAACGGGTATACGCGAATATCCCTTTATGCGTATTGATACAAGTTACCTTTTGGGATTCTTCATCCAGACAAAACTGTCCGTAGGCCATTGACAAATCTAATTTAGTAAATTTCTGGCCTCCGTATAGTTTAGAAAACAACTCGTTTATGGTAGGCAACGGATACTGTTCCACAACTAACTGCTTGTTTATAGTTACAGAGTAATCCGCGCAGATACGGACCGAACCGTCACGTTTCAGTACTACCGGAACTATTGGTGACGCGTAGTCAGAATGCTCGACTGGTCGGAGTACTCCCAGTCCCACTAAACGGTTTATCTCTTTTTCTACTTTTTCACGCAGAGCAAATGCGACCGGCCGTGATTTAAAAAATATAGGATGAGCACTTTCTTTTAATCTCAAATTAACTTTATATTTGTTGAATTGACCTAGCTTGTCCGAGAACACGGCGGGATATTGTTCCTGTATTAATTACAACGTGACTCGGTCACATTTATAATATACGGGCGCTAGCTGCAGTTCAAATTGCGCGATGAAGTCGCGACCCAGTAAAGGCGGTCCACCATCGCGCACCACGTATACGTCGAGCTGGCGCGTGCGACCCCGCCACTCCAGTAACAACTGAGCGCGACCGGCGCAACCTAACACGTTACCCGAGTAACTTAATAATTTCTTATTTATGCTTAATAAGGGGATGTTTTTAAAATGTTCGTTATATGTATCGTGGGACATAACGCTAACAGCTGACCCACTATCAATCTCAAAGTTAATTTTAATACCATTGACACACACGGCTTCGATTAATGGTTCACCTCGAAAAGATCGAATGTTATAAACTTTACCGTCGTCATCGTCACCTCTATCGTTCTCCTCCGTTACAACATAACTGACTCTTTTGCACATTCTACGTAAATGCCCTTTTTCGTTGCACTTCCTACAAGTGTAACTCGCAAAACGACACTCCGCGGCTTTGTGATTCGAATAACCACACACGGAACACTTCACTTTTGCACTTTGAGGTACACTAGTCGGAGAACGTTTGCCTATTTTGTACAGCTCTGTAACGACAGCCTCGCTTGCAGCTTGCAGCAGCAGCCGAGTGGGCGCTGCGCAAGCTCTCGGTCAGCTCTACAGCCCTGGCGAAGGTCAACCCGGCCAGCTCCTGCACGTACATTTTTTCTTTCTCCACGCCCGGCAGTATACCCATAATGAATCGATCTCTTAATGCTTCTTCTACATTGCTGAAGTTACATTGGGAAGTGAGACCTCGGAGCCTCGCAGCCCACTGTGATGGTGACTCCTGGGGTAGTTGTGTGGCGGCATAAAAATGATGACTCTCGCCAAAGCCCACTGATTTTGGAGTGAAATGGTTGTCCAAGGCACTAACTATGTCTTCGTATGGTACTTCTTGAACTTCTTTAGGCAACACGAGATCAGCTGCCAGTTTGTAGGTAGATTCGCTGAGTGTGCTAAGCAATATGGCCCGTCTTTTGACTCCTGCTGGATCTTTCACCACGTTAATGTCGTTCGCGATGAACCACTGTGTGAGTCTGCATCTCCAAGTCTTCCAAGTTTGCGAGTTATGATCGAAATTAATTAAATTTCCGAAAGACATGTTTTATTTTATTTTAGTGTGGGTACCTCGTCGCCAATGTTGTGTTAGCGCGTATGGGGACAAGTGATACTCAAGACGGCCAGTGACACACTAACATTTATTACAAACATAACAGTTTTAAACTAGATTTGATAATATTTCTTAGCGGCAGGCAGCGACTTACCTATACTATAACCCCTACTGTTTCCCATAATCGATGAGCCATAGTAACCGCTTACCTACTTGTAGCATTATCACGTGTAAATGTGAAGTTATTAGTAGCTCAAATAGAGATTAACCAATTTTTTTTTAAATATTTGAAAAGTTTAGTAAGTAATATTTACTAAAAAAATATGGAAAGAAACAATGTTACAAATAAAAGCAAAGCAATTGTTATTCAAATAAGTCTTTACTGGTATTTTCAATTCTTCATGACCTCAATTCCTCCTAACGAATTGTATTAAAGTGTAACTTTATTTGTAAAATCATTTTTAGCACTACCTACTTCTATGGTTAATGTTGCGTGTCATTTGTTTTTAGGTATGTGCTACTAACTGACCCGATGCATGTCCTTTCCATATAGGTACATACTTTTTTCCTTTGCCGAAATCATTACAAAGATTCAATAAACTAGAAAAATTACTCCAGCCATTCTAAGGTGATATGAATGAACAGAAATTTAATTTTAAGTAGCTATACTTATGTCGAAGTATATATGTAAAATCTTCAACCATAGTTTATTGAAAGTCTGCAAGGAACAGATAACAGCAAGTCTGCTGGATACATTACGCGAGCGAACAGCCCTGAAAATTGCTCCCTTGGGCTTTGTTACGTTACTGTGAAGGATTTTAGGTTAACGATCTATGTTCCATGTTTATTTATTGCTTAAGTCTAGCGTGACAAGTAGATAGATACATACACAAGTACACAATCTCCAGCACCCAACATACTAATGTATTTTAGTTTAATTACACGTCGGTACGTTATACTACACAGTAAATAGGGGTTTAGGTTAACAGTGTATAGGACTGTGATAAACTTGAAATAAATGAGTTATCATTGTTGCGTTTTTATCTGTTTATTTGAAATATAAAACTGGAGCTGTTTTTCTAACAAAGTAGGTAACATTTAATAAAACTACATGTAGGTATTGCCATACACGTCATTAGGGATCCTCCCGTATCCATTAACGGTGCTTTTAGGTAGCACAAGCTCCGGTCACCGTCCTCGTCGAACCCGTCGCTTGCGAGGAAGGGCTCGACGAGTGAATTAAGCAATAGACACAGCCCACTGAGTTTATCGCCGGATCTTCTCAGTGGGCCGCGTTTCCGATCCGGCGGTAGATTCTGCGAAGCACTGCTCTTTCTAGGGCCAGTGCTAGCAACACTCGACGGCGAAACCGGCGAAGCTGAAATCGCTTCTCAAGGCTATCAACATAGGTAGGAATAAAAAAAAAAGTATTGTCAAGGATGAACAATGCAAGTTTTTTAATGGGGAATTTTTAATTGCTCCTCTATTTAAAATTCATGCAAACTAAATCTCCCAACTAATAATCCACTGCATATCAGATAAATGACTGCATAACAAGTTAACTACTTGATTACCTAAACTATTTTATTAAAACACGTATAAAATTAACCAAAATCAGATGACCTTTTTTATCTAATTTACAACGAAAATCTAGCTGAAACCACTAATATACAGATTTTAAGACAAAATTACTCACCGTATAACAAAAATACTGATTTGCACACTAAATTAACCACCTTACAACGGAATTTCCAAAATCATTTTCTAAAACTGTATAAAAGATAATGTATTGTTTTTTTTTTATTGCTTAGATGGGTGGACGAGCTCACAGCCCACCTGGTGTTGTGTGGTTACTGGAACCCATAGACAGCTACAACGTAAATGCGCCACCCACCTTGATATATAAGTTCTAAGGTCTCAGTATAGTTACAACGGCTGCCCAAACCTTCAAACCGAAACGCATTACTGCTTCACGGCTGAAATAGGCAGGGTGGTGGTACCTACCCGTGCAGACTTACAAGAGGTCTTACCAAAGATCTAGAGGTCCTACCACCAGTACAAGAGGTCCTACCGACAGTTCGAGTGGTCCTACCACCAGCATGGAACTAATGTTATCAGAAAAAAAAAAATTTGCATTAATGTTATGCCTTTCAAATTAATAAGAGCCACCGCTTGGGTTCGTATAGTGACGACAATTCGTAAAGTGAACTTTTCAAATTCAAATATCAAGACGAAACTGTCGCTAAGTACAACAGAACACGTTCGATTTTTACGACAGCCCTTGAATCTGATAGGATAGTTATTGGAGGAGAGTTTTGTGGGTCTCCGGAGTCAGCTGATGTGGTTTACGACAGGTGGGGAGTGTATATTTAACGGTACGCCTTCGGTTTCATTTAGCCGATTTTATGGTTTCAGTAAGTAGCAAACTTCGTTTATTTTGTCTTGTTTAGATAAAAAAGAAAAAAAAAATAATATCGATAAAAAATCTTGTCTAATTCCGAGTCAGTAAGCAATTAACACATAATTGAAGCTATTTTTACGGTTTACTTTGACGTTTGTAATTTTGTAACACTTGTAAATCTATATATTAATACGTGAATCAAAAACTTTGTACCCCTTTTTACGAAAATTGCGCGGAAGGAGGAGTATGAAATTTCCCACACTTATAGAGAATATAGAAAAGGAGTGCAAAAAGTAAATATTTTTTTAAATTATGTCTAAAAAATACATTAAATCAATAAGAAAAACATTACACAAACTACCATCGTTACCATGTATTTGACGCACACACGCATGCATACTGTTTATTTATTGCCAAACGTTTGTTCTTGACGTCTGTGGTCAAATTGAGAATGGATTAAATATTGTTTGTCTTTATTAATATTTTTCTATAGTGTAGTCTTGGCGAAATTTGTGATTATAGAAGTATAATAGTCTTTGAAAATAGAATCATAATAGTGTCTTCCTATTCGTACACTCTTGACAGAGTGGTCGTGGTCATGCATCAGTCGGATCCTGCGATACCGATGCTCTCGCGATGCGACGCCATGTGGCACGATGTTTCGCAGAGTGAGAGCAATCATTTATGTTGGAGTGAGTCACAGATTTTATGAGGTCGGTCCATCGTGTTGGAGATCGTCCGCGAGATCTTTTGTCCTCGACTTTCCCTTGCACCACCAACCGCTCAATGGAATCCTCATTACGAGTGATGTGCCCGAAGAACTTGAGGATTCGTAATTGGACTGTTGACGATAGTCTCTCCTTGATGTTGAGCTCTTTCAGGATCGAAATGTTGGTACGGTGCGGGGTCCACGGAATTCTGAGGAGACGTCTCCAACACCACCATAATAGTGTACAAACTTATAATTTCAATTAATTATAGTCGAATTTCGACTACCGGGCGACCACTAGTTCATTTAAATATTTCAACGTTACGAATATTAAAATTTGACAGCTGTCATGGTCACACTACAGATCGGAAAAACCAAAGAAAATATAAAAATTTATTGGATTATTCTTGATAATTTTCACTTTCGGCACGACGACGCTACCTATCACCGGATCCTTATGAGCCCTTTATACCCGACTGCCGAATAATGTTTTTCCAGCTTATCTACCCATAGATACCTATTTCTGATGCACATATCTACAAATGTCTAATGTTTTCCGGTTTGATAGCCGAAATTAGCATTAAACAATATAATTTAAAATTCAATTCCATGTTTTTAAGTTAGTAACGGCATTCACAAATCACTTGAGCAAAATGCATTGTTAGTATACTTATTAAAAAAAAACTGTATCTTCTCTTATGCTATATAAAATAAAAAGCCCATTGTAATTCTTCAGAGTCCCGCTGCGTTGAAACCGCAGCTTCATTAGACTCGACGAATCATTACAGTTTTAGTAGAATCTTAAGTTTATCGCCAATAAAGAATTATGTTGCGTTCTTCACAAGAATAATGTGTCACAATAATCCAATTATATATATTAATTTACCATTATTAAAATCGTAGCGTATCGTAATTTTGAAATTTTCCCAAATATTGTTAATCCGGGGACAATTTAAAAAACAAATTTTCCAAGGAATTTAATAATTACCTAGTCTTCACAACTAATAATGATCACGAAATATATGAACAAATTTCGTATATTCCTCATTGATTCAAACAGCAAACTCTTTTGAAAAATGTGTTAATATTCGTATATTTACAGTATAATAATAATAATAATAACTGGGAACAAATCACGCACCAAATAGGTCACCTGGTCCTAATTTAGGATTCCCTGTGTTATGTGTACTGATAAACACACGTATATATGTCTAGATATATACATAATATGTAGATAATATATACCCAGGCATAGAGTAGACAAATCTGCTGACTGATTAGAGCCCCATGAGCTCACCTATTCGCCCGGATATGCGGATATAGCCTTCTAACCTAGTTTAGGTATAATGGAAAAACAAAGTTTGCTCGGCGTCGGAATCGAACCCACGACCCTCGCCGTAAAAGTCAGAAGCGCTATATATTCACCACCGAGTCCGTCTGTCCATAGTAACAAATGTAATATGTATTAGTATAAACGCTATGCTCCACCTACTGTCAATTGGCGATCGAAGTCCATAGACTAGGAAATGTCAAAGGTCTAAGTCTAATCTTTTTGTACAAGAGCTGGCCCCACCCGTCTAGCCCGAACGCATGACTTCTTTACGGTATAAATGGACTATACCTACCTACCAGTATAAAAAATCGGTTGTCTGTAAAGTCGGTTTACTGACGATAATTGAACGTGACAACGTCATAAGAAAATACTGATGGAATGGTTTCATTTTTCAATTATTATTGCAATTATCGTTGCTATAAACAATTGACACCACATTCACTTTTCACTGAACTTCATACTTGACGCGGAGGCCGATTGTGCCTCTTTGTCGCTCGTTTCGCGCTCTCGCTTGCACTTTAAGCCTTAAATGGAACGCCTCAGAGCGAGGTAACGCCGCATGAGTCACGTTTTTTCGTGCGTGCAGCCGGCTCCATCGAATTATAAAGACGTTGTCACGTCAAATAGTTATTAAGTACATAATGCTCTATCTACGAATTTCATTTTTCCGTTTCTATCTTGGATATAGTTAGTAGCGCGGATTGAGGGAACACTTTGTAAACACAAACTAAAGTTAAAACATTTATCTCTTCTAGCCGCTTCGGTCCCAATGGCCGCAGCATTATTTAATTGGCAACTTTATTAATCGGGATTCTTCTTCCTGTTGTCGTTATTTGTTTTTCTTGGTATTTTCCGGAAGATTGCTTTGATTAATGCAGGAGGAGAGATGAGATAAAATCTGCTTCGTAATTAAATAAATTCTTTGTATCAGAATTTTTTATTTTCACTTGAGTGTGTACGGAAGTTCGCAAGCAACTCAGTTGTAGTGTTATAATATTTGACTTACCGTTTTAGCCTTAAAGATCTTTTTCACCGTTGATGCTAACAATGATTTTGGCATTGCTGACGTACATGAGCGACGGTGACCACTCACCATCAGGTGGGTCGTATGATCGCCTACACGGGCAATATAGTTTTTTTTTTTTAAATCATTTTAATATTTGCCTTGGGTACTTTCACATAGACACCTTAGAATATGAATGATAGAGAATCTAAGTACAACTATAATAATATAATTATGTTTGTTTATCAGTGATTGGGTAGAAGGAAGTTGTAATCCCATACATTTTCCATACATACATGGAAAAATCAGCCATCACGGGTGAATTACTGGTGGTAGGACTTCTTGTGAGTCCGCATGGGTAGGTACCACCACCCTGCCTATTTCTGCCGTGAAGCAGTAATGCGTTTTGGTTTGAAGGTGGGGGGGGGGGGTAGCCGTTGTACCTATGCTGAGACCTTAGAACTCATATCTCAAGGCATTTACGTTGTAGATGTCTAAGGGTTCCGGTAAACAAACACTTAATACCAGGTGGACTGTGAGCACGTCCATCCATACAGGCAATAAAAAAAAAGATAGGACTCGTCTAGTTAGTTCTCTTTCCACTGTTTCAATCCACTCTTCAATTCGTAAGTATGTAAACAGAGAAGGAAGTTGGTTTTCAATTTTCATATCATTGTAGTCGAAATACTTAACGTTCATTGAAAAACTCGTAGGAGTTTCTTAGTTTTTTCTTTGAATATGTTAACGATATTGGATTACAGGTTTACCCAGCTTGCAGCAAATTGGACTGACTAGTTGACTTACGGTCGGACGGCGCGAGAACTTAGTCTTGTGAATAACCCATTAGTTGACTTTTTACTAAATTATACACCGTATTAATTTAAATCTATAAACATTCTGTTTTGTATTTCGATTTAAGAATTTTTTATAGCAAACGATCAGATTTCATTGATCTTTCATGCGTGTTTTCTTGTCAAAAGCTCTCAAAAAAACATCGAAATTGAGCATGTTTGCAACTCGTGAAAATGTATAAGATACTAATAATGAGACAAATACAGGGTGTTCCAAAAGCAGTGGATAATCCTGAACACCACATAGTAGAGCTATTGGGGATACAAAATAAAAAATAAAAATAAAAATTCTCAGGTAGTACCCAAATTACGTATTTTAAAAAAGAGTTGATATAAGCTTTTTGGCGTTATAATATTCTACATGGACTATACTAAAGAATATGCAGGAAATTGTATGAGTAGCTAGTGTATTTTTTTTTATAAAAGTTAATCTGAACTTAAATTTTAATCATGAAATTTTGTATTTTTTCTTTATTTTGAATTTAGGTACTACCTAAGAAATATTTTTATTGAAGTGAAACTTCTTTATCTCTATCTTCTTATCTATCTATTCTTTAAAAATTTACCGTCACATTTTTCGGTTACGCGTCACATTTTTCCGTTACGCGCCATCTGTTTTGTATTCATGTCTATGATAATAAAATCCTTTTGTTTAAACTTTATCTAATTTAACTTTTTTGTATTCATGTCTATGATAATAAAATCCTTTTGTTTAAACTTTATCTAATTTAACTTTATTTAACCAATTTCTAGAAAGTTGCATGTAGATCATTTTTCGAAAAATAAGGCCATAAAGAAGTTTCACTTCTTACGTGTGTACACTAGTACACGCACACATTTTTATTAATTTTTTATTTTGAATCCCCAATAGCTCTACTAAGAGTTGTTTCAGGATTATCCATTCTTTCTGGGACACCTTGTATATTGAACACCAAAAGTAAATCGCAATCCACTCCGATTTGAGCAACCGACGCGCGTGGACGTGCTCATTGTTCGTTCGATTGCCCGACCTCGGTTCGTGGCACATCTGGCGTCCAAGTGTTTTGTCGGAAGTGACTACCGGTGATAATAGATCATTGTTCGTGGCACATCTGTGGCCCAAGTGTTTCTCGGAATTTGTACCTGCGCCTAATTACAAGGCATTGCCGCCCGGAAACTGTGCAGTGGTTCTATTCACTCTAATTCTATTCTATTTATTCTATTCACTAAAATTTCTAAAATTCCTAGAATCGCTTCGGCCAATTTAGTGTTACCGACGCAGGGGCCTCGCCGCAAGGCGAGCGCGTGTTTAAGTCCCGGGGCAGCCCCCCCTGGGCAGTCCGAAGAAATGGAGTTTTCTCCAACCAACACACTGCTCGCGGAATTCTTAAGCGAGAAATACCCGGCCCTCGAATCAGAATTTTTAGCTTACAAAGCTAAACGCGCCGTGAACTGTTCTGCCGTGCCCGCCGCGCCCGCCGTTTCCGCCACGCCTGCCGTTCCCGCGTCCCCTGCAAGCGCGCGCAAAACTCCCGCGCCGTACACCGCAGCCTCCGTCGCGCCCAGCACACCCGTGTCCCCCATACTGTCGCGAAAAACTCCCGCGTCTACCGCGGCAGCTTCCGTTCTACCTCAGCGATCGTCTGCGGCCTCCGTCGCGTCCGCCGCTCCCACGCCTTCCTCCTCGTCCTCCGACTCTGACTCGGATATGGAGGTTGACCTCGTTCCCGCCTCATTAACAGATGGATTCACTCTCGTGCAAAAGGGTAAGAAGCGCGCCGCGGAGTCCCGAGCTTCCGCGGCCGCTAAAATAAGCAAAGCCGCGAACGCGTCGCGCCCCCGCCCTCCGACCCCTGTCGCTCCCTGTCCCCGTGCCACGCCGTCGCCGCGCCTGGTGGCACAAACGAGAAATCAGGCCCCTCCTCCGTTGATTCTTCAAGAGAAGGCTGCTTGGGACCGTATCTCCCTGGCCCTTAAGGCCAAAAACATAAATTTTGTCAGTGCCCGTAACCTCGCGAACGGGATACAGATAAAAGTAGCAACACCCGACGACCATAGAGCCCTCTCAAGCTACCTCCGAAAGGAGCGTATAAGTTATCATACGTATACGCTCCAGGAGGAGCGTGAGCTCCGTGCAGTCATACGTGGCATCCCCAAGGAGTTAGATGCCGAGCTCGTAAAGGCCGACCTACTCGAACAAGGCCTACCCGTAAACTCCGTGCACCGCATGCACACAGGACGCGGGAGGGAGCCATATAATATGGTTCTCGTCGCCCTCCAGTCTACCCCCGAGGGTAAGAAAATCTTTAACGTCCGAACTGTCTGTAGGCTTTCCGGAATCACCGTGGAAACCCCTCATAAAAAAGGCACTCCGAGCCAGTGCCACAATTGTCAGTTGTACGGGCATTCTTCCCGTAATTGTCACGCGCGCCCTCGATGCGTCAAGTGTTTGGACGATCACGCCACGACTCTTTGCACTCGCGATCAAAAAACCGCGACAGAACCACCTAGCTGCGTCCTGTGCCGAACACAGGGTCACCCCGCGAATTACCGTGGATGCCCCCGAGCCCCTAAAATAAATCGCCGCGTCGCGCGTCAAAACCGCCTCCGAGCTTCCGGCCCTGACATCAAAGCCACGGCACCCTCTGTGCCGAAGGCTAAGCCTGCCTTCGTGCCGGCGCCGGTGCCCAGCGGCTCGGCCTGGGCTAAACCGTTGCCGTACACGAACACGGCTGTAGCTCCCTCCCCCGCGATTCGTCCCGTCCCCGCGATACGTCCCTCCCCCGTGATTCGTTCCTCCCCCGCGACCAGCACTCCGACCGCGTCCGACAATCTCGCTCTAGCGATCGACTTTTTTCAGTCGATCAACTTTGAGCGTGTTAATGCTTTGGGTGACGCCATTCGCGCCGCCTCCACTGCACAACACTTCATCGCCGTTGTGCAAGAATACGCTGACGTATACGCGTCGTTAAATACGTACGTCCTCCCCTCGCTCCGCCGGTAATCAATGGCGTACATAAGTAGAATAAAGCCCCTATCCGTAACGATAGGATTTTTTAACGCTTACGGTCTCGCAAATCAACGTGATCAGGTTTGTGATTTTTTGCGTGACCATCAAATTGACATCTTTTTGGTGCAGGAGACCCTGCTTAAGCCCGCGCGCCGCGACCCTAAAATCGCGAACTATAACATGGTTAGGAACGACAGGCTCACTGCTCGTGGTGGTGGTACCGTCATTTACTATAGACGAGCCCTGCACTGCGTCCCACTCGACCCCCCCGCGCTTTCTAACATCGAAGCATCAGTATGCCGAATCTCACTGACTGGACACGCGCCGATCGTTATCGCGTCCGTTTATCTTCCACCGGATAAGATCGTTCTAAGCAGTGATATCGAGGCGCTGCTCGGCATGGGAAGCTCTGTCATTCTGGCGGGCGACCTAAATTGTAAACACGTCAGGTGGAACTCACACACCACAACACCGAATGGCAGGCGGCTTGACGCGTTAGTCGATGATCTCGCCTTCGATATCGTCGCTCCGCTAACCCCGACTCACTACCCGCTAAATATCGCGCATCGCCCGGATATACTCGACATAGCGTTATTAAAAAACGTAACTCTGCGCTTACACTCGATCGAAGTAGTTTCAGAGTTAGATTCAGACCATCGTCCCGTCGTTATGAAGCTCGGTCGCGCTCCCGATTCCGTTCCCGTCACGAGGACTGTGGTGGATTGGCACACGCTGGGCATCAGCTTGGCTGAATCTGATCCACCATTGCTCCCGTTGAGCCCGGACTCTACCCCGTCTCCTCAGGATACCGCTGAAGCCATAGACATCTTAACGTCACACATCACCTCGACATTAGATAGGTCATCGAAGCAAGTTGTAGCGGAGGACTTCCTTCACCGCTTCAAATTGCCCGACGATATTAGGGAACTCCTTAGAGCTAAGAACGCCTCGATCCGCGCCTACGATAGGTATCCTACCGTGGATAATCGTATTCGAATGCGTGCCCTACAACGCGACGTAAAGTCTCGCATCGCCGAAGTCCGAGATGCCAGATGGTCTGATTTCTTAGAAAGACTCGCGCCCTCCCAAAGGTCTTACTACCGCTTAGCTCGTACTCTCAAATCGGATACGGTAGTAACTATGCCCCCCCTCATAGGCCCCTCAGGCCGACTCGCAGCGTTCGATGATGATGAAAAAGCAGAGCTGCTGGCCGATACATTGCAAACCCAGTGCACGCCCAGCACTCAATCCGTGGACCCTGTTCATGTAGAATTAGTAGACAGTGAGGTAGAACGCAGAGCCTCCTTGCCACCCTCGGATGCGTTACCACCCGTCACCCCGATGGAAGTTAAAGACTTGATCAAAGACCTACGTCCTCGCAAGGCTCCCGGTTCCGACGGTATATCTAACCGCGTTATTAAACTTCTACCCGTCCAACTCATCGTGATGTTGGCATCTATTTTCAATGCCGCTATGGCGAACTGTATCTTTCCCGCGGTGTGGAAAGAAGCGGACGTTATCGGCATACATAAACCCGGTAAACCAAAAAATCATCCGACGAGCTACCGCCCGATTAGCCTCCTCATGTCTCTAGGCAAACTGTATGAGCGTCTGCTTTACAAACGCCTCAGAGACTTCGTCTCATCCAAGGGCATTCTCATCGATGAACAATTCGGATTCCGTACAAATCACTCATGCGTTCAACAGGTGCACCGCCTCACGGAGCACATTCTTGTGGGGATTAATCGACCAAAACCGTTATACACGGGAGCTCTCTTCTTCGACGTCGCAAAAGCGTTCGACAAAGTCTGGCACAATGGTTTGATTTTCAAACTATTCAACATGGGCGTGCCGGATAGTCTCGTGCTCATCATACGGGACTTCTTGTCGAACCGCTCTTTTCGATATCGAGTCGAGGGAACCCGCTCCTCCCCACGACCTCTCACAGCTGGAGTCCCGCAAGGCTCTGTCCTCTCACCCCTCCTATTTAGCTTATTCGTCAACGATATTCCCCGGTCGCCGCCGACCCATTTAGCTTTATTCGCCGACGACACGACTGTTTACTATTCTAGTAGAAATAAGTCCCTAATCGCGAAGAAGCTTCAGAGCGCAGCCCTAGCCCTAGGACAGTGGTTCCGAAAATGGCGCATAGACATCAACCCAGCGAAAAGTACTGCGGTGCTATTTCAGAGGGGAAGCTCCACACGGATTTCCTCCCGGATTAGGAGGAGGAATCTCACACCCCCGATTACTCTCTTTAGACAACCCATACCCTGGGCTAGGAAGGTCAAGTACCTGGGCGTTACCCTGGATGCATCGATGACATTCCGCCCGCATATAAAATCAGTCCGTGACCGTGCCGCGTTTATTCTCGGTAGACTCTACCCCATGATCTGTAAGCGGAGTAAAATGTCCCTTCGGAACAAGGTGACACTTTACAAAACTTGCATAAGGCCCGTCATGACTTACGCGAGTGTGGTGTTCGCTCACGCGGCCCGCACACACATAGACACCCTCCAATCCCTACAATCCCGCTTTTGCAGGTTAGCTGTCGGGGCTCCGTGGTTCGTGAGGAACGTTGACCTACACGACGACCTGGGCCTCGAATCAATTCGGAAATACATGAAGTCAGCGTCGGAACGATACTTCGATAAGGCTATGCGTCATGATAATCGCCTTATCGTTGCCGCCGCTGACTACTCCCCGAATCCTGATCATGCAGGAGCCAGTCACCGTCGACGCCCTAGACACGTCCTTACGGATCCATCAGATCCAATAACCTTTGCATTAGATGCCTTCAGCTCTAATACTAGGAGCAGGCTTAGGAACCCCGGTAACCGTACTCGTCGAACTCGACAAAGAGGTCGACGTGCAACCTAACCCATGCATCAGCCCGCTGAGTTTCTCGCCGGATCTTCTCAGCGGGTCGCGATTCCGATCCGGTAGTAGATTCATTCGCGAAACAATTGCTCTTGAGTTGTTGGGTCTCCTTCGGAGGCGCTCGGGCAATTGTTAGCAAATCCCACCCCTCTTGGCTGAGCCTTTGCTCGCCCACCTGTCCTGGTGAAACTGGAAAGGCCTTCGGGCCACCAGTAAACTTTCAATCATAAAAAAAAAAAAAAAAAAAAAAAAACTTCGTAGTGCCGCCGCTGACTACTCCCCGAATCCTGATCACGCAGGAGCCAGTCACCGTCGACGCCCTAGACATGTCCTTACGGATCCATCAGATCCAATAACCTTTGCATTAGACGCCTTCAGCTCTAACACTAGGGGCAGGCTTAGGGACCTCGGTAACCGTACTCGTCGAACTCGACAAAGAGTTCGCCGTGCAACCTAACCCATGAATCAGCTCGCTGAGTTTCTCGCCGGATCTTCTCAGCGGGTCGCGATTCCGATCCGGTAGTAGATTCATTCGCGAAGCAGCTACTCTTGAGCTGTTAGGTCTCCTTCGGAGGCGCTCGGGTAGCTGTTAGCAAATCCCACCTCTCCTGGCTGAGCCTTTGCTCGCCCACGTGTCCTGGTGAAACTGGAAAGGCCTCCGGGCCACCAGTAATCTTTCAATAATAAAAAAAAAAAAAAAAAAAAAAAAAAAAAATCGCAATAATGAACTGAACCAAAAACGATGCACCGGCTCTTGTTTGAAGTGAACATAATCTGTACGCTCTCTATACATTATACATAGGCATAAAAGACGAAGCCTTTGTTACGTACCTGCAGTATATTGTAGCCAGTGAATAGTAAACGTTGTCGTTAGAGATTTAAGCAACAGATAGCTGACGGAGACGAAGCGAGTCGCTTCTCAACAGTTTGTGACCTAGATCTATAGAAACAAGAAGGAACTTGACAAGTATTTATTATGCTGCTATGTTCTATAGTCGATGAACCGTGGAAATGTGTGACCTGTTATCAATGTGCATTTAAATATAAACATCTTGATTGGCTTTAAAAGAGCCTTAAAAATATTTATTAGTTTTTTCGTAAGCTGTAAGTAGTCAGCATTTAATGGGATATTCTATATAATAATTCTTGTCAATGTGATGCAGAAGAGTTCGCTTTTAGCGATAAAACTGTCCATTGTACTTTTTATTGGTTGGTTTGCATTTTTTTCTCAGAAAGAAAAAAGAAAAACGACTAAACTTGACGTTAGAACAATGTCTAGAATTTCAAGAATTGTAATGTAAGTTCCGAAATTTTCGTCATAATATATTAATTAGGCATTTTTGGCTTATATGGGCTGGCGAGCTAGTGTAGTGATTACTGGAGCCTATCCTCTGAAGTAATGAGTTCAATCATCCAACCTTTAGATTTACAATTTTTTTTTTTTTTAAATGCCGACCCCTTTTTTTTTGTTATTGAACGATTACTGGTGGCCCGAAAGCCTTTCCAGTTTCACCAGGACAAGCGGGCGAGCAAAGGCTCAGCCAGGAGCGGTGGGATTTGCTAACAACTGCCCGAGCGCCTCCAAAGGAGACCTAACAACTCAAGAGCAACTGCTTCGCGAATGAATCTACTTACTACCGGATCGGAATCGCGACCCGCTGAGAAGATCCGGCGAGACACTCAGCGGGCTGATGCATGGGTTAGGTTGCACGTCGATCTCTTTGTCGAGTTCGACGAGTACGGTTACCGGGGTCCCTAAGCCTGCCCCTAGTGTTAGAGCTGAAGGCGTCTAATGACCTTCCTGGCCCAGGGTATAGTTTGGCCGAAGAGGGTGGTCGGGGGTGTGATATTTCTCCTCCTAATGCGAGAGAAAATAAGCGGTGAGTTTCCCCTTTGAAATAACACTGCTGTGCTTTTCGCTGGGTTAATGCCGACCTGTGCGGGCTTGCTCGTTCTCCAATAATTTGTATTATTTGTCCAGAATCGAGAAACTCGTCCGATGCTCAGAGGAATGTGACAAATACACAATAACTACACATTCGTTTTTAGCCGATGAACGAAACACGGCCCTTTAAAAACCACAATTACATCGGGGGTCTTACAATTGACTCGTAGATTAGAAAGTTTTTTCAAATGTGTAATAATATCGATAGTAAAAATCCGGCATATACCTGAATCGCGCTATTGATCACGTTTTGAAGATAGACTTGTGATATAAATTCCGAACAAACAACTTTAGGGTACATTCCCGATCCTGCAGAAAGTATGGAACGCAGTCGACGTCACCCAAAACACGTCATCTCGAATCCTCCCGATCCACTAACGGTGCTTCTAGGTACTTCAAGCACCGGTCACTGTTCTCGTCGAACCCATCGCTTGCGACGAAGGGCTCGACGAGTAAATTAACTCTCAGACACAGCCCACTGAGTTTCTCGCCGGATCTTCTCAGTGGGTCGCGTTTCCGATCCGGTAGTAGATTCTGCGAAGCACGACTCTTGCTAAGGTTCGTGTTAGCATCGTCGTCAGGTTTGAGCCCCGTGAGCTCACCTACTAGTTAAGGTTCCGCTGGAATAGCCTCTCTAGGCTAGCAGCTTAGGTAGGAAAAAAAAAAAACAAAAAAAAAAAAACCACAGACAACAAGACACTTGGTGAGATATTTTTCGTTTGTCGCTCACTATAAACTAATCATATCGATGTGAATTTGAATTTGAACGCGTATCCATCAATCACCATAACGCCACTTCCAGTTAAGCTTTCTCAACGCTTAAAGTGCATGAAAGCCGATATCGTCAACGGGTCGGTGCAGTCACTATGGCGGATCGCACCATTATTATAATTCGATAAGAATTAGAAAAAATAACAATAAAAAAATAAAGTAAATTTTAAATCGTTATTGATACACAATACGGTGTAATCTAGAAGAACTTGTTTGCAAATTTGTTTGTTTACCTTTGTCGTTTTCATTGTTCAGCTGTTTTGAAATTGCCGTAGCTTAGAGATTAAGACGTCCGAGGTATACCTAGCAATTTGACCAAGCCTGGGTTCAAAAATCTGACTGGCAGGTACGGATTATTTTTTAGTGAATACATAACCACGGTACAACAACTACAAGTACTAATCGAGAAATGTTCAACCTGAATATTTAGAACGATACAAGTGACAGAGATAACGCTCTACAAAGCCGAAATTAGGCGATTGTCTTCTTCCAAAGGTCTTCGACGTCGCAAAAGCGTTCGACAAAGACTGGCACAATGGTTTGATTTTCAAACTTTTCAACATGGGCGTACCGGACAGTCTCGTACGGGACTTCTTGTCTAACCGCTCTATTCGATATCGAGTAGAGGGAACCCACTCCTCCCCCCGACCACTCACGGCTGGAGTCGTGCAACCTAACCAATGCATCAGCCCGCTGAGTTTATCGCCGGATCTTCTCAGTGGGTCGCGATTCCGATCCGGTAGTAGATTCATTCGCGAAACAATTGCTCTTGAGTTGTTAGGTCTCCTTCGGAGGCGCTCGGGCAATTGTTAGTAAATCCCACCCCTCCTGGCTGAGCCTTTGCTCGCCCACCTGTCCTGGTGAAACTGGAAAGGCCTCCGAACCACCAGTAATCTTTCAATCATAAAAAAAAGGTTGATGTATACAATATTTATTGTCGGGTACAGTAACTATACTACTAATGTAGTTATGTAGGAATAAGTTTTATTACATAGTTTTTTTTAGTGCAACGATAACTAACTTAATTTATTCTATAGTGTCTAATCTATGAAGTTGAAAGCACGTAAACACAATAGTTTAATAGACTAGACAGTAGAGCAGCCTTTCAGAGCAATGTCTTTTTATCATATCAACAGTGGATTTCATTGGAGATCATAAAATAGGTCGGTTCCATTGTCGTTCTCTGTTACGTCGGTTGCACAGTATAAACATTTAGCAGTTAGTTCACTTAGTCACGACTTCTAATGAAAATGCAATCGATAAATAAAAAATAAAAATAAAAGCAGTGGCGTTCTTATTTTCCGGTAACAAATAGATTCGTGTATGTGTAAAACACTTATTGTATGTTTCATATCTGACCCAGGCGATGGGACAACGCCGCCGTCGCTCGAAATATGTCTTCTTGGATCCCTCGGATCTACTCTCAGTACTTTTAGGCTTTTCAAATACCGGTCACCTATTCGTCCACGCGAAGCTGGATTAACCTCTTATGCTACCAGCAAACAAGCGGGAGAAAAAAGTATGTTGATGTAAATATCTGTATTACTGCAGATATATATATATTTTATTGCTTAGATGGGTGGACCAGCTCACAGCCCATCTGGTGTTAAGTGGTTACTGGAGCCCATATACAACGTAAATGCGCCACCCACCTTGAGATATAGGTTCTAAGGTCTCAGTATAGTTACAACGGCTGCCCCATCCCCCAAGCCTCCAACCGAAACGCATTACGGCATCACGGCAGAAATAGGCAGGGGAAATACCACCAGTCAAAAAACAGCCAAGACACTTATACTTATACTACTACTACTACTTAAGTTTATTGGCTGTTTCTGTAGTAAAACAGTCATAGATCGCTTATCTAAATATATTTAAATAAAACCGTGCAATTATAATGTTTAAGAATTTGAGAACCGGCAACTGTGTAGAGAGATAGTAAAGGGCCTTTCCTTGTGGCTCGTCGCAGCCTTATTGTCGACATTTACAGCGTGTCACAGACATTTCACAAAGGTTTTTTTCAATTGTAGACTGAAACTGGGAAACTGGTTAACGGAATGTATCCAGTTTCAACGTATTGGAATATTTTATACATTTTCTGTTATTATGAATGCCTTGAATTTTCGATTTTTCTTAGTCGATTTGGTTACAATTAATTACCATTATAAATACATTTCTTTACTCGTTTATTATTTTTTCACAATGCGTCCATTTTGACTGCTTTTGGGTAATATAAGTAATATAAGGTATACAAAATTTTAGTTTTTCTAGTGTTAACTATGTTTCTTTTCGTATTGTTTTTGTAAAGGTGGAGCAGTCGTTGTAACTATACTGAGGCCTTAGAACTCATATATCAAGATGGGTGGTGCATTTACGTTGTAGATGTCTATCCAGTAACCACTTAACACCAGGTGGGCTGTGAGCTCGTCCACCCATCTAAGCCATAAAAAAAAACATAAATTTAGAAACTTTTTGAATTCTATTTTTCCTATTACAATAATTCGAAATTTAGTCGTCACTTAACAAAGCTGACATCATAACAATGAATAATGATTACAATACGTTTTGATGTGACTTGTAAAATATAGGCACGCTTCGTTAATCCAACGCAAATGGGATGTGGCGGTCCGTTTGGGGCTTTGTTGCCCGAAACCGGGTAACGGGTCGTTTGTTAAATATATTTTTCACTGACTAACCCGGCAGACTTCTTAGTGCCTTAATCGATAAATAAAAGACCTAAACTTTTGTATAAAATAAACTTAAAACAAACAAAAGGAATCCGTCCGACGGGGGACATATAAAAGGAAAAACAAAATTGTTATTTTTATTTATTTAATTCCGAGCATTTTCATATTTATCTACCTGTTAAACCTTCTCTGGACTTCCAAAAATAATTCAAGACTAAAATTAGCCAAATCGGTCCAGCCGTTCCCGAGTTTTAGCGAGACTAACGAACAGCAATTCATTTTTATACATATAGGTATAGGAGACTAGAGAGAGGGGGGGGGGGGGAGAGAGAGAGAGAGAGTATTCTTTATTGTACACCATAAAAGAAACAATGCGAAACAATGAATACAAAAAAAAAGTACAATTGGCGATCTTATCGCTAAGAGCGATCTCTTTCAGACAACCATCAGGTGGAAAAGAATCGTTTGGAAACTAATTACACGCGGTGTACCAATCAATTGAAATATATATGTGTATATGTGTGTATACACATACACACACAGTTACGTGTACTAGTTTTAGTCACCGCCCTGAGTTAGATTGAGGGTAATATTCGCCCAATTTATGTTAGTAAAAGTATTCACGTGTCAAACGTGAGGAATAAAAGATAATCCGTAGGTTCTCTTTTTGTAAAATAACTACATTAAATTCTGTTCAAAAAACCCGTGGGACTGGTAGTAAGCCTGCATAGGTTAGATAGTGCTACGCGCTGGGGTTCCGGATAAATATAAGTCCACCAAAGTATAATTTAAAGCTCCATTTAACACTTAGAGAACTTACAGAGCACTTAACAATTCGTAATTAGCTTCTTCCGCTTCGCTTCAGGTGATCCGTTTGCTGTTTCGCTTCGAGTAGCTACGATTACTAACTGCCTTCGTGCCATCTCTACAACGCTTTTACAGTCTATACGACATCGTTAGATTTATTGAGAACATTCTGGGCAAGTCGAATAGCTTCGATGTGTGTTTCCGCTATCTGACAATTGATGGCGTTGTACTTCTCGAGCGTTCTCGACGTTACTAGTTCCTTTGATATTCGTTTCTGCTATTCGGCGATAGATGGCGTTACTCTTACCAGCGTAACAATAGCCTCGTCATGCCCTCGCCCTACCGCGAAGCTATCTTGCGTTTTGTTATTGAGGGTAGGAAAAACACATCTCCTCTGGACGTATGATATCCATGAGCAAAGGCGGCCATTCACTATCATGTGGTCCGTAAGAACGTCAGCCTTCGAAGGCAATCAAAAAGAGCAACATATATTTTAGAACTATAGAATGTAAGTTGAAATTTTATGCTTTAGCAAAATCATTTAGGAATTATTAATAATTTAGAAAATAGTAGAACATCCAGGGCGTTTATCTAATGAGAAAGATTTAGATCCAGCTTGAAGTTCAGAGTACTGGATTCCTTACCTTTGAAAACAGAAACATGATAGCTTCGCGGCAGGACGAGGGATAATGGAGTCGTCCAACCCCGTTTACCCCAGTTAACCGGAGGCTTACTGCCAGCACCACATTATTTTTTGTTTAAGGTTCTATTCCTAAGAATCTAAAAAAATTACTCATTTCAAAAAAACAAACTATTGAAATCCTATCTTCGAATGACATAAGAACGCAATTTTTTTTTAACAAACATCGATATGTCGATATGTTTTTTTATAATAGTATTAATTAATACCTAATTATTTTTTTAAGTTCAATTCATTCTTAATGATTCTATTTTTATTTGGGTTCTCATGTGGTCCTGAATTTTAACAATAAGTCAACAGTAGTTTTTTGGGTTATCATTAACAATTAATATTTAATTAACTTTCACTACATTGCAGATATCCATTTGATCTATTGATCCACTTGTTTTTTTTTTATTTCCATATATTTGATTTTGCTGAAGCCTGTTTCAATTTTTATTAAAATCGTGTATTATAATATTGTTCTAGAGTAGGACACAAAAAAAAATCATACTTTGAAATTATCAACTAGATTGTTAACGAATAGCCAACTGCAAATATCGATCTTAATTAATTTTCCGTTAGTGTCAGTTTCTATACGAGTAGTCACTAAGTAAGAAGAGCGCCTGAGATCGCGAACTATTCCATTAATAGTTAGGGAAGATAAGAAACAAAAGTGTTATTTTACTGGCCTGTGTTGTTTTAGTCTCTACGCAGAAGCATAGAAATACTATCAGACTCTTCTGATAAAAATGAATCGGAAGAATTTCATATAAAATTTTGTTCGTTTGGAAGCTATCCGAATAGCTATTCCATTCCATTTTAAAGGTAATTCCGTTCCATTTTTAATTTGAAAAATATTAATGGACTGGTCACGCGATCACGTGACAAGAAATGCTCTGGGTTTGGTTCCCTCTCTTGTGACGTCACAGCAGTTGTTTGTAACCCAAACTGTATTTACTGAAAGGCGTATTAAAAACAGAAAGCAAGACAGGAAAGTAATATGGAAATAGAGTAGATGAATCCTCTTTACCTCTACCTACCTCTTTACCGGTGGTAGGACCTCTTGTGAGTCCGCACTGGTAGGTACCACCACCCCGCCTATTTCTGCCGTGAAGCAGTAATGCATTTCGGTTTGAAGGGTGGGGCAGCCGTTGGAACTATATTGAGACCTTAGAACTTATATCTCAAGGTGGGTGGCGCATTTGCGTTGTAGATGTCCATGGGCTCCAGTAACCACTTAACACCAGGTGGGCTGTGAGCTCGTCCACTCATATAAGCAATACCTACCACCTGGTCCTACCACCAGTAAAATCATCGCTCATCGCTTATGACATTAAGCTTATTGTGCAACGTCTGCCCCACCCTGAAAACCCAAACACACGGCTGCTTCATACCAGAAATAGGCAGGATGGTGATCACGAAGCGTGTACTTAAAATTATTAGTAAGTTTCCAAAATTTTTTCGTCAATAAATCATCGCGTTTGACGGAATTAAAGATATAAGTTAATTGGAACTAGAAGCTTGTGACTTACCCGACGTTTGATCATGCAAACACATAACTTAATCCCAAGTTACGACTTTAATGTTAGCACATTAATTATTAGCGTTAAAGCCGAAACAATTTTCCAATGTAAGTAATTATTTTTTATAAAATTACTTATGTAGAAGATATAGCAAATTTCCTTTATAGTTTTATGTGTTCTGTATATTTAACGAAAAGCTACTTTGAGTTAAATGAAAAAAGTAAAGAAATTACACCATTTTCCTTTCGGTCAAGATTTTGTTTTTATACAATTCTATCTTTAAGGACTTTTTTCTTCATTCGAATTTAAATGAAACTGCTTTTAGCTCGTTCCTAAAAATTGATCGCCATTTTGCTCGTTCAGAGTGTTTTTCAAAAATGAAATTCGAACCTTATTTCGTCGAACTCGACGCACACGAGTGAATGACTTTTAATAATAATAAAAAAAAAAAACGTTAGTTGAATAAATTCAGTTCTCAAATTGACTTCATCGCAGCAAAGCATTACTCATTGAACATGGTTCAACTGTGAACGCTTAAGGGCGTTTTATTTCGTGATTTGAAAATAGAAATCCGAATCTTTTGTATTTTTATTGAAATAATACGTGAGAACGTAGATCTTTCTAGAATCGCTGCGGTTGTTTGCTTTTAGCTTCTTTTTTTTTCCGCAGGAGAAAATCGCCGCCGTGCGGGTGGGGTATGTGGGAGTTGAACCTGACTAAAAACTCCTGCCGCTCACAGCCGGCGCCCTACCCCGGACCGGGTGGGAACCCAGTCGGAGCTATTGAGATGGCGGGACAGGGTTTACGCAGAGCATATTACATCCATCCCGCCGTCCCCCAGACGCCGGACCGGCGGCCGCCAGCGACACGACCGCCGGTTCCCTCGGTCGACGGGCCAAGAGCCCGCATTGATGGCGCCGCGCTACACCTTCCCCCGGAGCGGTCGGGGGAACGCGGCTTACCACGCTGCCCCACGCCTAGGCTCCTTCCCGCACAAAACGGCTGGAGCCCGAATCTCTTAGGGGGCCGGTTACGGACGAGACCCCGGTCCCGACCCCCTGCTCGGCGGCGGCGGATTTCTGCGTAGTGAGGAGAGCTTTGCCTCACTCGCCCCGCCGCCTCCTTCTGCGAGATGGTGCACTCGCAGAAGTCGAGCATAGCCTTCCAGGACTCGTCACCGCCAAGCATCGACGCCACGACGCCAGGCAGCGACAAGTCCGGTCCTATCTTTTTTAGCTTGGTTGATTTTTCTTTGTTTTTATTGTTTAACAAAAATACGCCCGAAAGAGTTAGCCTACTTTATGTTATTAGTTGCCGGATTACAACATCGTGACGTGAATCCATCTACAAGATATGAGGCTCAATTTTTTTCAATTAATTCAATTTTGTGGCAGTGGGCAGGAAACATTGCTCGCGGAACGGATGGCCGTTGGGGCCAGAAGGTTCTTGAGTGGCGACCGCGTACTGGAAGACGTAGCGTGGGTAGACCTCCCACAAGGTGGGCCGCGACCTATTGAGGTTTTCGGGGATCCGCTGGATGCAGGCAGCGCAGGACCGGTCTTTGTGGCGAGGCTTGGGGGAGGCCTATGTCCAGCAGTGGACGTCCATGGGCTGATAGAATAGAATAGAATAGAAAAAATTCAATTCTCTCACTAAATTAATTTGCAAAAACGATTCTTTCACTCTTCAGATTGGATAGCCAATACCACTTATATACACAAACGGTGCACGTATGCTTAAATAGTGTGCTCATGTAAAGTTCCCTAAGAATGCTAAGATCCCTCAAGTAAATATTGGACGAGCACTTTTGTACCGTTGACACATACCCCTAATTGAACATTAGTAATTGAAAAAAGTACATTTACAATTTCCGATGCACCATTTAAGATATCCCATCACGTTTAGCTGGACAAAATGAACCGGCGACTTGTAGAAAACTGCGGAAATCCACTAGACGTAGGAAGCGCTTCAAGCGTTTTAATTCAAAACACGAACCTCACACATAACCTGTAAAATACACGTTATGCTCTAGATTCGTTTGCTTGTGGCGAACGAGGGACCTCACATCCGCAATAAAGAGGGCCCATGAATAGATGATGTGTGTCCGACATTCTCATTACACTACAACGCGCACGGTCCAATGAACGCCTTTTATTTTCTAAATTCATCTCGTAATTCGCAATGAAAAATGAAGACGCGACCGCGTGCGAAAAAAGGTGAATGTGGTCGCGTCATTCGTTTGAATTGAATTCACCGGTGTTTTTCCTTTTTGTGACGTGACGTAGTAAGTCTGGGGCCAGTATATTGAATGCGTAGATTTATTAACCGACTAGCTGATCCGGCAGACTACCTAAACTTCTGTATAAAATAAACTTAAAACAAACAAAACGAATCCGTCCGACGGGGGACACATCAAAGGAAAAACAAAATTGTTATTTTTATTTATTTCAGAGTATTTTCATATTTATCTACCTTTTAAACTTTCTCTGGACTTCCACAAATAATTCAAGACCACAATTACCCAAATCGGTCCAGCTGTTCTCGAGTTTTAGCGAGACTAACGAACAGCAATTCCTTTTTATAGATATATAGATTATAATCGGCCCGAAAATAAGGGGAATTAATTAGAGACCTGAAATACGTTAGCAATAATTAAAATATCATTTAATAGAAATAATATTTGTGTTATAGATCGATAATCACGTCATGCCGCGTCTAAATCGTGGTATCAAAACGGCTATTAATCGTCATTTGTCTGTATTGTCCAATAACTACCGAAGGAACTTTCAGCTAAGATAATTGGTAACTTCTGAACATCACATGTGTCGTGGGCGTAAACAACTACTGATGTAGATAACTAACACAAAAACTTTGCTTAAGAAAAAGTATTTTTCTTAACTCGCGTTATTTCAAAACGCATTGTATTGGTACATTAATAAAAAATGTGTGCGTGTACTAGTGTACACACGTAAGAAGTGAAACTTGTTTATGGCCTTATTTTTCGAAAAATGATCTACATGCAACTTTCTAGAAATTGGTTAAATAAAGTTAAATTAGATAAAGTTTAAACAAAAGGATTTTATTATCATAGACATGAATACAAAATAAGGAAGTTTCACTTCAAAAGTTAAATTAGATAAAGTTTAAACAAAAGGATTTTATTATCATAGACATGAATACAAAACAGATGGCGCGTAACGGAAAAATGTGACGCGTAACCGAAAAATGTGACGGTAAATTTTTTTCCAACGCCGATAAGGAAGTTTCACTTCAAAAACAATAGCAAAATGTTTTGTCTATACTAATATTATAAAGAGGAAAGATTTGTTTGTCTGTTTGTATTGAAACTACAGAACCGATTTGAAATATTCTTTCACTGTATGGAAGCTACACTATTCCCGAGTGACATAGGCTATAATCTTTTTTGAAAAAAATTAGGGATCCTTACGAAAACTCCAATAATGTAACCCAACGTGTAAAAAAATTACCTAAAATATTCTTTGCATCGCGTGCCCTGCGAAAACTATTGATGATAGAATAAAATAATGTCATTGTACTACGACTTTGTAGAGCATATTATTATTTAAAAAAAGTGTCGCGACAGCATATGTCTAGATATTATAGTTATGCCGCAAGAAGTGTTCTTTTATTTAAAAAAATAAAACAATGTCAAATATCGTTGAAGTTTTTGTTAAAGTCCTAAGCGGAGCCAGAGCGGGCCGCTAGTATATTAATAAAAACAATAGCAAAATATTTTATTACGAGCGAAACTATCTAAAGTACGAACTCATAAAAAAAAATAGATCTGTATTAATCTTTGAAAAACTTAACAGGTTACCCTTACATTGCTTTTCTTCAATATCTCCTCAACGCAATTCTGCGCTGCAATTTGAAATATCGCCGCTCTTTCAATTTCGAAATTCATTAAAGCCATTGTCTAGAATACAACAATAAATTGCAATCCCTCGGATGCGTTAACAAAGAGAAAGTTCTTAAACTCAAATACATTATATAAAATTGTTTTAGTTCTTTAAAAAAAAAACTGACCGGTACCTACATAATGTTTTATAACTATAATAATTAGTGTATACGATACGCTTTATCTTAAAAGAGGTTAATATGTTATAAAGATGACATAAATGAAATTTGAATATATTAAAATATTAGAAGTAGGAACATTAGAAACATAAAAGCATTTTGGAATATTGAAATATAAAAAACATAAAAAGTGGTGAAGCAATAGCTTTAAATGTTGTTTCTCTTTACAGAGCAACACAGTTTGTGCTATAGTTTTACTAGGCTAAGCTGTATTTTGATGTAAATAAAATAACATATAATTATAGAAAATAGTAGTATTTATAGTATATATATAGAATATAGTAATTGTTATTTAACATAGCACATTTTTTTCTACTTTACACAAACTACCTATCATATTGAAAAGGTGACTAGATAATGTAAAAAGATTTGATTTGTTACAACCAGTTCATTAATTTTACGAGCTGAAGTTTGGTAATAAATTAATGAACCGATTAAAATCAAAGAGACGTTTATTGACAATTCTAAGAATCAAAATCCATTTAGTGTTAGTTCGTGCTAAGGAAAATGTGCGTGAAAAATACGCTTTGAGAAATTCTAAAGTTACATTTAAGGTGAGTGAAGCTGTCAGTTGTTTTTATTATCATCATCGAAGTCAACGTTCTGAAAAATAAGGAATAGTATTTTTAGTTTATATTCTGCCCAGTCACTATCTATACTAATATATAAAGCTACAGTGGTTTTTACGGATGTTCCGTTATAACTACTGAACTGTGCATCCTATTGACTTGAAACTTGGTATTCATGTAGAAAATACATGTACTTAATGGATAGGCTAATATTTATATGAGTGTTGGACTCCCTACACCAGTTGCAGGGGCGTTAATGATGAGAATCTTTGTGGGGGTGAGAAATAATAATGTTAACTTTAAATGCCCAGTGAAGCGGACGAATACAGCTAGTCTAATAAAGACCTCTGGACTGAATGTGACCAAATGCGCAAGACATTGCCCATTGGAAATGGCGTTGGATAGGACACACTCTACAGGGTAGCGGAGTCAACGCAGCATCAATCGCGTTTGAGTGGCAACCGCATGACAAGAGAAGACCTGGTCGCCCTGTAAAACCTTGATGACGTATCGTGGAAGCCGAGAGAGGACTGCCGGCATGACCTGGAGTGATGTCAAGAGACAAGTGCAAGACAAGGTCAAGTGGAGACAACTTGTGAGGGCCCTTTGTACCAGCGGGTACCCTAGGACTACAGCAATAACAACAACATGATTGATTAATGATTAAAAATGTATCAAAACATTTTTATTTATCAATATCGTGTTCATGGCGATCTGATGAGTATGAGAGCAGATTTTATTATAGAATTAAAAGTTTTGCCTTCTTCAAATTTCAAGATGGGCATACAGACTAGTGTTAATGGGCCCTCATAAGATCATCTTCAAGTTCAAGTTCTTTGCTGGTCAACAGCAGACAAAATAACATTTTGATTAAACACCATACTTTTGCTCAAAGCAAATATTGAAGTTTATCGGCCATCACTCTAGAAACGAGAACCCGGTGGAAAAACTAATAAGCCAAGGCCAGATAGAAGGGTGAAGAGATCTAGACAGACTCCTAACTGGCTACACTGAACTTATAAAAAAGGCTGCGGAATCCACAAAGATCCATTGGGCTCGCAATGCCATTACTCGACACAACTAGTAGGGTCTTGTTACAGCTTTGATGTTCAGAATTGACAGCGACAACTCAGACATTACTACATCCACTATCACTCTGACTAGAGTGATAAGTTTTTTTTTTATTGCTTAGATGGGTGGACGAGCTCACAGCCCACCTGGTGTTAAGTGGTTACTAGAGCTCATGGACATCTACAACGCAAATGCGCCACCCACCTTGAGATATAAGTTCTAAAGATCTCAGTATAGTTACAACGGCTGCCCCACCCTTCAAACCGAAACGCATTACTGCTTCACGGCAGAAATAGGCAGGGCGGTGGTACCTACCCGCGCGGACTCACAAAAGGTCCTACCACCAGCTAAAAATAAAATCTCAAAGGAACTTCTGTGATTCGTTCTGAGATCAAGCCTTTGTGTTGTGACGTCCGTATGTGTAGATATCACTGCCCTGCTTATTTCTGCCGTGAAGCTATCATGCCTTCCGGTTTGAAGGGTAGAGCAGCCGTTGTACTATAGTCCTTGGAACTTATGTCTGGAGATGGGTGACGGCATTTATGTTGATCTCTATGTATTCCAATAACTTAAAACAAGATATTCCGTGAGATCAGGTGAACGACGGTAAAGGGTCTAAGCAATAGAACAACACAAATACCTAAATAAATAAATATTTAATCAAAATGATTAGCTTCCCACAATCCAGTAATTTGGAGTATTGAATTTCACCTGTTTTCGGTTTGATAAAAGGTTTACTTGTATGTAATTTTCCGGAGTAATTGAATTTACAAAGGTAATTTAATATGACGTATTTAACTGTAGTTTTCTTTGTAATGCTTGTTGTATGTACCAATCAGTCGTGTATAATAATACATACTAAGGTTTTTGTTGTTCGTTGCTTAGTTGGTAGGACGAACTTACGGCCCACCTGATGTTAAGTGGTTACCGGAGCCCATAGACATCTACGACGTAAATTCACCACCCACCTTGAGATATAAGTTTTAAGGCCTCAGTATAGTTACAACGGCTGCCCCACCCTTCAAACCTAAACACATTACTGCTTCACGCTAAAATAGGCAGGGTGGTGGTACCTACCCGTGCGGACTCACAAGACGTCCTACCACCAGTAATACATTAACAGTATGGTATAGTACTATAGTAATATAGAACAAACTATAGTAATACATTTAAATATTTCTAATAAGACTCATTAATATAAAGCCCTACTAAATCTACCCCAGTTAGAGAATTCGGCAGGATAATAGACTAAGATGACTCCTATGATTAACGCATTAAGTATTATTATTATTATTAATAGCTCGAAGATGATTGTACCTATACTTGTTTTTTTTTCTAATTATGACATAAGTCAAAGAAATACATAAACTTCTGAATAATTTGCGTTATCACAAAACAATGTGTTGTTGTTTGTTAATAAAACACAATATGAATCCATTGTTTGTTGATTCGGGAAGGGCTGACTTTTTACGAGGGAAGCAGACACATACATCCTTTTTTAAATAACACAATTTCGGGCACCTGTTTAGGATTGTGTGGGAAAAGGGTGGTTATTTGCTTTGTTCAGCCAACGTGTTTGTTTGTACGTAATTAGGTTTGGAAGGAGACCTGTTTACATGTGTTAATCATGTCTCGTAATTAGAATTTATAATATTTGTTTTAGTTAACGCCGCCGCGCCGGTCTGGTTTATGCGGGAGTACTTAAAATGGCACCTTTTAAAAAGCTACAAGTAATAAATCATTTTGTAGAAAGTACGATTTTCGCAAAACGTGAACATTATTAAAACTGCTCGATTAATGTTGCGTTTTTAGTATTATTACATTATTTACCACGTTTCGAATACTTTAAAGTTCTCGTGGTCACAGATGACGCTTTTTAAACCATAGAGGTTGTTTTTATAAAAATAAATCATCTTCTTAAGTGAACATTAAGTCGTCGTGGCCTAAAGGATAAGATGCCCGGTGCATTCGTATCTAGCGATGCAACGATGTTCGAATCCCGTAGGCGGGTACCAATTTTTCTAATAAAATACGTACTTCACCAATGTTCACGATTTACTTCCATGGTGAAGGAATAACATCGTGTAATAAAAATCAAACCCGCAAAATTATAATTTGCGTAATTACGGGTGGTAGGACCTCTTATGAGTCCGCACGGGTAGGTACCACCACCCTGCCTATTTCTGCCGTGAAGCAGTAACGCGTTTCGGTTTTAGGGTTGGGGCAGCCGTTGTCACTATACTGAGACCTTTAGAACTCATATCTTAGGGTGGGTAGCGGCATTTACGTTGTAGATGTCTACGGACTCCGGTAATCACTTAATACCAGGTGGGCCGTGAGCTCGTCCACCCATCTAAGCAATAAAAAAAACAACTTACGTTGTGATTTCAGTTGGCCCCGTAACATACGCTTACTGCTATCCACAGAGTTTCTCGGCGGGTCTTCTCAGTGGGTCGCGATTCCGATCTGGTAGCAGATTCAGCGAGAATTTAATTCTTTACAATATTGATAATATAAATAGCGTAAAATCCATAGAAAACGAGATATTTGCAAAAATGACAAAAAAAAATTGCTAGGGCCAATGTTAGCAATTATTTCAGGTTGAACCTGTGAACTCACCTACCGGTCCACGTAAAGTGAGAATAGCCCCTTTAGAAACCATCGATTAGGTAGAGAAAAAGGGTTACTGCCAACTAAAGCTTAAAAAAACAAATCAAATTTATCAATTGTGCATTAATAAAACTAACAAAATGTCGTTGAGTTCACAACGCGTCAGCGAAGGCGCTCAACCATATATTCCCAGTGGGCGCCGCGAGAGCTTATTCACATCAATTCCACGTTCCAGCGAAATTACAGTACTTTAATGACTTTGACTTGATATATAATTACAATAATATACTCGAGAAAAGCATCCATCGCTAAAAAGGACGATGTCAGTGTAAGAAAGTTTATGAAATCTAAATTTCGACGCTATTTTCTATACGTCTTTTGTTTTCGGTGATTCCCGGCTGTACATTAAGACAGTTTTCGCATAGATTCACGAATTTCAATAATGCCCACAACTAGGTTTTTCGTGTTCTTCACATGTGACGCGGGTCGGACCGGGAAGCCTCTGTTTGTACGCGACCAGAAAACACAATTAAATGTCTATGACATAGACAAAACCACTCTACTGTTAATTTAATAATGTCTCTACCTATAAACAAGAGGTCACGTCTGCATTGGAAACACGAATTGTTAATATTTTTCCTTTATTGCCCTTGTAGGCAGACGAGCATACAGCCTACCTGATGATGAGTGAATACCGTCGCCCATGGACATCAGCAACGCCAAGGTTAAGTTAAGTTTAGTAAATTAGTTCGTTGTTATTGTCGTTTAGAAACCACGACAATGTCTGCGGCATCGTGTCTTCAAAGTCCCTTTGAAGGAAACAGGCAAAAAGGCGACCTCACCCGTGCTAGCTCACGACATCAAAAGCATTAATTTCCAGATCCAAATACTTAGTTATTAGAAAACGTTGAAGCAATTAAATTTCAACGAAACATACGGTGCACTTAATATCCAAAACTCAGAAGATCGAGAATTATCTCGATGAGTTGTTGTTGAAACAATGTCAACCTTATTGGGTCCTTTATAGAGGTATTAATAGGTTTCGGGTTTGTGATTCAGCATTAATACCACAACCTCGCCTGTTCTTGCCGTGGTGACGTTATGTTCTGGGTCCAAGAGCCGGACAGCCATTGTAAATTAAAATTTAAACTAGTCGAATATCCGCAACGCGAATTCGTCTACTCATTACAATTAAAATATTTCATTTCCCGATCATTTAAATGATTGAAATTAATTACTATACAAATATATATATATATATATATATATATATATATGTCTATAAAACAATCAGTGGTTGTGTCACAAATGCGCCCGTTCGCATTACTCTTGTTTCATGAAAGGATCCACAAATTCTATTATGTGTTAAAAGCTTCCAAATTGAATTGCCTAACGCGCTGTATTCTGTTGATTGAAAGCACTTGATAGAGAAGCTCAATGGATATATACGTACGAACGGCTATATCGATGAATGAATATGTTGTGTTTACTCTATTGTGAACGTAATGTATGTACATTGATATTTGTATTCATAGAAACTGTATTCCAAATAGGGTGATTTGAATTTGAGTATTTACGAAAAGTTATTACGATAAATGTCTTACCATAAGTTCACTTATATGAAATGGTAGAGAGCGGTGTCCATAGACATTGAAGTTCCAACTGACCCTCTTAAAAAGCTCTCTTCTGTGTAAGGGCAAATATTGCTTAATCGTCGCTTAAGCGACGTGCTTCATCTTCATCTAATCTTCGATAAACGAGCTCCTCTGAGCTTTTAATTACTGCACCAATACCTAATTATGCTAACGTCTTTTTCTTAATAACAATATCCATTGTCGGCTTTATACAAATTCATAGTCTGTTTTGCCTGAAAAGCCGTCAATGGAGTTTGTGTTAAGTATGGTGATCGTATTGAATTTATCTTTAATGTGCTACAGTAGAAGTCAGGTAGGTTCTTATCTTGGATTTCGTGATCGATCGATTAGAAACGCGAGTGTCTAACTAACTCGATAACGGATGATTTATCCTAATTTCCAATTGGTCTCAATATTTGCAATGTTGAATAATTCGATAGATTACGCGGGCTCTTCGAAATCATTGAGGTATATATAGCTATATATAGAAATTATTTTAGGTAGAGGTATATATAGAAATGATTTTTATATTTATTTTAAAAAAAACTACGCCAAATTTTAGGGTAAAGATCTTTTACCGAGCAGGTGAAATTGCCGACGGTCCAAATGTTGTTGTTCGGAACTTGTATTAAGTATATGCTAACTAAAAGGCTTAATACACTTGGCTAAATGTAGTCGACTGAATTCGGAAGCAAATTTAGAAGCAAGTTAGTAGCTTCTGTTTAAACGCGACGAAGTTGGACGTATCATGTGTGTGTGTGTGTGTGTTTTTTTTCCCTACCTATGCTGATAGTCTTGAGAGCCTATTTCAGCTTCACCCTAACGTGTAGGTGAGCTCACGGGACTCAAACCGGAGTGTGAAAACATGTAAATGTATTATTGTATAGCATCTGTCCACGCGGATGCATCGCTCACTCAAGTAGGAGAGAGACAGATGTCGAACGCTGCCGAACACGGGGGCCGATTGTGCCTCTTTGTCGCTCGTTGCGCGCTCTCGCTTGCACTTCAAGCCTTAAACGGAACGCCTCATGAGTCATGTTTTTTCGTGCGTGCAGCCGGCTCCATCGAATTATAAGACGTTGTCGTTAGCAAAAATGAACATTATTAGTGATTTAGAACCTGAAAATCAGCCTGAGCGAGATTCAGGCATCTGTCAAATGTCATGCGTTTTACGATAACTACCCGCTACAAAATTCTTAACGGTTTAAGAGAAATGGTGTTAAATAGTAATTTTAAATTGTGAACGACTTTAAACCAATCAATGAATTTCAAACAAGATGAATGTTATAAATATTGTTATTTAAAACTTACCACACATTTCACATCTAATCAATTCCCGATATAAAAATTACAATTAATATGTCTGAAGTGTCTGCGTTTCCAGAAATCTTTTTTGCCACGTATCATCCGGCTTTGGAATGAGCTCTCCACCACGATGTTTCCTGAGCGCTATGACATGTCCTTCTTCAACAAGACTTGTGGAGAGTATTTAGCGGTAGGCAACGACTTGGCTCTGTCCCTGGCATTGCTGAAGTCCATGGGCGACGGTAACCACTCACCATCAGGTGGGCCGTCTGCATACAAGCGCAATAAAAAAATAAAAAGTGACCCCATAGGCTTACACATTTTTTTTTATTGCTTAGACGGGTGGACGAGCTCACAGCCCACCTGGTGTTAAGTAGTTACTGGAGCCCATAGACATCTACAACGTAAATACCGCCACCCACCTTGAGATATAAGTTCTAAGGTCTCAAGTATAGTTACAACGGCCGCCCCACCCTTCAAACCGAAACGCATTACTGCTTCACGGCAGAAATAGGCGGGGTGGTGGTACCTACTCGCGCGGACTCACAAGAGGTCCTACCACCAGTAAATTAATTAATACTACACTACAATGACATATCGTGATAATGGAGTGTTTCTTTATATATACACTGAAATACCGTCTGTATTTTACTATTTCATAAAAACAAATAACATGTCATTGTGTGCGTGCACGATAATTGAATGGGCAGTTTAGTTTTTTTTTCAAACATTATCCTCCATTATTCAGTGGCTCTACGCGTGCGGTGTTAAGGAGCTTACATACATACACGAGCTTTTTAGTTTTAACTGTATCAAGGGGTCGAAGGCTATTTGGTTTAAGGGACATTTCGCTTAATACGCGAGATTGATGTTTGTAATTAAAGGTCCGTTTTATTTGGTAGTATTATCAACAATTCGATGTTTTTAATTCCACTTCAATTTTTATTTTTATTTTTTATTGCTTAGATGGGTAGACGAGCTCACGGCCCACCTGATGTTAGGTGGTTACCGGAGCCCATAGACGTAGTTGAGATGAGTTTCAAGACCTCAGTATAGTTACAAAGGCTGCCCCACCCTTCAAACCGAAACTCTTTACTGCTTTACGGCAGAAATAGGTAGGGTGGTGGTACCTACCCGTGCGGACTCACAAGAGATCCTACCATCAGTAAAAACGTGAGATGAGACGAGTTTGTTCAATCTGCGCTATATTATACATTTTTTTTGGAACGAAGTTCCTTATGGGACGATGCGGAGGGGTACCCTAACCGGGAAAAAAGCGTCCGTAACGTAAGATTTTTATTAGTAATCCACACAGTGTTCTTAACTTTGTAATAACGTACAAAAAATGACATATTTTTATTATAATTTTTTTATAAATCATTATGAATAAAATAAAGTTAGTTGATAACTTTGTAAAGTAGTTTTTTTTTATCAATGAAAAAATCATAATAATAAATCTATGCCCGAATAATTATTTTCTTTATACCTTCTAATAGAACTGAAAATTAATATTTTTATAATAAGGAACTTCGTTCCTATCCGGTATCCCACGACACCACATACCTTTTTTTTTACAGAATATTAATTTCTGAAAGCACTTTAACGAACGCGGTTCGTCGTGTGAAAGACACCGCATGCTCCACAAATTATATCAATCCAATACATCAGTATATTTACCTATTATTACCTGTTTGAGACTAAGTAACTTTCTTTAACGCGCTTTTGTTAGTTTGGTACATGTGTGTATAAAGGAATCTCCTAAAGTCATTTTCATTTTATTTTTTTCCTACCTATGCTGATAGCCTTGAGAGGCTATTTCAGCGTAACCTTAACTAGTGGGTGAGCTCACGGGGCTCAAACCTGACGACGTTGCTAACACGAACCTTACCAAGAGCCGTGCTTCGCAGAATCTACCACCGGATCGGAAACGCGCCCCACTGAGAAGATCCGGCGAGAAAGTCAGTGGGCTGTGTCTGTGAGTTAATTTACTTGTCGAGCCCTTCGTCGCAAGCGACGGGTTCGACGAGAACGATGACTGGACATTTTCATTGACTTGAGACGTCCTTGAAAATTTACATACGCATCAAGTATAGATGGATAATAAAGTAATTTTATAACTTCGCTCCGATTACGTGACGAGTATCAAGAGTATAAAAAAGAAGATGAAATGTAATTGTTAGATCGGTTTGCTGTTTAAACGTGTTTTTTTTTTAAACTACGTATCGAGGGTTGAAAATCTGTTTGGTTTAAGCGACATTAATCTTTGTAACTAAAGGTGCGTTTTATTTGGTATTAGCATCAACAGTTCGATGTTTTTAATTGAACTTCAATTAGCGTGTTTTTTTCTAAATAGCTGAAGAAGTTTCTTTTGTTAGGAATTTTTTTCGCTTATCGCTATCGCGAACGTTAAAAAACTCGCACTAAGCACACTGGTGTACTTGATTTTTTTTTTTTTTTTTATGTTTGAAAGATGTGGCCCGGAGGCCTTTCCAGCTTCACCAGGACACGTGGGCGAGCAAAGGCTCAGCCAGGAGGGGTGGGATTTGCTAACAACTGCCCGAGCGCCTCCGAAGGAGACCTAACAACTCAAGAGCAATTGCTTCGCGAATGAATCTACTACCGGATCGGAATCGCGACCCACTGAGAAGATCCGGCGAGAAACTCAGCGGGCTGATGCATGGGTTAGGTTGCACGTCGACCTCTTTGTCGAGTTCGACGAGTACGGTTACCGGGGTTCCTTAGCCTGCTCCTAGTGTTAGAGCTGAAGGTATCTAATGCAAGAGTTATTGGATCTGATGGATCCGTAAGGACGTGTCTAGGGCGACGACGGTGACTTGCTCCTGCGTGATCAGGATTCGGGGAGTAATCAGCGGCGGCAACGATAAGGCGATTATCATGACGCATAGCCTTATCGAAGTAACGTTCCGACACTGACTTCATATGTTTACGGATCGATTCGAGGCCCAGGTCGTCGTGTAGGTCGACGTTCCTCACGAACCACGGAGCCCCGACGGCTAACCTGCAAAAGCGGGATTGTAGGGATTGGAGGGTGTCTATGTGTGTGCGGGCCGCGTGAGCGAACACCACACTTGCGTAAGTCATGACGGGCCTTATGCAAGTTTTGTAAAGTGTCACCTTGTTCCGAAGGGACATTTTACTCCGCTTACAGATCATGGGATAGAGTCTACCGAGAACAAATGCGGCACGGTCACGGACTGTTTTTATATGCGGGCGGAATGTCATGGATGCATCCAGGGTGACTCCCAGGTACTTGACCTTCCTGGTCCAGGGTATAGGTTGGCCAAAGAGGGTGATCGGGGGTGTGATATTTCTCCTCCTAATGCGGGAGGAAATAAGCGGAGAGTTTCCCCTTTGAAATAACACTGCTGTGCTTTTCGCTGGGTTGATGTCTATGCGCCATTTTCGGAACCACTGTCCGAGGGCTAACGCTGCACTCTGGAGCTTACTCGCGATTAGGGACTTGTTTCTACTTGAGTAGTAAACGGTTGTGTCGTCAGCGAATAAGGCTAGCTGGGTCGGCGGCGACCGGGGAATATCATTGACAAATAAACTAAATAGGAGCGGAGAAAGAACAGAGCCTTGCGGGACTCCAGCCGAGAGTGGTCGCGGGGAGGAACGGGTTCCCTCTACTCGATATCGAAAAGAGCGGTTAGACAAGAAGTCCCGTATGATGAGCACGAGACTGTCCGGTACGCCCATGTTAAAAAGTTTGAAAATCAAACCATTGTGCCAGACTTTGTCGAACGCTTTTGCCACGTCGAAGAAGAGGGCTCCCGTGTAGATCGGTTTTGGTCGGTTAAGTCCCACGAGAATGTGCTCCGTGAGGCGGTGCACCTGTTGTACGCATGAGTGATTTGCACGGAATCCGAATTGTTCATCGATGAGAATGCCCTTTGATGAGACGAAGTCTCTGAGGCGTTTGTAGAGCAGACGCTCATACAGTTTGCCCAGAGACATGAGGAGGCTAATCGGGCGGTAACTCGTCGGATTATTTTTTGGTTTACCGGGTTTGTGTATGCCGATAACGTTCGCTTCTTTCCACACCGCGGGAAAGATACAGTTAGCCATAGCGGCATTGAAGATAGATGCTAACATCACGATGAGTTGGATGGGTAGAAGTTTAATAACGCGGTTAGATATACCGTCGGAACCGGGAGCTTTGCGAGGACGTAGGTCTTTGATCAAATCTTTAACTTCCATCGGGGTGACGGGTGGTAACGCATCCAAGGGTGGCAAGGAGGCTCTGCGTTCTACCTTACTGTCTACTAATTCTACATGAACAGGGTCCACGGATTGAGTGCTGGGCGTGCACTGGGTTTGCAATGTATCGGCCAGCAGCTCTGCTTTTTCATCATCATCGAACGCCGCGAGTCGGCCTGAGGGGCCTACGAGGGGGGGCATAGCTACTACCGTATCCGATTTGAGAGTACGAGCTAAGCGGTAGTAAGATCTTTGAGAGGGCGCGAGTCCTTCTAAGAAATCAGACCATCTGGAATCTCGGACTTCGGTGATGCGAGACTTTACGTCGCGTTGTAGGGCACGCATTCGAGTACGATTTTCCACGGTAGGATACCTATCGTAGGCGCGGATCGAGGCGTTCTTAGCTCTAAGGAGTTCCCTAATATCGTCGGGCAATTTGAAGCGGTGAAGGAAGTCCTCCGCCAGAACTTGCTTCGATGACCTATCTAATGTCGAGGTGATGTGTGACGTTACGATGTCTATGGCTTCAGCGGTATCCTGAGGAGACGGGGTAGAGTCCGGGCTAAACGGGAGCGATGGTGGATCAGATTCAGCCAGGCTAATGCCCAGCGTGTGCCAATCCACCACAGTCCGCGCGACCGAGATTCATAACGACGGGACGGTGGTCTGAATCTAACTCTGAAGCTACTTCGATCGAGTGTAAGCGCAGAGTTACGTTTTTTAATAACGCTATATCGAGTATATCCGGGCGATGCGCAATATTTAGCGGGTAGTGAGTCGGGGTTAGCGGAGCCACGATATCGAAGGCGAGATCATCGACTAACGCGTCGAGCCGCCTGCCATTCGGGGTTGTGGTATGAGAGTTCCACCTGATGTGTTTACAATTTAGGTCGCCCGCTAGGATGACAGAGCTGCCCATGCCGAGCAGCGCCTCGATATCACTGCTTAGAACGATCTTATTTGGTGGAAGATAAACGGACGCGATAACGATCGGCGCGTGTCCCGTCAGTGAGATTCGGCACACTGATGCTTCGATATTAGCGAGCGCGGGAGGATCGAGCGGGACGCAATGCAGGGCTCTTCTATAGTAAATGACGGTACCACCACCACGAGCAGAGAGCCTGTCGTTCCTGACCATATTATAGTTCGCGATTTTAGGGTCACGGCGCGCGGGCTTAAGTAGGGTCTCCTGCACTAAGAAAATGTCAATTTGATGGTCACGCAAAAAATCACAAACCTGATCACGTTGATTTGCGAGACCGTAAGCGTTAAAAAATCCTATCGTTACGGATAAGGGCTTTATTCTACTAATGTACGCCATTGATTACCGGCGGAGTGAGGGGAGGACGTACGTATTTAACGACGCGTATACGTCAGCGTATTCCTGCACAACGGCGATGAAGTGTTGTGCAGTGGAGGCGGCGCGAATGGCGTCACCCAAGGCGTTAACACGCTCAAAGTTGATCGACTGAAAAAAGTCGATCGCTAGAGCGAGATTATCGGACGCGGTCGGACTGTTGGTCGCGGGGGAGGAACGAATCGCGGGGGAGGGACGTATCGCGGGGGCGGGACTAATCGCGGAGGGAGGAGCTGCAGCCGTGTTCGTGTACGGCAACGGTTTAGCCCAGGCCGAGCCACTGGGCACCGGCACCGGCACGAAGGCAGGCTTAGCCTTCGGCACAGAGGGTGCCGTGGCTTTGATGTCAGGGCCGGAAGCTTGGAGGCGGTTTTGGCGGGCGACGCGGCGATTTATTTTTGGAGCTCGGGGGCATCCACGGTAGTTCGCGGGGTGACCCTGTGTTCGGCACAGGACGCAGCTAGGTGGTTCGGTGGCGGTTTTCTGGTCGCGAGTACAAAGGGCCGTGGCGTGATCGCCCAAACACTTAACACATCGGGGGCGCGCGTGACAGTTACGAGAAGAGTGCCCGTACAGTTGGCAGTTATGGCACTGACTAGGAGTGCCTTTTTTATGGGGGACTTCGACGGCGATACCGGAGAGTTTACAGACGGTCCGTATGTTAAAAATATGCTTACCCTCGGGGGTAGGCTGGAGGGCGACTAGAACCATATTGTATGGCTCCCTACCGCGGCCGGTGTGCATGCGGTGCACGGAATTTACTGGTAGGCCTTGTTCTATCAGATCAGCCTTGACGAGATCGGCATCTAGCTCCTTCGGGATTCCACGTATGACAACGCGGAGTTCGCGCTCCTCCTGGAGCGTATAAGTGTGGAAGCTTATACGCTCCTTTCGGAGGTAACTTGAGAGGGCCCTATGTTCGTCGGGTGTCGTTACTTTTATTTGAATCCCGTTGGCGAGATTACGGGCGCTGACAAAATTAATATTTTTGGCCTTAAGGGCCAGTGAGACTCGGTCCCAAGCTGCCTTCTCTTGAAAGATTACCGGGGGAGGGGTCTGAGTTTTAGATTGTGCCACTGGACGCGGCGACGGTGTGGCACGGACAGCGGGAGCGACGGGGGTTGGAGGGCGGGGACGCGACGCGTTCGCGGCTTTGCTTACTTTATCGGCCGCGGTAGCTCGGGCCTCCGCAGCGCGCTTTTTACCTTTTTGGACTACTGTGAATCCATCAGTCGCGGCGGCGGGGGAAGGGTCGACTTCCATGTCCGACTCTGAATCGGATGAGGAGGGCGCGGGCGACCTGCGGGTGGGTGTTTTAGCGGGAGCAGTGGACGACGCAGGCACGACGGAGGCTGTGGACGAACGCACGGATGCAACGTAGGTCGCCGACGAACGCACGGTTGGGGCGGAAGCTGCAACGGTCGACGCAGAAGTTTTGGGCGCGAGTATCGGCGACACGGGATCGGCGGGCACGACGGAGGCCGCGATGGACGACGCAGGAGCGACGGGGGCGACGGAGACCGCCGGCGAGTTCGCTGCGTGATGGGCCTTGAATTCTAAAAATTCTGCCGGTAGCGTTGGGTACCTAAGGCGAAGAAATTCCGCAAACAGGTCGACCGTGGACTCCATTATAATAGACGAGTGCCCAGGGGGGGCTGCCCCGGGACTTTAAAAACACACTCGCCTTACGGCGAGGCCCCAAAAATTGTAATAATCGCAATTAATTACGGCACACAGCCGTCCGCTTGCAAACGGGCCACTAAGCTACCGAACGAATTCCTGGAATTTAGGGGTCCGCCCGCTCACAGATGGCGATGCGACGCAATTAGCACAGGTAGTCACTTCCGAGAAAAACACTTGGACGCCAGATGTGCCCCGAACCGAGGTCGGGCAATCGAACGGTCGATGAGCACGTCAGCACGCGACGAGTGCCTGAATCGGAATGGTGTACTTGTATCGAACGATGCAACTATTATGTCGGTGCTCAAATCCCAGATAGGTACCATTTTTTTCCAGTGGAAATACCTACTTAAAGCGTATCTTCCACAATAAAATAGCACTGTTTTTGTAGTACCCGCAAATTTTATAAATTTGTGAAATTACTAAATATTACAATACTGCTACGCCGGTAAGAGCAACGCCATCTATCACCAAATAGTCGAACGAATATAGAAAGATTTAGTAGCATCTAGAACGCTCGAGAAGTACAACACCATCTATGGTCAGATAGCAGAAACATACAATACTCGACTTTTGAGGAATATTCTCGACGATTCTAGGGATTTCGTCTCGACTATAAAGCGTCGCAGAGATGGCACGCAGTTAGTCAGTAATCGGAACTACTCGAAGCGAAACAGCGAACCGATCACCTGAAACGAAGCGAAAGAAGCGAATTGAGAATTTTAAAGTGTTTGTGAAGTGTACTAAGTGCTAATACGGTGTTAACTTGTAATTCGGTACAATTTTATTTATCCCAAACCCCAGCACGTAACGGTACTAATTGTGTAATAATAATTATTATTAGATTTTCGCATAAATAGGTAAGAAGCACTCTTACATTGTGATTAATGAAACAACCATTAAACAATGTAAACTTCCACCACATAGTCTATAGGTTAACCGCATAAGATGAGTTGGGTTGTGAGAGCTTATAATAATTTACTGATGGTAGAACGTCTTGTGAGTCCGCACGGGTAGGAACGACCAGCCTGCCTATTTCTACCGTGAAGCAGTAATGCGTATCGGTTTGAAGGGTGGGGCAGCCGTTGTAATGTAACAACTGAGACCTAAGAACTCATATCTCAAGGTAGGTGGCGGCATTTAAGTTGTAGATGTCTATGGACTCCGGTAGTGAGCCGTGAGTTCGTCCATCCAAGTAAGGAATTTAAAAAAAGGCTCTTGTGATTTACAGTCGATCAAGCTAAGCCAAGTAATATTCTCTGACCTTAGAGATCTTGTTCTAATCTATAAATATATATTAATGTATTAAAGAGATATAAAAGATTTTTATATTCGTGCGACGTCGTGTGAATGTCACCGTGTGTACAACGTTCACCAATATGGCGGCTGTATGAATTATTTATAAATTAAATACGTTTTTCTTTTGAAGATCCAAATGTGACGCAGTTTTTGACTATTCGCTGGTCAAGTATTGATCGAATCAAATTATGAAGTCGTATTTAAGTTACGGCTTCGGCGGAATTATCTTTTTAAATTTTTTATATGTAGGTACGTACATACTTATAGATTTTTATTTTGGAATATACAAATTCCGTAACTTGATGGTAAGTGGTTGCCGTCGATCATTGACGTCAACAATACTAGGGGCACAGCCAAGCTGCTACGTACCCATAGATAGATAGTAAAAAATTATCTCGTCTTATAATTTTTAAAATAACCATTAACGTAAAATATACATATATACATATTTAATTAATCTCAAATTACGATAATATTAACTTTGACCTTTTTTTTTTGTTTCTGTAAGCTAAATTTTAGAAACGTTTAATAAATCAACCGAATCACAACGATTGAATGAGCCTTGAAGATATTCGGGACGTGTAAGTAATGTTGCCACATTTAAAAATGATTTTCGCAGCGTCTTTGATGTGGCAGCCTCGTTCCCTACAAAGCTGAGGGCTCATTAACTTGTCTCGAAATTATTCCCTTACTTGGTTCCATAACATAAATATCATCTTTTTTTTATACGTGTCATCTTTGCCTATTTATTAGATTCTGTATTGATTTTTCTTATACAATTTTTTTGTAATGGATACTGAATTGATTGTCACACATATTCGACACGCTTTTATTAGCTTGTTATTATTATGTATGTTATTCTGAAGTCGTCGTGGCCTAAAGGATAAGACGTCCGGTGCATTCGTGTTGAACGATGCACCGGTATTCGAATCCCAGGCGGGTACCGATTTTTCTAATGAAATACGTACTCAACAAATGTTCACGATTGACTTCCACCGTGAAGTAATAACATCGTGTAATAAAAATCAAATCTGCAAAATTATAATTTGCGTAATTGCTGGTGGAAAGAGGTCCACAAGAGTGGGAGTCCGCGCGGGTAGGTACCACCACCCTGCCTATTTCTGCCCTGTAGCAGTAATGCGTTTCGGTTTGAAGGGTGGGGCAGCCGTCGTAACTATACTTTAGACCTTACAACTTATATGTCAAGGTGGGTGGCGCATTTACGTTTTAGATGTCTATGGGCTCCAGTAACCACTTAACACAAGGTGGGCTGTGAGCTCGTCCACCAATCTAAGCAATAAAAAAAACAATTATGTAACGATATCTTTGAACGTCCTTTTCACAGACTTCAAGACGTCCGTTTAACTTGTAAATGTGCACAGACATCAAGGATCGATGTAAATAATAATTTTATAACTTCACTATAATGTACTAATCAATATCAAATTGATAAAATTAGCCGCGTGTTCGGTTTGCTATTAAACTTTTTTGTTTTTTAAACTACGTAAACTATTTTTAAACTTCAAATAAAGCAATAAAGAGGTTTTAATGTGAAAATGTGCTTGTTGGTTTTTCTGATATTACCAAATAGTTATTTACCTCACCTTATTTTTCGGCTTCGCAACAGACTTCTATTTGCCAATGTCGAATTACGTATCAAAATAATTTGGAGGTCTATCCTTTTTTTTTATAAAGTATACTGATTTTCTCCCCTTTAACCTAATTAGTAGGCTTTTTCGGCCAAAGAACTTAATCATTCAAGTGGTCCCGCAAATAGAAGTGGCGAAGTACTCCTAAACCTTTGTGCGTCTATTGCGAAGGAGGTTGAAAGCGGTGTACGAAAATAAAGAACAGTAATCAAAAGTGAACTGGCAATCTCGAACTGATTCGCGAGAGAGCGCGTCACTCTGTCGAGCTATGAAACCAGCGATTATAACGTGAATATAATCTAAATCTATACTAATATATAAATCTACAGTGGTTTTTACGGATGTTCCGTTATAGCTACTGCCATGCTTGACTTGAACCATGCTTGACTTGAAACTTGGTATCTATGTAGAAAATACATGTACTTAAATAAAATACACTGTTTGGAAATTTATTTTTTAAAAATGACATCGTCCAAATGTAAACCGTTACGGCATTCATTTAATCGAGCAGTAAAATTGCCTATGACGGCTCGGCAGGTGTTCTCCGTGATGGCTGCGCTTTCGTGAGGGATATTTTCTTTTGATTGTGCCAGGGAAGTCGGTTTGTTGGCGTAAGCTTTGACATAACCCCACAGGAAAAAGTCCATAGGTATCAAATCGGGACTGCGTGGAGGCCAACTTATGTCACCTCTCTTAGAAATGAATTCGCCAGCAAAAATTTTACCTCTGACCAATATCCTGAGGCTTTAATTCTTGCACCAACTGAATTTTGTACGGGTGCAGTTTTAATCTTTATGCAAAATGCGGCATAACGACGATTTGTGCACGTTTAAGGCCACAGCACGCTTCCGAATTGAAAGGTTCGGATCGTCCCGAATAGACTGGGTGGCACTGTCTACGTTTTCGACCGTACTCGAAGATCTCGGACGCCTGGATTTTGGTTTTTCCAGTGTTGAGCCGGCCTCTTTAAACTTCTCGACCCATCTAGCAATGAGTGGTTGGCGATCATTCAAGTGACGGATATGTCGAATGCTGCATAATTTTCACGCGCTACAGTCGCCGGACTACCGTTTTTATAAAACTCGCGTATGCACAACGCACGGTCCGCTCCCGAGAAACGCTTCATAGTGACAAAATTCCCAAGAGCCAGGCTACCGATTGACTCCCCCCCCACGCCCCTCAGAATAGTTGCGTTCACGCAATAACCGAAACAAATGTGAACTTTCTTTTGAGACACCCTGTATTATTATTGTTAATTGAAAACCGGTGCGTCATACTGGTATGACATCACGAAATGTTAAGTGAGAAACTTATTTATTAAAATTTCTAGCGCGGTGTCTGTCGCTCACTGATGCATACTAGAAACCTTACATAATGAGTTCAATAACAACGGTACAAAGCCTCAACTCAATCGAACGAACGACATGTGAGCACAGAACGCGAAAAAGTGAAAAAAAAAAAGAAAAAAAATCTTGTGAATCGCTCCGTTAATGGCTCCGCCGGTACCTATTCAGGATGTCTTTCATTGAGCGCGTGAATATCGCGTGTCAAAGCGGCGACCTACCAAGAACTAGTTCCGTAGATCCGGGAGCGGGTCATGAACCTTTGTTTGTAAGAAGAAGAAAAAAAAATTGCAGTCGTGTACTATTATTTTCGATGCTCAAAATAGTTCATGAACGAAAGGATTTATTGATTCTGTGATGAATTCTTATAATGATACTCCATGAAAGCGAGTTTAGAGTTTCAGAATCCTATGGCTTTAAATTAGAACGTACTAATATGGGAGCCATCAGTGCAACCATGGCCACTGACGAGAGTACCGGAATAAGAAGAAGCATGCGAGCCCCGGTTTCCTGGGGCTGATACTTACTTTTCATATGATCCATCTATTCCTATCTCACACATTCCTTACCACTAATTCCTATTTTAAATAATTAAACATTTATTATTAACTAGCTTTTACCCACGACTACGTCCGCGTGGAATAGTTACTTTGGCATAAAAAACGTTATAGTGAGCCAACCTTAAAATATAGACATAAATGTTGTCGCGGACTTTTTTAGAACTTTTAAAAGGAAACATTTCTGTCATACATCGTTTTAGTGAAACTTTAACCGTTTCTGGAGCGCACGCAGCGGAAGCACTAAAAAGGGAAAAATACCCCGATTTTGAAACATTCTTTATTAGTGCTCCGCTCGTATTTGTGTTAGAGTGATGTTATATAGCCTATAGCCTTCCTCAATAAATGGACTATCTAACACTGAAATTATTTTTCAAATCGGACCAGTAGTTCCTGAGATTAGCGCGTTCAACCAAACAAGCAAACAAACTCTTCAGCTTTATAATATTACTAGCGACCCGCCCTCGCTTCGCTTCGGAAACTGTAATTTATTATTGATTTCTCCACTATTTAATTGGTGTTATTATACATATAAACCTTCCTCTTCAATCACTCTATCTATTACAAAAAAAACCGCATCAAAATCCGTTGCGTAGTTTTAAAGATTTAAGCATACATAGGGATATAGGGAAAGAGAAAGCGACTTTGTTTTATACTATGTAGTGATAGTGAATACAGATTAACATAAGTGGGCCGGCCATATATGTTATCGCACTGACAATCGGTGTGGCACAAAAATACTGGACTTATAACGTGGGCAGACAGCCAACGAGGTGGACCGATGACCTGATCAAAGTGGTTGGATGCGAAAGGCAAAAGACCGAAGAGAATGGGGTGCATTCGAGGAAACCTACACTCACCCAATGGTGGAGACGGGTTAAACAAGAGATGGTATAGCATACAGCATGCATCGCATGGCTGTGCCATCCTGCCTATTCCTACAACAGCGAGCATTAGTGTCATTGTGTATGGGCTCCGAAACCTCTTAACAATTAGGTGTGCTGTGAATTCACTACTCTTAGGCATCTATCTATATTAAATAGTAAAACTCTTAGCTTACTTTTTGGCGGAGAACTAATTCGTGTGAATTGTTTTGCTTTATGAATTTAGTGTTTCTCCAGGTTTAAATTTTTTATATTCTTGGTTTACTAACTGTTTAACATTTAAGAGAGTGCGTAAAGGTGAGAAATGAAACTAAGCCGCTGGACGTGTTCTTCAAAAAAATCCACTGAAAAGTCTTAGTAAACAACCACCGTTTTAATGACACTTTATTTCATCCCGCCTCATCTCGTTTCATTTAATTTCATCCAAACTGATTTAGGTCTCAAATTAATCAACTTCATTTCATTTTTCATATCACAGAATATTTGTATGTATATTAAATGAAGTTTTTATAAAGACTATACTGGTAATAATGGCGTCGATCGGCGCTCAGTGGTTTTTTTTATAATTTAGTATTTTCATATTTTTCGTATACCATATTATGTATGAAAAGGGAGACCGAAAAGACGATGGGCTGACAACATAATCGAAATAATAGGGAAGGACTGACAAACTATCGGCAAGGACAGAGATCAGTGGACAGGACTGGAGGAGGCCTTGGAGGGAGTCCATGGAGGGGTCCACACATCCAATAACAAAAATTAACTCTTACTAACATTTAAACAATAATCAAAACATTAATAATTAACTAAACATTTATAAACAAATACCACATTTGAAATGGAAATTAAGGATAAGGAAATACAGGCTTTATTAATATTTATTTATTTTATTTATAAAAAATGTATTCCGTCAACTACACGGTTATTGTACGGTAACAAAGACGATTATTGACATCATCAGTATTTTATCAATCTCAAACAGAGCCATCGAGGCCTGTACGAAACTTTCATCATTCAACGTAAAATGATAGCTAAAAGTTGGCAGGTAGTGGAACACCTTCACAGTAAACTTGGGCAATATTTTATACAAAGCGTTTATACGAAGCATCAACAAAACATTCGGCTTTGTTCGCTTTATTTTATAGTATCCCACTTTTGTTATGTGATCCGGTCTGATATGATGCAATCTTTAAACTTTTAATTAGAGATTTGCATTTATTTACAAGTATAATTTCTACATATCTTACTGGTGGTAGGATCTCTTGTGAGCCCGCGCGGGTAGGTACAACCACTCTGCCTATTTCTGCCGTGAAGCAGTAATGCGTTTCGATTTGAAGGGTGGGGCAGCCGTTGTAACTATACTTGAGACCTTAGAACTGATATCTCAAGGTGGGTGGCGTATTTACGTCATAAAAGTCTATGGGCTCCAGTAACCACTTAACACCAGGTGGGCTTTGAGCTCGTCCATCCATATAAGCAATAAAAAAATATAAAAAAACATAGTCTCAATAAAAAAGGAGGTAGTTTTAAAATAGTTTTTTGATTTGAAAAAAATATGCACACGTTAGGGACTTGTTACAAATGTTAGAAGTTCGCAAACGGCGAATATATCGTGGAGAATGTAGCACAACAAATTTGAAGACACACTATACTGCCGACGAAATCAAATTTTAAAATACTACAAAAGCGTACAGACAAACGTACCATTTATAATATACGATGAATAGACTGGCACGGTTCCAAGTAATGCCTGCGATCTGGCGTTAATACCAGATTATCTGTGACAGGCCCTTATGAAACTTGGGAATTTTATTTATGACTTTACGTTTTCTTGCCTTTGAATTGTTGATACTGAAGACGTTTTTTTTTTTCGTATAGTTCAAAGTCTACACAATTTGTTACATAGAAATGTTTGGCTTCCGCTATTGTTTAATGATATTTATTATATTATTATCATCATTATTATTAAGTGCTTATCTACATTAAAAGGCTCGTGTGACTGCTTATGAAGTAAAGTTTTTTTTCTTAACCCATTATTATGTGTATATTTGTACGATATTGTCTTTATTTAAACGTATGTTTATTGCATCTATGTTTCACTTAGCCTTAGTAGCCGTTAATGTCCCGTCGTACCAAAATATATAAAGTTTAAAAATAAGTTTCATATGTACGACTAACACTGTTTTAAAACTGAAATTGTGATTACAAAAAACTATTGATATCGTATCTACTACCGTGTCTATCGAGTAGACAATTAAGAAAGAAATATCCTAACACGATGCTACGCAGTACCTAATGTTGTAAAAGGAGTATAAAATCAGATATATACTTCCAAATAATAAAAAACGTCCGTAACGTAAGATTTTTATTAGTAATGCACACAGTGTACGACTTAACTTTCTAATAATGTACAAAAAATAACATATTTTTTTATCATTCATTGACTACGATCTCAGATCGTTCGTTTGCGCAATACACTAACTCTTATGCAAACAACCGTGAATGAAGTTGTACCACAATAAGTTCGCACGTTACCGAATGACCGTGGGTTGTTGCGAAACCTCCAGTTTTATTTTCTTTATACCTCGAATAGAACTTAAAATTAATATTTTTTATAATAAGCAACATCGTTCCTATCCGGAGTCCCACGACACCACACATCTCCCCACAGCTGCCCGAGTGCCTCCGAAGGAGACTGAACAGCTTAAGAGCAGCTGCTTCGCGAATTCACCTACTACTGGATTGGAATCGCACCCCACGGAGAAGATCCAGCGAGAACCTCAATGGGCTGATGTATGGATTAGGTTGCATGTCGAACTCTTTGCCGTGTTCGACGACTACCGTTACCGTGGTCTGTCCCCAGTCTTAGGGCTGATGCTACAGGGTTCTTGAAGCATGTTTTTTTTTTGGGTGGACGAGCTCACAGTCCACCTGATGTTAAGTGGTTACTGGAGCCCATAGACATCTACAACGTAAATGCGCCACTCACCTTGACATATAAGTTCTAAGATCTCAAGTATAGTTACAGCGGCTGCCCCACCCTTCAAGCCGAAACGCATTACTGCTTCACGTCAGAAATAGGCGGCAGGGTCTTGTGAGTCCGAGGTCCCACCACCAGTAATAAATCAATATTATATTGAGCAATGTACAGAAACCGATAGTGACGTTGATTAAATTTTTGTGTAAAAAATTTAAAATATACTTTTTTCCTTTTATGACGCAAGTTGTGATATAAGCTATATAGCCGATTATGTAAGTTTTACACGTAGCAAATATGTGAAACTTATATGTGTTTTGAAGTTGGCACAACTATTTGCGACAGCTACCCGCTGGGAATACAAATTACGAGGAGATTAAATTTTTATTTAAAAAAAATCATCTCTTTTATATTTACGGTGTCAAAACTGTTGTATTATGGATTCAGAGGTTATTCGAGGTTAAAATTCACTTGAATATAAACTTTTAGTAATTTTTACATTTACTAACAATATCGTACATTGCTAGACGTCCTCATAGCTCATCTTGAGTTAAATAGTTACCGGAGCCCATGGACATCAACAATGTAACTGCCGCCACCCACCTTAAGACACGAGCTCTCAGTCTTAGCTCTACAGTAAAACAAATCAAATCGAAACGCATTACTGCTTGAAGCGAAAATAGGCAGAGCGGTGGCATCTACTTACACAAAACGCCCTACCTCTAGCAAATCGTTTGGCAAACAGTTTTATTTTTATAGCACTATGTTATTCCTTCATCGTTGAAGTTATTCGTGAATATGAAGTACGTATTTCATTAGAAAAATTGGTACCTTTCCGCGGGATTCGAACACCGATTACATGCGGTGTACCAATCAATTGAAATATACACATGTATACACATACACACACATAAAAACATATAAATACACAATTCCTTATTTACATACATTTATAAATATACATTATTATAATTAATTACAATTATTATTATAACAAAACAATTATTCTAATTAATAGACAATTCACAACTTGAAAGTCGCTACAGAGCGACCTATTGTTCACTTATTAGTACAGCCCTGTTACAACCTACAAAAAGCGTAGTTATATTAAAATTTACAACAAACCAAATATTATTTAAAAATCGATTTTTTTAATTCGATCGAAAGTACTCGATCGTAGTTCACGATCCGATTAATGGAATCCGGAACCAATCGCATCGGTTACGATAGGCATCGACGGTCGACCGCAAATGTAAAACAGATTAATAGCGAGTCGTCCACTGCGCGTTTCAATTGATCACCGACTGACATGAGTACTGTATTCTCGACTGACATTGAGCAATTTGATAAATTCTGTTCTGTTTATTCATTTCACATTCTAATAAAGAGCTAGATTATTTCGTAAATTTCATTTCTATGTTATTATTATAAGCTAACAACGCGGCTGCTGTCACGAGATATAAAAAAATATATTTGAGAAAGTATCCTCACATTTATGATGTTAATATTGTTACGTAGCGCGTAACAATATTAATTTGGTTTCGAGACAAATAATACTTCCACCGAAGTACAAATTAAAACTTTATTGAACACTTAGAACACTTATAGAACACTTTACTTTTTCTACTTCGCTTCAAGTGATCCGTTTGCTGTTTCGCTTCGAGTAGATCCGATTATTAACTGCTTTCGTTTCATGTCTGCAACGATACGACATCTCTATAATTTTCGAGAACATCCTGGACAAGTCCAGTCATTTCCATATGTGTTTCCGCTATTTGATAATAGATGGCGTTACACTTCTAGAGCGTTCTCGATATTACTAGTTCTTTTGATATTCGTTTCTGCTATTCGACGACAGATCACGTTACTCTTACCAGCGTAACAATATGGATAATTTATATTTTGGGCTTGTTTTTTGTAATGTATGCTTAATACAAATTTGTTTTTTCAAGTACTACTACACGAGAGTCAGAGCTACACAAGGGAATAATCAAACAAAATGAATATAATGATTTTTAAATAAATGAATGAACTAGATCTCGGCTCATATGTTGTTAAATGGTTACCGTAGCCCACCTAATGACAAAGTGTATGTTTTAGAGTGATTTTAGTTAATTTTCCAACCCAGACGGGTGGACCCTTCAACCCAGACCGCATGATTACTTCAAGGCCGAATAGTGATACGATTGGGAAATGCATCCTATCATCTTTTTCCACCACTGTTTTAAGAGAATCAAAGGTATAGCAACTTCCTATAACTGCTTAATATAAAATAAGTCTGAGAGAATTCATTTAATTAAATAAAAATGTACATTATATACATATTGTAGACACATATTTGTTCTATATATGTACGTATGTATGTATTTTCTTCATTAATGTGCGTAATGGTTTGGCCTATCTTGATAGACCACTCTAAATATTGTTAAAAATGGTACACCGAAACATATCTGCTGAATCTTTTTCACAATTTCTTTAGGCAAAACGGTTGTCTGAGAGATCGCTTTTAGCGATAAAACCGCCTATTGTACAATTATATCTGTCTGTTGGCTGTTAATGTTAATTGTGTTTTCTTGTGTATTTTCTCTCTCCCTCTCTCTCCATCTCTCTCTCTCTCTCTCTCTTTCGCTCTCTATAATTCCAAGGAATTGTTGTCGAGGAAAACTGAATTCTAAAAATCGTGTGCCTTTGGAATGCAACAAAAGCATGGGAAAAGTATATTCACGTAGAGCGCGCGCACAGGAAATACTTTCATCGACTCGCTCTGAAGCTGCGTGCCTTCAATACTGTATCGACAATTAATATTGAGAAAGTTCGATGTACGTACTTATATTTCATTTGTCTATCTAAAAAGTCTGTCTCCAATTTATTGTTCAAATGTAGCTTCATAGCATCGGAACGTTATCTGATATACTGAATTACTAAATAAAATGATCTTTCATGTAGGTAATCTTTACGGATAGTGTCATGTCAATAACGTTTCCTTGTTGTATGTGGAATACTCCAGAATTCCTAAGGCCCAAAGGTAACTTAATTTGACTTTAGTATTTATAGATTTTTATTACACGATGTTATTCCTTCACCGTGGACGTCAATCGTGAACATTTGTTAAGTACGTATTTCATTAGGAAAATTGGTACCTGCCGGCGGGATTCGAACACCGTTGCATCGCTAGATACGAATGCACCGGACGTCTTATCCTTTAGGCCACGTCGACTTCAAATTCAATACATGTGAGGTGGTTTGTGTTTGAAGATCATTACACCTTCGTTAGTTTTCTGGACAGTTTTGTTAACACTTTTTGAACGCGAAGCGTAAAATGACTCCGGAAAATACACTGATCTTATATTACCGATTATGCTGAGTTTTATTGTGTTATTCCTTAAGATATTAATATTCGTTGTTTTTCTAATTAACTTGAGACTGTATTTAATTGTTATTGGAAATTCAAGGAGGATTTCTATTTATTATCTACGAAGTCTAGCAATGAATAATAAATATGTCATGGATAACGACTTTTAGTTGTGGTGGATAACGACTTTTAGTAATATTAAGACGGTGGTTTTGATTATTATTTTAAATGATGAAATGTTGTTTTGATAAATATCACAAAATGAAGGGTAGACTCCGTAATGCCACAGTATAAAATGGCGGTACGTGGACAGAATCGTGGCATTCCGTGTCAGACAGTCATTCCGTCCGTCTCAGTCAGTGAGTCTCTGGCAGTCAGTCAGTCAGCCAGTCGGTCTATCGGTATGTGCAACGAAACTGTCGGTTTATCCTGTCATTGTGAAAGTTGTGTGTGTTGAGTTTCAATCATTATTATTCAAAAGGTTTTATTGACTTTTTATAAACTGAGTTCAACCAAATACGAGTGATGACGGATCCTACCGCTCAGCCATCCCTGACGTGTGCCAACAAATAAATAAGCAATAAAACAGTCGTTGGTTGAGATCAAATCAAAATACGATTACTTTGTCAAGATATTTTAAATGAAACCGCAAATTTTCTTGTTAACTAAAACTTCTACAATTATACAGCGTTTCATCACTATGCCATTAAAGTTAGGGAAGATTTTGTAGGACAAAGTGTATACTAAACACACCTCGGTCGAAGTTTCACGTTGTACCGAAAACAAGTTGATACTGACACGGCAAGTGTTGTTTAATTAGTGCAGCCTTTCCCAAAGTGAGCGTTAACGCCCCCTTGTGAGCGCTGCAGGCCTAAAGGGGGGCGGTCAGAGACCCAGAAAAAAAAGGGGGCGTTTTGTAAAGGCTTGGGAGGCCATTTGTAATTTCATCTAGGATGACTCTTAGACACCGACTAAGCTCTCGCTATAGTGGTTTTTAAGTAGGTGAAAAATGGGGGCACTAAAAATAATGTATTCTCGAAGTGGGCAGTAGACAAAATAAGTTTGGGCTCCCCTGAATTAGTGAAAATTTGTTAAGGAATCGGTGAGTAACGAGACGCCTTGTCTCCTTTGCAATAATAACATTTTCACGCTTATAACTAAACTAGCTGTACTCGCGCGCTTCACTGGGCATTTAAAATTAACATTATTATTCTTCACCCCCACAAAGATTCTCATCATTAACGCACCCGAAGCTGGTGTAGGGAGTCCAACACTCATATAAATATTAGCCTATCCATTAGGTACATGTATTTTCTACATGGATACCAAGTTTCAAGTCAATCGGATGCATGGTTCAGTAGTTATAACGGAACATCCGTAAAAATCACTGTAGATTTATATATTGGTATAGATAACGTTAGAGTGTACATTATAATAGAAAAGCCAGGAAGTGGGCGTGGCTGGGTGACGTCATGCCGTAGCAACTTCAGACTGGTCGAAGTCAAGAGGGGATAATCTTCCTATTGCCTTGTTTAATTTCTTTTCCTGATCTCGATGCTGGGGATAGATGCAAGTTGTATGTTCGCATGCTAACTTGGCTACCCTATTTACTACCCTACTTAACTTAGCTACATTTTGTCATTTTTATTTAAAATCATTAATTGCTCAGATTTGTAGTTTTTTGTTTGTTTCGTTTTAATTAGATATTTTTTTTATATTTTGAGTAGGGATTCATTTATATAGTTATATAATGTCATTTAGAAAGATTGTTAACGGGCGTAAGCTATTAGGTACCGCATCTATATATTTTTTATATTATAATTTATTGCGTAGTTGTCTGAACGGCCCACCTGGTGTTTAGTGGTTGCTAAGCAACTGAATACCGCCACTCATCTTGAGGTATGAGATCGCAGTCATAATGTATACGGACATCTCATCCTTCAAACTAGAACGAAATAGGCAGGATGTGGTGCTGCGTACTCGTAGGAGCTTATAATCCTTTCTAACACGAATAAATGCAGATAGCATTCGCATACGCATCCCATTCCCCGATTTTTGCTACGAGCTAGCACACGTGGACTCGTGGTAAGTGATTACCATCGCCCAGCTCTACATATGAATATTTCAAGAAACATCCGGATTGATTCAAATGCAACTCAAACTACGACCTCATGTCTTAAGGCGAGCGAAAATATTTCCATTACAGTATCTGTGTATTATCAATAGCACGTGGACAGAAGCTTGCATCGCCCGCCACCGGAGTAGAGTTCATCCATACTACCTGGAGCCACTGCGTTCATCGACAGTGCGTTACCAGAGATCTTTTTTGACACATACCATCCGGCTTTGGAATGAGCTCCCCTCCACGGTGTTTCCCGAGCGCTTTGACATGTCCTTCTTCACATGATGCTTATGGAGGGTACTTAACGTTAGGCAGCGGCTTGGCTCTGACCTGGGCATTGCTTAAGTCCATGGGCGACGGTAACCACTCACCGTCAGGTGGGCCGTACGTTCATATACTTGCACGGGCAATAAAAAAAGAGTATGTAACGAAATTCATATCAATCAATATCATATCAATATCTCAAGGTGGGTGGCGCATTTACGTCGTAGATGTCTATGGGCTCCAGTAACCACTTAACAACAGGTGGGCTGTGAGCACGTCCACCCATATAAGCAATAAAAAAAAAAATATATTCAGACTTATATCCATTTCGTTCTACTAAAAACAAAACAACACGAATAACAATAAAACAAAACAACATTAAATGCACAACTAAACGATAACAACAAAGTGAGTTTTTATCAAAATGTTTGAACAACAACCGGCCTCATTCACAACGCTACGAGCCAGAGAATCTGGTCGCGTAGCTAACTGTACACAAAAGCGACGCTACGAGTATGCGCATCGGAACACATACAAACAGGAAACCACCCTAGAATAATAGCTTAGGTTTACACCGTGCCGATTTGATTGTAGCCTCTAAAACACAAAGTTAATCAATTTTGAAAGTAAAATTCTAAGTATCTGAATAGCAAAGGCTTATAATAAACCGAGCGACTATGTGAATGACAAATCCGAGGGAATTTGAAATTGTAATTCGCCCGGCTAAGATACTGAAACGGCCTCTTTCAAACACTGCTCAGTAATAATGACACCAATCAGTATAATCTTAAGTACCCGCTAGTAATTTCGGTTAATGTTTTGTAAATTGCCTTGAAAATTACATTTATTTTCAAACGGGGAATTTCTATGTGCGTTCTTTGCTATCGAAGCTGCAAACGTATCGATGACAAAGATATAATTATTTGAAAGTTTGTTTAGTTAGAGTTAACAGATTACAATTTTATTTTGGTATTACATTGGAATAAATAATTTATTTATTTTATTTATTGATTTATTTGGGAAACAAACAGTACAATACAAACATATAATATTTTAAAAATAGCTAAAACAATAACCAAATATGTTTCCACAATCAAAATCACATATAAGTAGAAACTGAACAGAGAAGAGAAATATAGAAATTTAAGTTACAAAAAAACAAAAGCAACACAATAATTACATATATATAGGCTCGAGGGGTAGACATTATTTTGTTGAACACCAAGTAAAACGAAGTCACTTTTTGATTCCTGATTTAATCAACAATATGATAACTTAATTCACTTTCACTTATCCAATCTTAACCAGTACGTACAACAGTCACTTAATCACACAATGTAACAAGGATATAGTAAGTGCACCGGGCAAACGCAGTCGAACGAATGTCCATTGCTTTTTTTTATGATTGAAGGATTACTGGTGGCCCGGAGGCCTTTCCAGTTTCACCAAGACAGGAGTGTGGGTGTCCATTGCGAGGCACGTACCGCCTTTTTATACTGGCCGGCCCAGCTGGCTTATTTATAAGTCACTTCTGTTGCACCTGTTGTTTACGAGTGGAACGACACGGCCGACGCACCTGGCTTGTGTGAGTCACTCCTATTGCACGTGCTATATAACAGAAATATCGTTAACGCCGTCATATACATATAAAAATACAGATTATTAGATAAACGACGACATTTTCAAGCTGAACTTATAAATATATAAAAGTTCCGAACAATAGCATTCGGACCGTCGGTCTACCGAGCAATATGACCCGCTCAGTGGAAGATTTTCCCTTTGTCTTATATCTACACCAGTTATATTCGAATTATATATCTCTAGCTCGCTTTTCAAGATCGTCTGTTCACCATCTTTGAGGAGACCACGAACATTCCTTGACTTGTCCGCTAATAAAAAACGAACCTCTAAATTAGAACATATCGATTACGCAACGGTTTGATGAATGACAGATCGTTGAAAACAGTTCGGGATCCATTTAATTTATCGCCACAGCCGATTCTGATGCATGCCTTCAGTTTGACAAGTGTGTCAAACTGTATTAATATTTCATTTAAGTCGTGCGAATATAATCGTGCCGTATGTAGATTGTGAAAATTGTGTTATCACGTTTTATTCGTAGTCAAAGTCACTGCTTACATTATGAAGCATGTCGGGAACGCGAGAGGCTAAAACGGGTAGGGGTCAACGCCGGCGGCCATCTTAAGTCGATCTAAATCTAAGTTATGTTGGAGTTGAGAGCCAACTGAGTTCTCACCGGATCTTCTCGGTAGGTCGCGATTCCGATCCAGTGGTAGATTCTGCGAAGCGCTACTCTTGCTAGGGCTAGTGTTAGTAATACTCTCAGGTTGAGCCCGTGAGCTCATCTACCCATCCGGGCATAGCTAGAATAACCAGCCAATAGGTACGGAAAAATAAAAGTTGGAAACATAACATTAAACGTTGGGTTTAGCAATAGAGTGGCACTAGAACAAAGTTGTCAATGGACCTCTTCATTCCATCTCCTCTACAACAAATTAGGAGGAATCTTTATTAAATTAATTACAACAAAAAGATAGTTTCAAAGCTAAAGTTCAAGCACCTTCAATTAAATGTCAATGTAATTCAACAAAGGAATTCTCTTTCTATGAATGATTATCACTGTTTCGTTATTAGATTAGTTTTTCTTTTGTTCAGTGCTTGTGTCGGTGTAATTAAAAAAGCGAAAAAAAAACCTAGTCGCAGTTTCAATCGCTAAATTAAGAATTCGAAAATTAGAAAAAGATAATTCTGATGAAAAAGGAGATGCCCTATGAAAAATTACTAAAAATTTTCTGTTTTTTTTTTTACTGTCGATGAAACGGTGAAAGAATGTAATTGTAAATTATATTACATTCGTTAATGGCTGAAACGTCGTGACGTCATTTGGTATGTTTGTTTTCTTTAAAAACTTTTTCTTCTTTCTTTCCTATTACCCTCTGCTAGGGTCTAGGGCTGGAATCAAATTCTTCCATTGCATCGATCTTGGGTAGTCTATTCTATCTCCCCCCACGTCATGTTCAAGACTCCCAGTTCGTGCGCTACTAAGCAACGCCAAGTGGTTTTTTTTATTGCCCTTGTAGGCAGACGAGCAGAGCATACGGCCCACCTGATGGTGAGTGGTTACCGTCGCCCATGGACTTCAGAAATGCCAGGGGCAGAGCCAAGCCGCTGCCTACCGCAAAACCGGTTTTGGGACGCATCCCTTCTTTCTGCCAGAAGCTTTCCAGGTCAGTGCTCTCTTGGATAGATGGGTATCGGGCTTTCTTAATGTGTGACCAATCCAATGCCACTTGCGCGTAAGGATCTGCCTCTCTACTGGTGTCTGCTTGGTAATCCTCCATAACTCGTTGTTACTGATCGTGTCAGGATAAAAGGTTTTAAAAATTTTACGTAGGCATTTATCTAAAACTAGTTTTACAAAATTATATTCGAATGTATTTTGAAAAATATATAATAAAAACAGTCAATCATAATGAAATTGAATTCGCACTAACATTGTCGTTTCCAATAAGAGCTACCATTATCAACCCTGGAGCGCCCGAGACCTGAAATAATGAAAATTCATATTCGATAATTTCAATCTCCGACAGTTTTATTCATAAATCGTGCATACAGTATGTAGTACATTTTTAAAGAGTTTTAAACGTTGAGTGCTTTCAATTTTTATTGCTACGTTTAAAAGCCTCGTGTTGAGACTGCCTTTGTTTTTATTTTATTTTTTTATTGCTTAGATGGGTGGACGAGCTCACAGCCTACCTGGTGTTAAGTGGTTACTGGAGCCCATAGACATCTACAACGGCTGCCCCACCCTTCAAACCGAAACGCATTACTGCTTCACGGCAGAAATATGCAGGGTGGTGGTACCTACCCGCGCGGACTCACATGACGTCCTACCACCAGTACATTTGAGACTTCAATTTCATGACTTAAAATGGGTGACGTGTCACATTTCTATGGGCTCAAGTGACCGCTTAATATCAGGTGTGCCCTGAGCTCGTCTGCCAATCTGAGGCATCAAAAATCAAATATTAGGAATATACATGTGTACAATACAGTTACATCCGATGGTCTCTGTTAAAAGAATTCAATAGCACAACAAAGAAAATCAACAAAAGAGAGGATGGAGCTTATTTAATTAATTGACATTTCAGATTACGATCGATTATATTCTCAGCGGACTGAAGCCTTTGTTATACTGTATTCTCGTCCCCTTAAAATACTAAGTATCCTTTTTTCTAACTCACCTTATACTATTAGGTACTCTTATTCTCAACTCACCACAAATACTAGGTATTTTAATTACTAGCTCCTCTCAGAATACTAGGTATTATATCGAGAGGTGAAAGGCTATTCGTTATAAGCGACACTTCGCTTAATACATGACATTGATCTTCGTAATTTAAGGTCCGTTCTATTCGGTATTAGCATCAACAGTTCGAATTTTTTAATTGAACTTCAATTAAGTTTACTCCATTCAAGTTAAGGAGTATTTTTGAAATGATATTTTTTCTAAATTTTAAATGGCTCTCCTGTGAAGATCCAATAATGTCGCTTAAAATAAAAAAAGATATGTGGTGTCGTGGGACATCGGATAGGAACGAAGTTCCTTATTATAAAAATATTAATTTTAAGTTCTATTCGAGGTATAAAGAAAATAAAACTGGAGGTTTCGCAACAAACCACGGTCATTCGGTAACGTGCGAACTTATTGTGGTACACTTCATTCACGGTTGTTTGCATAAGAGTTAGTGTATTGCGCAAACTAACGCTCTGAGATCGTGGTCAATGAATGATAAAAAATATGTTATTTTTTGTACGTTATTACAAAGTTAAGTCGTACACTGTGTGCATTACTAATAAAAATCTTACGTTACGGACGTTTTTTCCCGGTTAGGGTACCCCTCCTAATCGTCCCATAAGGAACTTCGTTCCAATAAGCTTTCGCCCCTCGATATAAATGTTGATTCTTCTTTTGCCTTTCATGATATGTGTAGAGGTTAGTGAACGTCGCTTGGTTTCTATGGCTTCAAATGGATGAAGCTCACAGCCCCCCTCTCATCTTTAGATGGCTACCAAAACCCATAGACATATAAATAGACAACACAGTGTGAATGCCGCCACACATCTTGAAACGCAAAGCGAAAGTCTCAATAGTATTGTACAACAGCTGTCCCACTCTTCAAACCGGAAGGAATGAAATTTCGCGCCGTAAATCAGCAGAATGGTGGTACTTACCTAAGCGGCCTTCCAATACCAAATACACAAAACATGCAAATATGAAGTCGTCGTGGCCTAAAGGATCAGACTTCTGATGCATTCGTATCTAGCAATGCACCGATGTTCGAATCCCGTAAGTGGGTACCAATATTTGTAATGAAATACGTACTTAACAAACGTTCACGATTGACTTCCATGGTGAAGGAATAACATTTTCACTGGTGGTAGGACCTCTTGTGAGTCCGCGCGGGTAGGTACCACCGCCCTACTTGTTTCTGCCGTGAAGCAGTAATGCGTTTCGGTTTGAAGGGTGGGGCAGCCGTTCTAACTATACTTGAGACCTTAGAACTTATATCTCAAGGTGGGTGGCGCATTTTACGTTGTAGATGTCTATGGCCTCCAGTAACCATTTAACACCAGGTGGGCTGTGAGCTCGTCCACCCATCTAAGCAACATAAAAAAAAAAAAACATGAAGCAGTAATGTTTCAGTTCAGTTGCGTTACAGCTTGAAGGGTGGGGCAGCCGTTGTAACTATACTGAGACATTAGAACTCATACCTCAAGGTGGATGGTGGCATTTACGTTGTAGATGTCTATGGGCTCCAGTAACCACTGTGAGCACGTCAAACCACCTAAGCAATAAATAAAAACACAAAAAAAAATTAAATTATTTTCACAAGATGCTGTTTCTTCATTGAAGTCATTCACGAACACGTATTTAGGTTAAGCATTCGTTTCCTCAGGAAATTGTTACCTGCTTGCGGGATTTAAACGCCGGCATAGTCCTATCGCTTGATAACGAGTACAGCGTATGTCTTTTCTTCAGGATAACAATGAGTATATCCTACTGTAACTACTTGTTGGAGACTCTATTGTCGGAGAGTTATCTTTGTTAATGACATTTGATATTCAGTGACTGAGTTTTCTAGTTCTTATTCTGTATATATTTCGGAATCCATTATAATACGTGCAACAATCAAATCTTAGCGATCTAAAAACTTCTATAAGTTGAAATTACTCGCGCGTCATCTGATGTAAGTTAATAGTATTTTATAATGCCTTTTTTATGTTTGAGGGATCACTAGTGGCACGGAGGCCTTTCCAGTTTCACCAGGATATGTGGGCGAGCAAGGGCCCAGTCAGGAGGGGTGGGATTTGTTAACAGCTACCCCAGCGCCTTCAAAGGATACCTAACAACTCAAGAATAGGTAAATGCTTCGCGAATGAATCTACTATAATAAAAAGGTACGAATTTTGGGTTTTTAAAAATAATTTATTGGACAGCTGGCCTTATTACACCGATAGTAATATCAAGAGAGTTCGGACAGAGCTTCCGCACGCTACGACGGCTGGCGAGATAAGAGAGTTCCTACAGTCCTACACTGCTCCTTAAATAGGCGGTTGCAGTGTTGCTACTTTGTATTTTCATTTCCTTCCGACACTACTATAATGCCTCGAATCGATCGCATCAATGAGCTAGCGTATAGTACTAAAAGCAACATACGAACGAAACCACAAATATTTGTCGCTTAATCTCTAACTAAATAAGTCTCCTTATTCGCGCTTCCTTCATTCCCGTTTTCACTATTTATTTATTTATTTATAACTTCATATACTAGAACGTATAAAGGCGGACTTAATGCCATAGGCATTCTCTAACAGTCTACCTTAAGGGAGTGTAGAGATGAACCTTGGTAGGTGTACAGATTTAATAAACGTATCCCAATTCCTATGCTCGCGGCTAAAGATTTCTTTATTAGCTGATTTAATCGGTACATCGGCAATACATATTGATAAAAAGGATTCGATTGTGTAGATATCAAACTGAATATCCTTTGGAAACGCGCTTTTCCATATTCACGGTTCTCTGTGTTCACGGCATATACCCCGCTTTTACTGTATGAATCTATTAGATATAGAGTGTATGTTTTTTTTAACGTAATTAAATTACCATACATCACTACGAAATGGAGTCGTATAGAATCGTCATGATAATCGCCTTATCGTCGCCTTATCGTTGCCGCCGCTGATTACTCCCCGAATCCTGATCACGCAGGAGCAAGTCACCGTCGTCGCCCTAGACACGTCCTTACGGATCCATCAGATCCAATAACTCTTGCATTAGATACCCTCAGCTCTAACACTAGGAGCAGGCTGAGGAACCCCGGTAACCGTACTCATCGAACTCGACAAAGAGGTCGACGTGCAACCTAACCCATGCATCAGCCCGCTGAGTTTCTCGCCGGATTTTCTCAGTGGGTCGCGATTCCGATCCGGTAGTAGATTCATTCGCGAAGCAATTGCTCTTGAGTTGTTAGGTCTCCTTCGGAGGCGCTCGGGCAGTTGTTAGCAAATCCCACCCCTCCTGGCTGAGCCTTTGCTCGCCCACCTGTCCTGGTGAAGCTGGAAAAGCCTCCGGGCCACCAGTAATCTTTCAATCATAAAAAAAAGTCCTATAGAAATAATATATAAGCTCTTCATTTAATAAAAATATATGAACATCAGCATGAAACGCGAAAACAAGATTATCATTAGCACCAGAAGAATGTGTTTTTAAATTTTTTTATTTGTCCCTTAAAATGAAGAGCCTCACTCGCTTACCTAATTGCTTTTTTTTCTCTTTTGTCTACCCAATAATTACGTTCGTCTCGGCTTAATTAAATACAACACCATTAATTAGTTCGTTTCAAAAACTAATAAAGTACCTACGTGCCGTGAAAACAAATCGTAGACTATTTACAAAATAAATGAATTCATTGTTGTTTTTTAGTTCGGTTTAAGAAACTGGTCGTGCAAATAGCATTCGTAAAAGAGGAGTCGAGGTTATATCTGTCTCATCTTTGAGACAAATATATATTCTACATTTCTGGAATAAAATACTGATAAATTACTGGTAGCATTACAATACATTACAGTGCGTTTCCAGAGATCTTTTTTGCCACGTACCATCCCATCCGGCTATGGAATGAGCTCCCCTCCACGGTGTTTCCCGAGCGCTATGACATGTCCTTCTTCAAACGAGGCTTGTGGAGAGTATTAAGCGGTAGGCAGCGGCTTGGCTCTGCTCTTGACATTGCTGAAGTCCATGGGCGACTGTAACCACTCACCATCAGGTGGGCCGTATGCTCATCTGCCTACAAAGGCAATAAAAAAAATAAAAATAAAAAATAGCAGGACCTCTTATGAGTCCACACGGGTAAGTACCACCGCCCTGCCTATTTTTGTCGTGAAGCAGTAATGCGTTTCGGTTTGAAGGGTGGGGCAGCCGTTGTAACTATACTTGAGTCCTTAGAACTTATATCTCAAGGTGAGTGGCGCATTTACGTTGTAGATGTCTATGAGCTCCAGTAACCACTTACCACCAGGTGGGCTGAGCTCGTCCACACATCTAAGCAAAAAAAAAAAAAAATAGAAAAAGTTTGTTTTTTGTTTGTGTTATATGCGCTGCTATACAATTCATCCGATTGCTGTCAAATTGTCAACGTATTGCTAGCATTTATGCGAAGGTTATAAGTATGTACTATGCGAGCGATGTACGACAGATAGCGTGCAAATAGTTGCCAACAAATATGTCAGCAAATATTTCACGCATTTAGTGATAGAGACAGTAGAACATAGATGAGTGAAACTCACCTAGTTAGATCTAAAATAACTTGTTTGAATTAATATTTTGAATATAAATTGAAGTTAATTAGAATAAAATTTCCTTCCTTTATTATTTAGCACCGATCTACAACCCATTTGTCGTTTAAGGAAGAACTGGTTTAAGGTTGTTTCATGTGTGTTAAGCCACACTACATCTTCCCGTGGTTGTCGTAAAATATCTGTAGCCGTATCCATCATAAAACACAAGAGATTCAACGGAAGCCTGAATCTCGCTAACGACATTTTCAAGCTGAACTTATATATATACAAGCTCCGAACAATAACATTCTTACCATCAGTCTACCGAGTAATGTCATCCGCTCGGTGGAAAATCTTCCCTTTGTCGTTACTCTTAAATACCATTGGGATTCATTAGTGAATGGACAGCAGCGCTCTGTGACAGCCAATCGACTTCAACCGGGGGTATGATATAGAATAGGTACCTGAAGATAAGTGGTTACCGTCACCCATCGACGCTAGCTATGCTATCAGCACAACCAGGCCGCGGCCAATCCTAAGTACCTTCTTTAATCCTCGTGTGACTCTGGATTTTCCACTGTGGGCTTATCCCACACTCCACGCACACACATTTATGTACTGATCACAAAATAATACTATTTACTGGTGGTAGGACCTCTTGTGAGTCCGCACGGGTAGGTACCACCACCCCGCCTATTTCTGCCGTGAAGCAGTAATGCGTTTCGGTTTGAAGGGTGGGGCAGCCGTTGTAACTATACTGAGACCTTAGAACTCATATCTCAGGGTGGGTGGCGCATTTACGTTGTAGATGTCTAAGGGCTCCAGTAAGCACTTAACACCAGGTGGGCTGTGAGCTGGACAACCCATCTAAGCAATAAAATATAGATATATATATATATATATATATATATACATTAATACATACCTATTAACATATTATTACTACATTATATAAGGTAGTATTAAATTATAAAAAACAACACGATTAAGTATTTGCTTCAAAACTTCTTAAGTGTTTGTTAATGAATAAGTTATAATAAAATTTTTCGAGTGCCAATTACGTGGAACATCCAATTACTCGTTAAAAAATTCAATAGAAGTTTTCGAATGAAATGAAAAGCGGCTAATAAGTTTATCAAAGCGACGCGTTTTTTTTTTTCTAAAACAAGCGATACGTGTGTTTCGTTTCGTTGCCAAAAAAAAACACGCGTTGCACGCGGGGACTGCCGCGGTAAATCTATTGCATAGCAATTATTATCAACTTATGCAATTTTAATTAGACAATAATAATTTAATATTAAAACAATAATAATATAACGACGCTATATTTAGAAACATTAACAAAAGCAAAACATTAACTTGTCCCCTTCACACTCATAAGCTAGAGCGCGCGAGTGAGAGATGGGCAGACTTTTCATGATGCGCATGCAGCGCGACGTCACGCCGCGCGCTTATTCACAAACACTACACAAGCGCTACGTGTGAATGTGTTGAACGTGAGCTACATGGTAGGCGGAGTGGGGGTGTTAGGTTTAATTTTCGTTACGAAATTTCTTGATTCGGTCGCCGCGCTCAAAGCCTGCGTGCGATAAAAGCTATGCAACAGCTTAAAAGGAATTTGTTGTCCTAATTTTCGAAACACTAAATGCGTCGATTTAATTACTTATTCTGGTTTAATCTCAGTTATAGTTTGCGAACGGTGACGGCTCCAAAACTCCGGATAAACATTTGAATTTGTGACCGGGCGTGCGGTTTGGTGCGGCCATTAATTTCGCGGGCTCCGAACGCCCCGCAATCCTGTTATTCGCTCGCAACTGAAGCACGGGACAGCTCAAAGGTGTCGTTAGGATTTCCGAATTTCTATTCACTCCGATTCATTCATTCATCTCTTTGGAATTTTGAAACAATATATTTCTAATTCCTTGTTACTATTACTAAAAACAGCTACTAGTATAATTAAATAATAGTCAAAATCCAATGTATATTTAAGGTATTTCTGTGACGTAAATGAAAAATCAAGAATTACTGGTGGTAGGACCTCTTGTGAGTCCACGCGGGTAGGTACCACCACCCTGCATATTTCTGCCGTGAAGCAGTAACACGTTTCGGTTTGAAGGGTGGGGCAGCCGTTGTAATTGTACTTGAGACCTTGGAACTTATGTCTCAAGATTGGTGGCGCGTGTACGTTGTCTATGGGCTTCGGTAACCACTTAACGCCAGGTAAGCTCGTCCACCCATCTAAGCCATAAAAAAGAAATACTTCATAAATTTTAAGTAGCTATTTTTACTAATAGCATCTTCTGTTTTAAATATTGCCATTCACTTCATGTATGCGTGCACGATATGACAGTTAGTCTGGTGTTATGTTGTCGCCTGAATCAATTATTCAACACAAGGCCTTGTAACTTATTCCCTATTGCCTGATAACACCAAAACGTCTGTAAATAATAAACGGAGACAGTTTTATTTTCATCATAAAAAGAACGTTGGCACTGGGAAAAACCTATTTTACCGCGTTCTCCACTATTGGTTAAACATCACACTTCATATCCTCAATTTATCCCGAGAACCGACGCGGCCATGGCACTAAAACTATCAATTTTCTACGTATCAATACGGGATCCAAGTAAATCTTTTCCATTACAGGTTTTATCGTCTTCAACTTGTACTTGTAGAAGCTCTTTTATTTTGCTTTTGAAAGCTCGTCTTAAATATCCTATGTGTTTTATATAAAGATAAGATATTAAAAGAGACAGAGAAGATGAAATACAGATAATGAAGAAGATCATTCGCTATGTAACGTTTCTGACAAATATCTTTTATTTTCTTAATTTCGATTTTAGGGACTGGGACCACAAGAAATATAATGCAACACTGGACCCGTGTGCATGTTGAGCACTCTGGATCCAAACCAGCCTTTAGGTTAAGGCAGTTTTGATGTAAATTTTGAGTTATGTTTTATTATTATTATTACTATTTGATTTTTTGTTTTAATTATTGTTATTATTAATGATTTTGTTTTAGGCCGAGATTGTAGTTATTATTTTTATTTAATTCTAGTATAAAATGAAATGTTAATGAGTGTAATATGGATGCAAAATCTGATGTAAATGAAATAAAAAAAAAAAGATAACAAGCAATATGTGAATAAAAACGAAAAAAGAAACCTATAGAAAAAAATATGTAGAATAATAGTTTTGTGGTTATTGATACAGGTGTTATCGCAAATACATGTCTTGAAAATGTTTTCGTTCTGTTGTTACGTACACTTTTCCGTCTTTAATAAAGTAATTTATCTTGTTTTATTTAGCCGAAAAGAAACTCACATGTTTTACACACAAATTTAAAGCAATATCCCATACTGTATATAAGTAAATAAAATGAATAATATCCCACAAATCCCGCAGACCGTCCGACCAATTTTAACAAAATTTTATTGTTCACAATACCCGGCCAGTTTTGAACGAAAACTTTTAGTTATTCTGCAAAATACAAAACAAACAGACAACGTTTTGTGCTCAGCCACATTTTCAATTAAAAACGGATACTAGAGCGTTTTCCCTTTACGAAGATCAAAATATAAGCTTACTGGGACATTGTTTTTTTTTTAATTAATAGGCATTTGTTAGCTCCGTCCTGCGAGTAACAGCTGTTGGTAAAATAAACCTGCACGGGTTCGATCCACCACCTTCCTTCTAAGAAGTTTATCAATTTCAAAATTTAGATTTGAAGACTAACTCTTTTTTTTATTTTTTTATTGCTTAGATGGGTGGACGAGCTCAAACCCCACCTCGTGTTAAGTGGTTTTAGCTTCACGCTATTGCAAATCTCATATGAGTACTGTTTAGAGATTAAGAGTAAAGGATTTTGAAACAAAGATCATTAAACAAGTTTTGAACAAAATGTACTCACTACATTTTTCCAGTTGTCATATGTCTTTTTTTATGTGTTTTTTTATTTTTATTGCTTAGATAGGGTGGACGAGCTCACAGCCCACCTGGTGTTAAGTGGTTACTGGAGCCCATCGACATCTACGACGTAAATGCGCCACCCACCTTGAGATATAAGTTCTAAGGTCTCAAGTATAGGTACAGCGGCTGCTCCGCCCTTCAAACCGCAACGCGTTACTGCTTCACGGCAGAAATAGGCAGGGTGGCGGTACCTAACCGCGCGTACTCACAAGAGGTTATATGTATAAAGAATCTATAGCAAAATTCTGTACGCACCACGAACCTACGCATTGTTTATTTTTAACTGACACAAGTCTATTCAATCACTGTCTGTGTACGTACTGAATACAAATTCGTGCGAATCTCACAACAACATATGTATGTTCTATTGATTCAATTTAGACACGCGCAAGGAATAATATTGGTTCCGCCGTTTCGAATGTCATTCTGCTGTTTAAAATAAATCTTATACCTTTAAACGAGCAATTCTTGTATATAATATATGCCTCCAATGAACACTAGTCTAACTCAAAATTTTTAAATTTTCGTTTTTCACGAAAATCGCTTAACTACGTTAAAAGTATTACAATTAATCATTATTAATGGGGTTCGAAGCAAGAGTAAATCAGCTAGCTACACAAAAAAACCATAAATATATCTGCAATAATACAGATTTTATCAACTTTTTTCGTTTAAATGCTCCTCCTATAAATCTACGAATTTGGAGTTAGCGTAGTGTTCATTGGAGGCAGGAAACATATATATATAATCTGAATCTGGCAAATGGCTCCAACGATTTTCATAAAATTTAGTATACAGCGGATTTCGGGGCCGATAAATCGATCTAGCTACGATTTATTTTCAGGAAATATTGTTTTATTCGTGTTTTAAATAATCAACTTTATCGATAATCAACTTTTTGACTCTTCCCGACATCTATTGGCGAATAATAATACTATTATTCTTAATTGAGAGCAACTAGCTGCTTTAAAGACACAATAATATTAAAGCTACTTCAGTAGATGGCGCTATTAAGCAACCCGAAGCCAATAAGTGTTTGGTTTAAGGTTAGACCAAGAAAATGAATTGTTTATTTGTCTTTTTAAATCACGTGTTGGAATATTTCATCATTTTATCAATATGTAATTCGTATTTAAATATTATATAATTTCTAAAAAACACAATTTATAAAAAAAAGAAACGAGCAAAGCTCTGTCATCATCCAGTAGAATATTAATCTGATCGAAGACTTCAAATCTTCTAAAACAATTAGAATACATCTTTGGAGACCTTGTCGTTTAGTTAGGAAGGACGGTATCAACTTTCACATCCATGGGTTCGGATCCTCGTTCACACGCATCACAAAAAAAACTTAGCTTTAGTTATCCTTAAGAAGAACTTCAAACAGTCCTTCAGCAGTGAGCAGCTTGCGACATCTCGCATGTAACTATCGTTCACTATGACCATATTAATACATATTTTTGTATGTTATTCCATGTTATGTTATTCTAACTAATATTCATATGTTATACCGAAGTCATGAATTATTTATTCGTTGATCCTAAATCTAGTAATCTAAGTGCGTAAGTGGATCCATAGAGGATGTTGATACAATATACATCGGTATAGCGCGTTTTTTTAATATTTATTTTTTGCATAGATGGGTGGACGAGCTCACAGCCCACCTGGTGTTAAGTGGTTATCGAAGCCCATAGACATGTACAACGTAAATGCCGCCACCCACCTTGAGATGTGAGTTCTAAGGTTTCAATATAGTTACAACGGCTTCCACCCTTCAAACCGAAACGCATTACTGCTTCACGGCAGAAATAGGCAGGGTGGTGGAACCTACCCGTGCGGTCTCACAAAAGGTCCAACCACCAGTAAAAAATTGAGTAATTACTCAATTTATACTAATGGTCTAAGGAGGATTTTGGTACGATGTAATATAGCGGTGTCGTGCGTGCTATGAACCCGCACAAATAGTTAGCGCTGTCCTGCCTACTTCTGCCGCAAGGCAGTCCGATTCTAAGGATGGGACACAATTTATATAATACGGTGGACGACCCCATTCATGATGTCCATGTGCTCCACCAACCGTCGAAGGCCAGACAAGCCTGCTCCCGTCAAAACCATTCAAATTAACCATTTTAAATGACTTACGAATGGAAATAAAATACTTTATTAATATACCAACACTTTATTATATAGAGGAGAAGACAAGGTACATACATTAGTAAAATACAAAACACAAAACAATAGATTAGATAAACAGTTATAATATTTTGATAGTAATAGAACTCCAATAGGGATGTTTATGACATTTGAGTGTGTTTATATCTTTTTGGTTTTGCTAAATTCTCATCGACCTCCACAATAAATTGAAATAATAATTATAGCCCTAAAGACATCGTAAAGGGTAAACGAAAAAGATATATATTCCCGCTGGGCTAGCGTAGTTGTAATATATAGCTAGCTGTCTTTCTCGCGCGTGCGTCTTTTACTAGAAGTTACGTTATGAATTGTTTACACCACAACCTGATATAAAAAGTTCCTAACTCAGCCAGTTCTGAACCCGATCCTGTGGACCGAATGGAAAGCAATCGACGTTGTCCAAAACACATCATTTCAGATCCTCCCGATCCACTAACGGTGCTTTTAGGTACCACAAGCACCGGTCATCGTTCTCGTCGAACCCGTCGCTTGCGACGAAAGGCTCGACGAGTAAATGAACCCACAGACACAGCCCAATGAGTTACTCGTCAGATCTTCTCAGTGGGAAGCGTTTCCGATCCAGTGGTAGATTCTGCGAAGCACAGCTCTTGCTAGGGTTCGTGTTAGCAACGTCGTCAGGTTTGAGCCGCGTGAGCGCACCTACATGTTAGGGCGAAGCTGAGATAGCCTCTCAAGGCTATCAGCATAGATAGAAAAATGGGTTCGACGAGACCGATGACCGGGCAAATAGCATTTCACCCCACAAATGTATATGCATACCTACTTTTCATGAATCGGTAATCATGCAAACATAAAATTTACTTATTTTCAATGTTTCTATTACCCCTGTATGCAGACGAACATATGTAACGATATGCCTATTTAATGATGCGTAGTTACTGCTGCTCGTGGACATCAGCAATACTAAAGACACAATCAAGCTGTTGCTTTAGATCATGTTTTATTAGTCGACATTTCTCTTTCTTTCGGGAAGTAATTTTTGAACGTAATAGGTACCTAATTATTTAAAAAAAACGATGGATATCCGTAAAATTTGAACCCAATCTATTCTCGCCTATTGGATCAGGACGACTTCAAATTCATAACATAATATCGGTATTGGTGCTTGAGATGTTGTAAAATGCATGTTTTTTTTAATATGTTTTATACAAATATGAAATATAACTAAAACATTTAATTACAATTCCCTTCTATTTCTATGGGACGATAACATCCAAAGGTTGGCCAGCAAGAGGTGGATGAGAAGTTCAGAAAACTGGGCTCAGAGTTGTGGATTAGGAGAGGCCTGTCCAGTAGTGGACGGCTGTGAGGTGATGATGATGATGACATAACAAACAAACGAAAAAATGCGATAGATACAAAGACAAATCCCAAACTTAAGATGTCAGTAATTGGGTCGTTTTCAAATTTGGGTCCAAAAGCGAGCTATTTGATTTAATTCTCATAACCTTAATGTTACCGTAATTATAAGTACAGTTGTCATGACAACAGGCACGTGGTCCTATTATTATAATATATTCGTAAGCACTGTTAAATCAGGAGTTATACATTAAAAACTACCCCAAATATCATTCGTATCACTGGTTCGGAATTCAAATTCTAACTTGTTTGCTATTTTTCCAGTAACGCGTGTTGAAATTCGGCAATTTTATTAACATGAGTATAATATAATACAATAATAAAAGAAAACTAATTGAATATTAGAACATTATTAAAAACAAAAAAAGTACGGTTTCTATGCTTTTAAAAAAAGTTCCTATTTAAAGTGTCATCCGTGTTGTATCAAATGCGTAAAATGAAAAATATTAATGAATATTATATAATATTATTAATAAATGAGTGATTGACTTGATTGTGATGAAGCATCTTTTATCCTGAACATTCTTAGTTACAAAAAAATGGAAAATTAGAGAAAGTTTAAATCCATAAAATCGTTACTTTTTTGGCCGCACAATTGAAAACGACCCAATTACGTTCGATTCTTGATCACTACGCCAATATTATTAGAAATAATTAAAAAAATGGAACATCCCTATTGGAGGCTTTTAATGTTTTATTTATAACTATGCAAGCGGACTTATACGTTTAAGTGTATATATATGTATTAATATGTTAATTGTAATATATTATAGAAAAAAAAAACAAATTGGACTGGCACTTGAACGCTAAAAAGTATTGCAATGACTTTTAAAACAGAATTGGAAGTTGGATTCCTTAAAAAAATTATTCTAGTTCATTTAAAATTGCATATACACATGAAAGCTCAAAGTTAACGCAATAGCCAGTACATAAGTTATATATAATTTTCGACGGAACATATAATAGAAAAATAAAATTTAATTGTTATTCTATGGAATGTAACTCCCAATTTTAATGTCAAGTATGTATATGTATAGAACAGTAGAGATTTTTTTTACTAAGCAGTCTCGTCTCATATCAACTTGTGGTCAAGACTTCATACATTGAAATGTTTAAAACACTTTATGAATCACTCTAAAAAGTTTTATGTAACAATAACTTTGTTCTAACGTTTACGGATATGTATTTAAGGTTCAAAAGTATTTAGAATGATAACAATAAAAATATCTTTAACACTATATAAACAGGGTAAATATTATCTTGTTTTTTTTTCCTCGATAAATTATCTAAGGATGTAATAAAATTCATTTATAGAATCAACGTGATATAATATTAAATGCGAATGCGTATTTAAATCAATTCAAACTTGAAACTTTTATAATAACGCTAATTTTATTACTTAAAGAGCCTATTAGAGACCAATGAATTGCGAATAATATCTATGTCAGTGATTCTCAACCACTGTTCCGCGGCACTTTTGTGTGCCGCCAAATTTAAAAAGTGTGCCGCCAAATTTAGCGAATTTATAATAATGTTAATATTATTAAATTATATCATTTTAAAAGAAAAATATTTTAAACATGAATATATATTTAAATCCACAAAAAAAATATTATAGTACATTTTAGTTTATTTCGTATATTAAAATTTTTTGATAAACTATTTATGCAGTGTGTTGTAGTAAGTAAATAATTTTTATCTTCTTTTTTTGTGTGCCGCCAAATTTTGAAATCGTTAAATATGTGCCGCAACAAAAAAAAAGGTTGAGAATCACTGATCTATGTAATTAACAACAAACAAACGAGAACAATATTGTGATACTTTGGTCCCATCGCAACAATGATATCATTTCAATTTTCTGCTAAGTACTTACTCTCCCAGTAATTGATACTCGAGCAACGAACCATCGGACAACCAAATAAAACTTGCAAGAAACAGGTTTGTATATTTCGTAACATGACATGCGCTATGACATGTCCTTCTTCAAACGAGGCTTGTGGAGAGTATTATGCGGTAGGCAGCGGCTTGGCTCTGCCCCTGGCATTGCTGAAGTCCAAGGGCGACGGTAACCACTCAGGTGGGCCGTATGCTCGTCTGCCTACGAGGGCAATAAAAAACAAAACAAAAAAAAAACTCTTTGCCTGTCATGTAGGTTCTGTTATTAAGTTTCTGTTACTAACTAAGGCGTCTAGATTACCTAAATTTGCCTACTTTTGTTTTTAATGTATGTTTAAGTTTTTTAGGTCTCTTAGAAACAGATTAATTATCATTGTCTTGGGATTGGTCTTTTCCGGAGTCTACCAGGTATTCCGGCATTTTATTAAGAATACCGAAGAGAGAAAACAATATAATTAGTTCAGTGCGATACGTAGGGCACCGGTGACCTACATGGCGGTCAAAGGTTCAAACTTTGATAAACGTTTTACATAGAACGCGGTACAAGGTCGACCACAATAAGTATTTGAATATTTTCTCATTTCATTATTTACTAGCGTTTTGCCCGCGACTCCGTCCGCGTGGAATAGTTACTTTGGCATAACGCAAAATTTTACTCCCACTTCATTTACGTAGAAAATGAAAATATTTTTGAATTATAGAATTTTAAGGAGCCGTATAACACTCCTATTTTGAAACATTCTTTATTGGTGCTCGACTTGTATTGGTCTTACCGTGATGTTATATAGCCTTCCTCAATAAATGGGCTATCTAATACTAAAAGATTTTTTCAAATCGGACCAGTACTTCCTGATATTAGCGCGTTCAAACAAACAAACTCTTCAGCTTTATAATATTAGTATAGATTGGTTCAGTCTGAAACCTCATTCATCAAGCCGGAGTACGTAACAACATTGTTCTAAAATAATCGAAAAACGAAGCTACGTAAATTCCTCAATATTGTTTTAGTATATTTTACGTAAAATAAACCCAAGAGTTTCAACGGAAAACTTAGAATCGGTGAAACCAATTTTTTGTTTGCTCGAATAATAATAGCGGAAAGAAAATTCTCTGCTATGAAAATTTCCTACTGGCAGTCTTCAAAAACAGTCAAACACTCGGTTTGTGTTTGTATTGCTGCAATGCCTCTTACACTCCTTAAAATTCGGCACCCAATTCGAGCTCATTAACTCATTTTGCGGAGCTCTCAACGAAACAACAGCCTTCACAAATTGAGTTTCAATATTTAATTAAACGCTTATTTAATTAATTACGGGGCGATTATGTAAATTGTACCATTCTTATTAATTTATTTACACGATTAATTCTAAACGGGGTACTTTGTTACTCTCTAAACGGACTAATATTTGGCATAGCACCGACTTATGAATCCATTCAAAAAGCCACGAATGTCACTGTATAACGCATGATCGCTTCTCATTTTGTCCGGTCGGTCGCACCAGTCTGTTGAGAGTGAGCTTGGGACTGCCGCTAGAGCTGTCTCCGTCGCCTTTGGCACAAGTCTTCGTTCTCATTATCATCAGATCTGTCCGAATACTAGGCCGCCTCACGTTTGGAGCAACGACCCCGCAAGCATCAGACAATCTTCTTTTTATCGATAATGTACATTTTTTGCTTCGATTACTCTGACTGCTGGTAGGAGGGAGAGTGCACGGGCTCCCGAAGGCCGTGCTGACGCGTTTGTGATGGTTTGGGGCCATTTCTAGAGGTAAGTTTGCGACAACAAATAGTTCGTAGAAGAGATCGTCGACGTGAGAATTTTTCTTGGCCGATGTTTCGACGAAGACACAGGCTGAATCTTGTGTTGTGCAATAGGCATGAGCTTCTTCAGCTTGCACCGTCCTGGTTCGAATAGAATGAAATATTTTATGCAAGAAAGTGACATGCTCAATAACATAATATTAATGCACTGAAAATTTTCAAAAGTATATTTCTAATCTATTTCTGTATATATTATTACAGTTAACATAATTAAGCTACAATCAACTTCATTATTTATCCGGATGTCTATAAGGTTTTAACTTCACACTAATGCAAATCTCATATGAGTACTGTTTAGAGATTAAGGGTAAAGGATTTTGACACAAAGATTGTTAAACAAGTTTTGAGAAAAATTTACTCACTACATTTCTCCAGTTAACATATGACTGTTTTATGTGCTTTTTTTTATTGCTTAGATGGGTGGATGATCCCTCAGCAACACCCGATGTTAAGTGGTTACTGAAGCCCACAGACATCTACAACGTAAATGCCGCCACCCACCTTGACATATGAGTTCTAAGGTCTCAGTATAGTTACAACGGCTGCCCCACCTTTCAAACCGAAATGAATTACTGTTTCACGACAGAAATAGGTAGGGGTCCTACCCGTGTGGTCTCGCAAGAGGTCCTACCACCCGTAAAGATGTTCTGATGATGCTTCTATTATATATCTCTTATATCTATACCCTTAAAGAACAACAACAAACATTTGCTACACAACTTACTTAAGTTCCTTATCACACTTGTTCCCGGCAATAGCCATTGGGACCCTGGGCACTTGTCGACGCCCGCGGTTGCTGCTGCTAGCGCTCGCCTTCGTCTCCAAGATCTGTTCCCGAAGTCGAATGACCTCCTCGAAGGACTCGCGGCTGTCCATAGCGAATACTAACACGAAGAGATCACCTATCGTACAAGAAAAGGTAATGTTAACAAAATCTTCTATCTTCTATATATATAAAAATGAATGGCTGTTCGTTAGTCTCGCTAAAACTCAAGAACGGCTGGACTGATTTGGCTAATTTTGGTCTTGAATTATTTGTGGAAGTCTAGAGAAGATTTAAAAGGTAGATCAATATGAAAATGCTCGGAATTAAATAAAAATAACAATTTTGTTTTCCCTTTGATGTGTCCCCCGTCGGACGGATTTTTTTTGTTTTAAGTTTATTTTAAACAAAAGTTTAGGTATTTTATTTATCGATTGAGGCACTACGAAATCTGCCGGGTCAGCTAGTGTTCAATAAAAAATGCGTTTCGATTTGAAGGGTCGCGCAGCCGTAGTTAAAAGTGAGACCTTAGAACTCATGTCTCAAGGTGGGTTGCGGCATTTACCTTGTAGATGTCTATGGGCTCCGATAACCACTTAACACCAGGTGGGCCGTAAGCTCGTCCGCCCAACTAAACAATAAACAAAAATTAAAAAATATCACAGACCGCTTATTGGGTAGTCGTCTCATTTGAATATATGTGTTCGTCGAGTGGTAGTGTAATTTCCACAATCACTGACACCTCAAGATATAGATTCAATTTATGTTCTCTTTTGTTTGATTGTTGACGTTGTACTCGTAAATGTGTCAAAATTAGTCTGTTATGACTCGTATGAAGTCGTCGTGGCCCAAAGGATAAGACGTCCGGTGCATTCGTGTTGAGCGATGCACCGGTGTTCGAATTTCAGGCGGGTACCAATTTTTCTAATGAAATACGTACTCAACAACTGTTCACGATCGACTTTCAAGGCGAAGGAATAACATCGTGTAATAAAAACCAAACCCGCAAAATTATAATTTGCGTAATTACTGGTGGTAGGACCTCTTGTGAGTCCGCACGGGTAGGTACCACCACCCTGTCTATTTCTGCCGTGAAGCAGTAATGCATTTTGGTTTGAAGGGTGGGGCAGCCGTTGTAACTATACTGAGAACTTAGAACTTATATCTCAAGGTGGGTGGCGCATTTACGTTGTAGATGTCTATGGGGTCCAGTAACCACTTAACACCAGGTGGGCTGTGAGCTCGTCCAACCATCTAAGCAATAAAACAAAAAAAACAATATTTTATTATAAATGATATAAATGCTAATACTTGGCAGTAGTTAAAAGGTACTAACAACATAACGGTTTCATCCTATATATATCTTATAAATGCATAATGTAATATTATTAATATAATTACAATAAGTGTGATACCCTTTCAATTTTATTAAGAAACATAAAACCCTTCCACATCAACACGAACTTCCTATTAACTTTCTCCATTAAAAAGGTAGTCTATTCGCTGGGATCTTTCATAGACGCTAATAGTATAAAATTATAGTTCTTACTAACAGTTTATGCCTTTAAATGTAATGTAAATGTTTTAGCATAATTAAGTTGATACTACCCGACGTTAGCAAAGTCGTACTTAAATTTAAGTAACAAAATCAAGAAGAAAAAACTAATTATATAATTAAAAAATATTAAACTAAATAGGGTTTTGTCCGATCAGTGTTGTTTTTTTGTGAGTTCAAAAAAATTATGATAAAGGAAAAGATGATTATATACTTTACAAAATCATTAACAAAAGCTTTAACAAAAAAGAAAACCTTCAACTTTAAAATAAGAATATCACTAATTTATTCGAACTTAATGAAATATGCATTATTAGAATAAGTAAATACATAAATAGAACTATATATAAGCACCGACCTTCAAATAAAAGAATAATTAAAATCGGATAATCTTGAAAATTTTGAGGAAGCACACAAAGAAATACCATTTAAATTGACCTCCTCCTTATTTGAAGTCGGCTAAAATACAAAACTGGCAGGAAGCTTGATTATGAATTGCTATTCATTTGCGCTCAGCGTGACGTATTTAATATGACGTCACAGCTTCATTTATGCTCGATAAAATTACTTCCAAAAGCAAAATGTTAAGTATTTGAATTGTAAAGTAAGTAATATAGCGTGATGGGTATTACATAACATATGAATCTAAATTTTTTTTAAATATTGTCATGTGATTGATGAACTAATATGAATATTAGAAAACTCCCTTCCCATCCCTTTGTTCGATTTTACCTAATTTTTTAAAGACCAAAATGTTTACAAATCATAATATTCAATATTAATAAACAATTTAAGAGAACGTAGAACCCACAACGTCGTTAAAAATTCTATTCAACGTCTCTCGGGGCGTGTATTTTGAAAAATGTGACTCAATTTGAAATTCAAGACAATCGAAGCGACAATTTCCGTGGTCTGATGCATCCTTAACAAAGTCTCGCTTGCACGCGTTGTATATAACAAGGACATAATGGAAATGGGACATTGGATTTTAAAATGAAAATTGACGTACATTATATGTAGGTATCGTGTTTATTGGATGTTTCACTGCAAATTTTCTAAAACATTAATATTTGTTTTTAAGAAATAACGTTGGAGTTATGTTAGTGACCGGCGATTTTTGTTATTTATCAAGCGTTGAAATATAAAAGAACTCGTCTACATAAATGGGAGACATCCTACAAAGGCTCGAATAATTTCAAAATTAATAGAAGTCATATTACAAAATTAACTTCATATTATAATTTCTGAATTCAAATTAAGCCCCTAATATCTGGACACTAATTACAATTACGTACATAAATTCCTATCTAAGTTCCATAGCTAGGACACAATACCTTGGTATAATACTGCCAAATACAAGCTCGGGTAGAGGCACTCGTGGTCTGTCTAGTGCCCTAGAACTATGAGTGCCATCCAAATTCGGGAGCATGACGCAATATGCGATGGTAATTAACGTGTTCCAGTTTACAGTGTGCGGTGGTTTGGGGCAAAACCGCTACATCCAACGCCGGTTAATTTGATACGAATAGTTCGGGCAAGAGACCTCCTTAAATGCTGTCAAAATACCGCAGGAAAGCGTTTTCTAAGTGACCCACAAAGATTCTCTTGTGTTAGAAAATAGAATTTTAATTTCAAAAATGAATCTAAATAAAGTCAGCTTGAAAGGTATTTACGTGTTTTCTCGGCGTTGCCAAACATCTTTGTAAAAGCAAGACGTGAAGAGTGTCGAATGTAGATAGACTTGGATGCGCCCAAAGCACAACTCGGAGTGAAGCATTTGATATGTAAATTGTAGTCACTCTAAGCTCACTTGAATATATTAGGAAATTTTTAGAATTAAGGTACTTGAGAGCTTAGTAGAGTAGATACTGTGTTGAAAGTTTCTTGTTTTATTCCCCTACATATTCGTAGGTAGCTTAAAGACCTATTCAAACTACGAGCAGATGATTGGGTGAGCTCATGGAGCTCAACCTGAGAGAATTAGAGAACTTGCCAACACCAGCCCTAACAAGAGCATTGCTTTGCTAAATGTACCACCGAATTGGAATTGATTGTGACCCATTTAGAAAATCCGTCGAGTATCTCAATGGATTAGGTAAAACTATCGGATTATGACATTCTTGGTATAGATAATATAAAATTAAAGCTTAGAGCATTTTTGGAAATTTAGAACATAGAACGTTTTATAGTTTTCGTGATTTGTACACCGGATTAGATCATTTGGGTGTATGGTTAAAGTCTAGAATAGCTCACCCCACCCTATCCCGCGATTGTTGTAAAAGTTTACCAAGGGATTCGCCGGAGAGTGGATTTTTTTTTTTGGGTCAGGAGGAAATCGCCGGACTTCCGCCCTCCACTGGGGATGGAAGGGCAGGGCATGTCAGAGTCGAACTGACTAAAACCTCCTGTCGCTCAACAACCAACGTCCAAACCTCGCATGAGACAGAACTCATGAAGAGGCAGAGGGGGAAAGTGAAGCGTTTAGTGCGGAGCATATCTCTCCCATCACCCTCCCCCTCGGAGAATGGGTAGCAGCATTCTCTGATTATGATGTCAACGCAATAGGATCGTCAACCGGCATTTGCATGATTATATACCATAATTGTTATTTCTATCACGAAGCAGTCATACGTTCCAATTTGAAGGTTAGTACAGTTTTAGTAAAATACAAATGAGACTAATTAGAGACTTAGATCCTCATCTCACAGTGAATATCCTCATTTATTTTGTGATTTCAGATTACTGTTTTTTGATACACTGACTCCTTCGTATTGGAGAAAACGAAAATGCATCCTTGTGTATGGTATAATATGCCTTTATGTACATTTTACAAATGTAATAAAAAATTAAGATTCAAAAGCTTTCCGATTGAAGAAAAAAAACGTACTTACCATTGGAATAAAAAAAAACTCCTGCCGCTCACGACCGGCGCCCTACCTCGGACCGGGCCGGAGCCCAGTCGGGGCTATTGAAACGGCGGGACAGGGTTGACGCAGAGCACATTACATCCATCCCACCGTCCCACGGACGCCGGACCGGTGGCCGCCAGCGACACGACCACCGGTTCCCTCGTTCAGCGGGCCGAGAGCCCGCTTTGATGGCGCCGCGTTACACCTTCCCCCAGAGCGGTCGGGGGAACGCGGTCTACTATCACCCGGCTTCCTATTGCGGGTGAGCGTGCAGAGCACGCCACCCCACGTCTGGGTCTCTCCCCGCACAAAACGGGTGGGACCCCTAGCTCTTAGGGGGCCAGGTCACGGATACGACCCCGGTCCCGACCCCCTGCTCGGCGGCGGCGGGTTTCTGCGTAGTGAGGAGAGCTTTACCTCACTAGCCCCTCCTTATGCGAGATACCATTGGAATAACCAAACTTAAGGACTCTTGAAAACGGACAGAATAATTTCTCGAAACTTTGGAACAAAACTACAGATTAACTGTAGCGACACTAATTGCTTCGACGTTTTATCGAACTGCTGTTTAAAATTCAGTTCGGATACGCAACTCGAAAACGTTTAGTTTTACACCGAAAATGGGATTAGGCTTTCGGAGAATTCTCTGTTTCAAGACGAACTTTAGAAAGTGCTTCGTTATAGAACGATGTTGAACCAAATTGGAAGTGCGATTTAAAATTGCTTAGTTGATGTTGAACGGTTAGGTATTTAATGTTAATAGAAAAAAAAGACGTGTGGCACTCGGAGACTGCCGCGGTAAGGCTATTGCATAGCATTTTTTATTAACTTATGCAATTATAAATCGACAATAATAATTTAATATTAAAACAACAATAAAATATAATTTTCTATTTTACAATTCCGTTTGTCGCCGATAGATGGCGCTTGACGCAAAAGCTGAATCGCGCTATCGTTGTGTTACCTACGAAATTATATCACATATTTTGATAGTACATAATGCGGTGTTTAGACTTTAAACACTACACAAGCGCAACGAGTGAATGTGTTGAACGTGAGCTACATAGTAGGAATTGTGAGGGGTGGAAGGTTTTTTTCGTTACGGAATTTCACGATTCCGCTCTCAAGCCGCGCTCGAGGCCCGTGATAAAATCTATGCAATAGCTTAAAATATAACTTCAAGGAATTCTCTGATTGAAGTTATGTTTTCAAAACCAACGAACTGGAGTAATTTCAGCACTGCAAATACCAACACGCGGCATTTACTAATACGTTAGTCGGTTGTACGTTAAGATGAAAATGTTTGATCACAGTTATTTCTTCCGAGAATTATGAAATGATTGGGTTTGTGCGAATTTGTTATCAGAGAACACAAAAATATTTCACAAAGCCTGAATCGCCCTAACGACAATATCAAGATAAATTGACATCAGGAGCGTCGACTGAGAAATTTCACCCGTTCGACTAAAGAACTTACTTCCCTTTGTCTATACCGTATACAATCTCGCCCTTACCCAGGAGGGGTGGGATATGCTAACAGCTGCCCGAGCGCCTCCGAAGGAGACCTATCAACTCAAGAGCAATTGCTTTGCGAATGAATCTACTACCGGATCGGAATCGCGACCCGCTGAGAAGATCCGGCGAGAAACTCAGCGAGCTGATGCTTGGGCTAGGTTGCATGTCGAATTCTTTGTCTAGTTCGACGAGTACGGTTACCGGGGTCCCTAAGCGTGCTCCTAGTGTTAGAGCTGAAGGCGTCTAATGCAAAGGTTATTGGATCTGATGGATCCGTAAGGACGTGTCTAGGGCGTCGACGGTGACTGGCTCCTGCGTGATTAGGATTCGGGGAGAACTCAACGGCGACAATGATAAGACGATTATCATGAAGCATAGTCTTATCGAAGGTTATTATTGTAGGCAGTGGCTTGGCTCTGCTCCTGGCTCCTGGCTTGCTGACGTCCATGAGTGACGGTAAACGGTATTCGAAGTCTCAATTTTATTGGTAAGCCCGTTGTCTCATGCTACAACCCTTAAGTGTGATCATTCACAACAGAAATGGGGTTGTCCGTACACGTGCGAAGTCCCAATGCGGCCATTGACAATAATATCATTTTCGTTACCATTCTAAACCTAAACTATTAAATTTATGGTTTTGTGACATATAACATATTATAATACTCTTTTGTATCATCTAAAGCAATCAATATACATTTAGACTTACATTATAGTTTAACAATAATTTTATTGCAGAATCTCACTTGATCTGCGGTTCGAATTAATAAAAACCTTTTTATCTTCGTTCTACCAGCTAAAATAAGACTATTAAAATGCGGAAAACGGCTTCCGATTTATCTGAAATGAAAGTAAAGCCATTACGACTTGAAGCTTTAAAGCGCGGATTACATTTATGTCGGTATTTAAACTTTCATGAATCAAATAAGGATTAACTTGCGATTTTCACTGTTCGTGTATGCAGTTCACTGACATTTTTATTGATGAACAATCAGTCGGCTATTCATGAAGTTCATGAGCTTTCATTATCACTCAAAAACCGGGGTCCGAGTCAGAATGAGGTGGATGAGACAGAACCAACACGAGGATTTTTTTCTTTTTTAATTAAGCTGATGGTCTTAAAAGGCCATTTTAGCGTAACGTAACTAAGTGAGCTCACAGGGATCAAACCTGACGATGTTGCTAACACTGGCCCTAGCAAAAGCAGTGCTTCGCAGAATCTACCATCGGATCGGAAACGGAACCCACTGGGGGCGAGGTGACGCATTTCGTACAGAGTGCATGTCTTCCCACCATTATTCCACCATCAGGCTTTTTGTTATCTGAAATCGCGACACCGCCGCAGACCTCTGGTATAACCTGTCAGAACCAACATGCTTCGGCATTTTTATTAATCTCGCAAGGCAGTTTACGTAACGACTGCTTGGGTCTTCCTCACGGGTCCCCAAACCGGTGTACTGAGTGAAACCGAAACACTTAGGGGGGCAGGATTCAGAGTTGACGAGGACGACGTCTTTTATGCCCTCTCACCTGCTTCTTCACAATTCTAGGGCTAGGTATGAGCTATTTATAAATAACTAGCTGACCCGGCAGACTTTGTGGTGCCTCAACCGATAAATAAAAGACCTAAGCTTTTGTATAAAATAAACTTTAAAAAAAACAAAAGGAATCCGTCCCGACGGGGGACACATTAAAGGAAAAATAAAATTGTTTGTTTTCATATAATTCCGAGCGTGTTCATATTTATTCACCTTTCAAACCTTCTCTGGACTTCCACGAATAATTCAAGACGAAAATTAGCCAGATCGGTCCAGCCGTTCTCGAGTTTTAGCGAAACTAACGAACAGCAATTCAGATAGATTATATTTATTTCCAACAATCCGGAAGATATCCAGTTTTTAATATAGATTAAAAGATGAAATTTGCTGAAAAATCTTCTATCAAATCTTACCTATGTATTTAAATACTATACAATAATATACAAAATAAATCATAACAAATAAAAGAACGGTTCTCCGTAAATAACTTTAAAACTTTAACATAAATCTTAAACAGTGTTAAATGCTGTCTCGTAACTTGTTTTTGAATTCCTCTTATCACAAAAGCAGTAGGTAAGGAAGGGTGAAGTTGAATCGTTTTTATGCAACTTCCATAATTAGCGTATTCCGAGTTTGCTTTGAGAAAATTTCCAATTGTTCATTTTCCGAAAAAGGTTATTTTAGTTTCACATTTTATAGCTTTCATTAAAGTTTTTCTATTCCATAATTGGATATTGGTAGTTTACTATCAGTATTCTTACTTAAGCCTTCGGTTGATTGAAAGAAGTGATGTTTCAATTCTCTCTCTACAACTGAATCAACAACAAATATGAATAAATGTGTAAATCTTCTGTCGTTCCGTATGTAACTTCTGCTCGAACAACTCAAATTCATAATCTTGTGATCATTGAAATAAACTCCTCTCCTTCAAAATGAAGATTGAAATATTCATCATATAATCCTCAAAGTTTATTATTTATATGTAATTTAAAACCAAATTATAATTGATTCAGTCGTTGTGGAGATTGTTTATTTGTTTACTTACATTTCATAATATAAAGGATGATATAATTTTGTATTAAGAAAATTACATAATAAAAATAAAAATTACGTCAAAACTACAAAACCCAACCCCACGTCCGTGTAAAACATCTAAGCCACTGGAGAGGCGGACATCTGAAACGAAATTACTAATCAGTTGACCAAAAGGGCCACGGCAACCACCCAAAGAATAATATCGTGTAATAAAAATCAAACCTGCAAAATTATAATTTCCGTAATTATTAGTTTCGACCCTCTAGTGAGACCGCACGGGTAGGTTCCACCATCCTGCGTATTTCTGCCGTGAAGCAGTAATGCGTTTCGGTTTGAAGGGTGGGCCGTTGTAACTATACTGCCGTTGTAACTATACTGAAACCTTAGATCTCACATCTCAAGATAGGTGACGGCATTTACGTTGTAGATGTCTATGGATTCCGGTAACCACTTAACACCAGGCGGGCCGTCAGCTCGTCCACCAATCTATGCAATAAAAAATAAAAATAAAAAAAATGAATTTTGTTGATAACTGTACCGCAAAAATGTTGAAATCGAAATAGTGCGGATGCAATCACCTCTCAATATGGTCGCATAAATACCGCTGGCGTAACAAAGGATAGGTGAGGAACGCAAATATAGGAACCGGCGACGCCTATAGCAGTGCTATTTGCATTCAAGGGTCGTTTATCAAGGTTTAATCGATTTTAGCAAATTGCTTTATTTCGTACAGCTAGAATTTATCACAGCCAACTATCGCTAGGCTTAATTAGTCTAGGATGGCTTGAATAACTTGAGGAATATAATATGATTATCGTTATTTAATCGACACATGTAAGCGAGATTTTTAAGCTATTGCATAGATTTTATCGCGGGCCTTGAGCGCGGCGACCGAATCATGAAATTCCGTAACGAAAAAAACCTTACACCCCTCAGTCCGCCTACCATGTAACTCGCGTTCAACACATTCACACGTTGCGCTTGTGTAGTGTATGTGAATAAGCGCGTGGCGTGACGTCACACTGCATGCGCATCATGAAAAGTCTGCCCATCTCTCTCTCGCGCGGTCTAGCTAATGAGTGTGAAGGGGACAGTTAAGGTTTTGCTTTTATTAATGTTTAATATAAGCGTGGTCTTGTTTTATTATTGTTTTAATATTAAATTATCATTGTCTAATTATAATTGCATAAGTTCATAAAAAATGCTATGCAATAGCTTTACCGCGGCAGTTCCCAAGTGCCACACGTTTTTTTTTTATTGCTTAGATGGGTGGACGAACTCACAGCCCACCTGGTGTTAAGTGGTTACTGGAGCCCATAGACATCTACAATACAAAGTAAATGCCCCACCCTTCAAACCGAAACGCACTACTGCTTCACGGCCGAAAATAGGCAGGGTGGTGGTACCTATCCGTGCGGACTCACAAGAGGTCCTACCACCAGTAATTACGCAAATTTTAATTTTACGGGTTTGATTTTTATTACACAATGTTATTCCTTCAACGTGGAAGTCAATCGTGTACATTTGTTGACTACGTATTTCATTACAAGAATTGATACCGCCTGAGATTCGAACACCGGTGCATCGCTCAACACGAATAGACCGGACGTCTTAACCTTTGGACCACGACGACTTCAAAGATTCACATATTAATCACTACATAGTATATAACAAAGTCGCCTTCTCTATCCCTATAATATCCCTATGTATGCTTAAATCTTTAAAATTGCGCAACGGATTTTGATGCGGTTTTTTTTTATAGATAGAGTGATTGAAGAGGAAGGTTTATATGTATAATAACATACATTAAATAGTGGAGAAATCAATAATAAATTACAGTTTCCGAAGCGAAGCAAGAGGGGGGTCGCTAGTATTTCTCATTAGTATCTAAATTGCTTTAAACGGACTAACTATAATTTCTGAAAACTAAATTGTCAGACAGCGTAAAATTTGCCCAGAGTGTTATAACGTTTCGGAGTTGATTTTCCCCGCCAAGGTAAATTGTAAATTAACTGCACACGTTTAGACGGGACGTGTGTTGGATTGTTTACTCAACCGTGTGTGTGTATCTTAGTTGGATTAAATCATTTCTGTTATGAATAGGTAAGTCTGTATTTTACCATTGAAATAAATGGAAAGGAAATATTATATGATGGAAAGGAAATGAAAGGAAATAGAAATAATGAAAGAGTTTTTGATATTAAATGTGTTTCAAACAATAAGGTAAAAATTAAGAATACTGAAGAAATTGTTTGGTTGTTTTTCTTGCAAAAGGAGAGTTAATTATTCACGATGTTTATAATTCAAAAATCTTAGACACACTTCGCCGCGCTTTAAAAGATATTGGTACACGCAAAGGTGCATTTTTATTGCAAAAATGAGTGGATGAGCTCACGATCCATCTGGTAACAGGATAGTAAGCATAAATGCCGTCACGCACCTTGAGAAATGATTTCTAAGTCTCCGTTTCAAACCTTCAAACCATGCCTACCGCTTACCCTTCAAACCTAAACGCACTACTGCTAAACGGCAGAAATAAGCAAAGATGGTGATAACTATGAGACCGGGCTCACAAGACATCCAACGAACAGTAATTACCTACACAAATTAAAATTGCGGGTTTGATTTTGATCACACAATGTTATTTCTTCACCGTGGAAGTAATTCGTGAACATTTGCTGAGTTCGTGTTCGTGTGTGATCGTGTAAGTCAAAAAAAATTTAAAGTTTTACAGTAAACAAAGTAACATTATAAATACTACAATCAAAAGCAGACTGGTTAAGTCTATGTGTGGCTTACAGAACAAAAAATGACTTGCTTTTTAGCTTGACCATAATTTTTATTCCTACAAATTTTACAATTTTAAATTAAATGTATCTACAATAACTAGTGAAGGCATCGTACGCCGCTTAATTTGTTTTTTATACCTACCTATGCTGATAGCCTTGAGAGCCTATTTCAGCTTCACCCTAACGTGTGTAGGTGAGCTCACGGGGCTCAAACCGGAGTGTTGCTAACACTGACCCTAGCAAGAGTAGTGCTTCGCAGAATCTACCACCGGATCGGAAACGCGACCCACTGAGAAGATCCGGCGAGAAACTCAGTGGGCTGTGTCTATGGGTTAATTCGCTCGTCGAGCCCTTCGTCGCAAACGACAGGTTCGACGAGGACGGTGACCGGTGCTTGTGGTGCCTAAAAGCACCGTTAATGGATCGGGAGGATCCGTAATGACGTGCTTTGGGCGACGTCGACTGTTTACCATTCGGTCTACAGGATCGGGTATGTAATTTCCAGCGGCCACGACAAGAGGGTTCACATGTCGTGCCGCCTTCTCGAAATGGCGCAATGATGCCGACTGTAGATACTTACTGACAGAGCTTAATTTGTATTCCACATAGCAACTGTACGAACGAATATTTGGCTAGTGTTCGGTAATACAGACTTGTATCTTCTAGTCCATCCAATATTTGAATATTTAATGTACTAATATTTTGTAACTATATTGAGACCTTAGAACTCATATCTCAAGGTGGGTGACGGCATTAACGTTGTAGATGTCTATGGGTTCCACATATTAACACCAGGTTTTTTTTTTATTGCTTAGATGGATAGACGAGCTCACAGCCCACCTGATGTTAAGTGGTTACTGAAGCCCATAGACATCTACAACGTAAATGCGCCACCCACCTTGAGATATAAGTTCTAAGGTCTCAAGTATAGTTACAACGTCTGCCCCACCCTTCAAACCGAAACGCATCACTGCTTCACGGCAGAAATGGGCAGGGTGGTGGTACCCACCCGCGCGGACTCACAAGAGTTCCTGCCACCAGGTGGGCTGTAAGTTCGTCCTCCCATATATGCAATAAAAAAAAATGTGTGCGTGTACTAGTGTACACACGTAAGAAGTGAAACTTGTTTATGGCCTTATTTTTCGAAAAATGATCTACATGCAACTTTCTAGAAATTGGTTAAATAAAGTTAAATTAGATAAAGTTTAAACAAAAGGATTTTATTATCATAGACATGAATACAAATAATACAATTATTTCACTTTACCTTTTTGCTACTAAGATTATTACAGCATTTTAATAATACATCTCTTTGATATCATAATACCCTGGTACTTTTCTTCCTATAAATTAATAATAATAGCACGGTCCACGTGGTGTTAAATGGGGTTCCTGAGGTTCGTGAAGTTTGACCCACCTTGAGACATGAGGTCGATTTCTCAAATCCGAAACCATGCTTCAGAACATACCGCCGTTAATTATTAATAAATCTCTTTGCTATCATAATACCCTGGTACTTTTCTTCCTATTATTTTACGTAATAACAGTAATAAATAGCACGGTCCACGTGATATTATTAAGTGGGCTCCCTGAGATTATTGGAATTACAAAATGATTTCCGTAATCCACCTGGAGACATGAGGTCAATTTCTCAAATCGGAATCCATACTTCAGAACATACAGCCGTTAATTAATAAAGAAGGCTGTACGTCAGAGTAAAGTTATAATAATACATCTCTTTGATATCATAATACCCTGGTACTTTTCTTCCTATTATTTTACGTAATAACAATAATAGCACGGTCCACGTGATATTAAGTGGGTTACCTGGGATTATTGCAATTACAAAATGTATTCCGTGACCCACCTTGAGACATGAGGTCGGTTTCTCAAATGCGCATCCATACTTCAGAACATACAGCCGTTAATTAAAAGATGGCGCGTAACGGAAAAATGTGACGCGTAACCGAAAAATGTGACGGTAAATTTTTTTCCAACGCCGATAAGGAAGTTTCACTTCAAAAAACAAAAAAAAAGTATGTAAAATATCTGCGTCATTCATATACATAAGAATATAATTATGTATTTGGAAAAAACTAATCACTATCTTCTTGTCGGTTCTTGTTAGTCGTAAAATCTTATTTAGAATCTATTGTCACGATGATTTGAACGCACACTTAAATAAAAGATTTTAATGTTTTTTTTTTTAATTAATCCATATTTCTTTTTTATTTATATCTCGATTAAAACAAAACTGTGATATTTACGTTGCAATAAAATGACACGCTTGTTTCATTGTATGTTTCGTTTTGCAAAACCTCTATTGTTTGTTATCGCAAACGTGTGGACGACAGCTTTATTATACCTTACAAAACAAACACAATAATAAATTGAATTTTGAACTTTTGTAATATTAAATTTTCTCACTGCTTTTATATGGCTATAAATGTAATTTTTTTTTGTTGGTAAAACGTTTTTTCATATTTAAGCTACAAATATTTGTGGAAACGACAGGTGTATCAACTATTGTATCTATGAGGTTACTATGCTAGAGACCACGAAACTATGTATATGTCTATCATTAAGTCAACACTGTCTTCTTGAGTAACGCAATATAACAATATCAATTGACTCGCTGGGTCAATGATTTCAAACGAACCTCAGCCGGGTGTGGTTGGCTGGCTACAGGTTATTGAACTCTGAACTTTTGTTCGCTTTCGTTACTGGTACACAATCCAATAGCCTTTACGCTAAGCTTAGCTATATGCTCATATGTATTGTATTGTAACTCGTATTTGAAGTCGTCGTAGCCTAAGGGATAAGACGTCCGGTGCATTCGTGTTGAGCGATGCACCGGTGTTCGAATCCCAGGTGGGTACCAATTTTTCTAATGAATTACGTACTCAACAAATGTTCACGATTGACTCCCACGATGAAGGAACAACATCGGGTAGTAAAAATGAAACACGCAAAATTATAATTTGCGTAATTACTGGTGGTAGGACATCTTGTGAGTCCGCGTGGGTAGGTACCACCGCCCTGTCTATTTCTGCCGTGAAGCAGTAATGCGTTTCAGTTTGAAGGGTGGAGCAGCCGTTGTAACTATACTGAGATCTTAAAACTTATATCTCAAGATGGGTGGCGCATTTACGTTGTAGATGTCTATGGGCTCCAGTTACCACTTAGCACCAGGTGGGCTGTGAGCTCGTCGACCCATCTAAGCAATAAGCAATAAAAAAAGACGTGTGGTGTCGTGGGACACCGGGTAGGAACGAAGTTCCTTATTATAAAAAAATAATAATTTTAAGTTCTATTCGAGGTATAAAGAAAATGAGAGAACGAAAAGAAAGAGGGAGAAAGAGAAAGGTATTATACACTACTCGCTTGTGTATGCGACTGTCGCGCCTGCGCACGTCTCATTTAACGGTTTTATTCCACGCACTTTTTTCCACGGATTTTTTCTTACGGTTTTACTATCACATTTTTTTCAGTTCGGTCGCGCAGCAAAATCCCTATCCCCTCCAAGCCTGCCGTAAGGAACTTCGTTCCAAAAAATGTATATATTAGTTTTCGTTTGGAATTTAGGAGCAGTCTCCTTACACGCTGAATATTTTACTTTATCATATGAATATGTTCATGTATGCACAAATTGCGTTCGTCGTTCAACATTCATAACCACAAACGTAATTGGGTCATTATACACATTACACGGGCCGCTGATTTAATTTAAAATGTACATTTGATTATTTGTTAAACTTGATAAAATTGTATCAGCATAGATACGCCATCGAGCTCATGGCCTCCTCGTGTGAAATGTCACTGGAGCAGTTTGATATGAGAATGTCCTTTCCACCACCCACCTTAAGTCACGAGGTCAATGTTTCAATGGTATTTACAGCTACCCCACCCTTCAAACCGAATCTTAACACCTTAAATGTTGGTAGGCTATCACAGTATAATGCTCAGAGATTACTTCTTTTTACAACACCCACGGGAAGAAATGTGGCGCTATTGAAAGCCGACATCGAGCAGTCAACAAGCATCTAATACTGTGGTACAAATGAAGATCCAATGTATCTCAAATTTCAGGGACTTAATTGGGTACACGCGCGAGTCGTGACCCATCTGACGTCACGCCCGCTAAAGTATCATTATACCAACCTTGAGATATGAGTGTGGACGTAGTTTTCGAAGCGTGCTAGTTTTTATTAACGAAGAGTATATGGTTCGGGGTGTTTACGAGAACGTAAATGGACAATCAAGTATACGGCTCCCGGACTCAAAAACGTACATACGTAGATGACCTTATTGTATTTTCTTCGGATTCTGCACGTCTTTATTTAAGACTAGCTGACCCGGCAGACTTCGTAGTGCCTCAACCGATAAATAAAAGACACATCAAGGGGACACATCAAAGGAAAAACAAAATTGGTTGTTTTTCTATAATTCCGAGCTTTTTTTATATTTTTTCACCTTTTAAACCTTCAGAGACAAGAATGGATGGAGAAAGATCGTGCGTGCGATATACAAAAGGGCGTGATACAAAAGGGTGATCACGACCCTCAGCAATGAGTAATACGACGCAAGGAGGAGGAAACCTTCTCTGGACTTCCACGAATAATTCAAGACCAAAATTAGCCAAATCGGTCCAGCCGTTCTCGAGTTTTAGCGAGACTAACAAACAGCAATTCATTTTATATATAAGTATATAGATAACTTTAAATTAATTACTTTAACATTTATAAAGTTAGTTAAATCTGCTTTTACGATTCGATCTCGCGTTTTTTGTTGTCATTACATTTATGAAGTTTCGAATATATCACACCACGAAAACAGTATTCGAAATGTGAATATGACTTAAGCTTCAAGTCATCGATTATGTTGTGACGGTTGTCCTGCTCTTGAAGCTGGAAGGCGAGAAGGCTTCGTGGCAGATTTACGCAGGAAGGTTTTTTTATGATTGAGGGATTACTAGTGGCCCGAAGGCCTTTACAGTTTCACCAAGACAATCGAGTCGGGCGATCGAACGGTCGATGAGCACGTCCGCACGCGACGGGTGCTTCTGTCGGAATGGCGCAGGAAGATAGTAAGTGCCTACTTAAACCTTAAACCCTACCGTCAGTACTCGTAATGGTTTTGAGAATGTAAAATTGTGGTTGCAATTTTTTCCTAAATATTTATACGCAGCATTTATGGGTTTCTTTTTTTTTTTATTGCCCTTGTAGGCAGACGAGCATACGGCCCACCTGATGGTGAGTAGTTAACGTCACCCATGGACTTCAGCAATGCCAGGGGCAGAGCCAAGCCGCTGCCTACCGTTTCGTATTCCAGAGACTGCTATTTCATTAAAATGATTTGGGCATATTGTTTTATTGCTCTAAATTGGCGAACGAACTCATTTTTCATATGATATTAAGCGGTTGCTACAGCAATTAACCATCGCAACATGATTGAACCAAGAACCAATGGTCGAAATCTTAATTGATTGGTAAAACAGCTGGGGCGAGTCTCCGAGCCGACAAGTATGACTACTTCGCAGCAGAAGTAGGTGGTACAATCTATCAGTGCTTATAGAAAAAAAATTTTTTTTGGGGGTTTGGGTACACTAATATTATTTTTCCATTGTAGAAGTCTCTTATTAATTGATTAGGTACGCATTTTCTTAGAACAATTGCTTTCTGTGTACAGGCTACCTCATCATAGTCGCATCGATCGCGAATAGACCAGGACTCTTATATCTTAGGCCACGAATCTCTTAACTTGGTTATACCTAATGATTTGTAAATTCTGACCTGTTAGAAATGAAAGCCTCCTCATCGCAGGGAAGGGGTGGTTCCCAGAGGTGTCGAGCAGATCCAATTGATAGACCTCTCCGCGGATTCGGTATAGCTTGCGGTGGAAGTCTTCTATGGTGGGCGTGTAGCTGTCTTCGAATTTCGTGCCTAGGAACCGGGCTACTAATGAGGTCTTGCCCACACGTGCTGACCTACGAACAACGATAAAGCTTCAATTAGATACACATATATTAATCCTTTCGTACAGTTGTTGAAATAAACCGGCAAAAAAGTTTGTTTCATAAATATTGCTACCTTGCTTGGGATCGCTACCAAAAATACACGACGCAACACGAAAAAAACAACAAGTGAAAACCACCTTCAAATCGGAACCTTGTGACTAAAACAAAAATTACATTAGAACAATGGTTATTCTTCAAACCGCAATTCGCCAAGACCAAACGTGTACACTGCCTTTAAAGTAATGGATCTGATGTGTGTGGATTTCGATTTGATTATTTGTTAAAGCGTTGTAAGTACACTCGAAGATTTCATACCGACAATTATTTCCGTGATTGATCATGTCTATGTATATATATTACTTATATATCTAAGCTTACATAAATAAATTACAGCCTCTGGTTCCCAAGTAAAGGAAATCCTCGTTCGGGCCTAGACAACCGTGTTTGATTTATTTTTTCTAGATTGATAGCTATTGCCGCTCGAACCTCGATAGAAAGCAAGCGTCCAGTAAGTCCCTAAATGGATCTTTAACTTTCCAGTAGCTCCCACCCAGCCAATCAGCTGTCAAGTTTTTATTCCACCTATTAAAGATTTTCAATCACTCTCTTATTATTTATGTCAACTTGTATATCGTGGGGTGAAAATATATTGGGCCTAAGCGACCTTTTTACAACTTTACAAGGGTTTCATTTCAAGTGTAAAATTTGAAAAAAATATCTTAATTAACAAAAAATCCGTTCGTCAGCTATTTGAATGAAGTAAACTAAATTGAAGTTCAATTAAAAACATCGAACTGTTGATGCTAACACCATATAAAACGCACCTATAATTACAAAAGTAAATGTCGCGTAGTCATCGTGGACGGATAAGGCCTCCGATGCATTCGTATCTAGCGATGCAATGGTGTTCGAATCACGCAGGCGGGTACCCATTCTTCTAATGAAATACGTACTGGTCAAATGTTCACTTTCTGTCAAATGTGACTTTCACGGTGAAGGAATAACATCTATATCTATACTTAATTATTAATATTATAAAGAGGAAAGATTTGTTTGTTTGTTTGTTTCGAATAGGCTCCGAAACTACTGGACCGATTTGAAAAATTATTTTTCCATTAGAAGCCGACATTGTCCCTGATGAACATAGGCTACTTTTTTTTAAAAAAAATTAAATTTTTTTTTTTTAGTTTCATGTGTGTTTTAATGTTTCCGAAGCGAAGCGAGGGCGGGTCGCTAGTCGTGTAATAAAAATCAAACCTGCAAAATTATAATTTGAGTAATTACAAGTGGCAGGACCTCTTGCGAGTCCGCACGGTTAGGTACCCTGCCTATTTCTGCTGTGAAGCAATAATGCGTTTTGGTTTGAAGAGTGGGGCAGCCGTTGTAACTATACTGAGACCTTAGAACTTATATCTCAAAGTGGGTGGCGCATTTTACATTGTAGATGTCAATGGGCTCCGGTAACCACTTAACATCAGGTGAGCTGTGAGCTCATCCATCCATCTAAGAAATAAGAAATAAAAAAATAAAATAAAAGTATTAAGTGAAATCTCGCTTAAATAAAAATATAGCCTTTCACTTTTGGTATTATTATTATTTAGAGTCATTAGCGTTACGTCACGTGTGGCTAAATCTGCAAACTATAAAATTACCATCCCTGAACAACAACGAAGTCAATGCCTATCAAAATATTGTTTTCTTCAGCTTTACTTAAAAACCACGCATGGCTATTCAAGTGTTACAATGAATCCGAGTAATAAGCTGAGGCATTAAGAAGCTAATATCCGATTTAATCCCTCTTCGGGTTTGATCACGCTTTTCCTCGCATTCATTCGTATTGCTTGGGCTTATTCGTATATTTTCTTTTCAATATTTAGGTAATAACTATTTTATTTGATCCTCTTCGGTCGAATGTGTTGGTAATATTAACTAATAAAAGGTTCGTGCGTAATGAGCGCGGGCCGTCGCCGTTTCCGATGTCAATACCAGGCCTTGATCAACTAAGGATCTCGGCCTGACCGCCTCCGTAAATTAATAAAGGATTCGTCCTTAAAGATTCCTCAAACATCATACGTACATGTATGATAAAACTTTTACGATGATAATTACGAAATTACTTCAGATGTTTCATAACTTAATATTACGAGTGAATTGTAATCGCTGGAATTAACCGTCTCTTGGTATGTTTGTGCTATGTATTAATTCAATGAAACGCCAAATATTTTAAGAACACGCTCTTGTTTATATTACAACTTTGAATTCTTTCATTGTTACCTTAGGTCGTTTAGAATACTATTCCAGAGCAAGTGCCGGAAATATCGATATAATCTATCGGAATGATAATCCAAAAGGGTTTTTTGTGGAGACCACTTTAAAAGTTCTACAGCTCATTTTAGTCATGTTTTTATTGGCCATGGCTACAGTGCCACGCGGGTTAGATTCTCAGTTGGACTCAGTATCATTAAAAAAAATCTGATCCAAAAATGAGACAAAACCTTGCTAAAACTGAGTGATACTCTATAAGCTATTACAGTTTTATGGAATCACTTTAAACTACGGAAACATTACGAAAAGAAAAAATAACTATTTTTTTAAGGGATTTTATGACCTGGTAACTGAGACCTTTAAGTCATGTCTTATTTTAATTTATATTCATATTTTTATGAAAAATGATATTATGAAGTGAAATGATATGAAGATGATTAATTTGAGACATTAATCAACTGGGATGAAATTAAATGAAATGAAATGAGATGAAATATAATCTCAGTAAAATGGTGGTCATTTACTAAGATTTTTTGAGTGGACTTTTTGGAGGATCCCGACAAGTTACGTCCAGCGGCTTTGTTTCATTTTCCCACATTTGTGCACTTTCACAGATATTAAACAGTTAATAAACCACCGTTATTACACATTTAAACCCGAAGAAACACTAAATAGACAAAATAAAACAAATCACACAACTTCACTCCTCGCGTTCCCGCCAAAAAGTAAAAAAAAAGAACTATCTGGCAAAATATGCTATAGATAAATAATCACGCCCTACTGCAACATAAATAACAGTACAAACGTATAAATGTGAATATATGTGTATTATAAGAGTACAAGAAGCTATTTCATATTTTTTCTTAAATTTGAATTGTAATATCGAAAATCTCTCGTGGTTTTTATGAAAACGTAATACTAAAATATTCTTATCTTTTTTTCACAAACCTGTCTATTGTCAGAAAAGCTGAGCGGAAAAACGTAGGCTTTTCACAAGAGAAGAACATCTTGAGATTCATTAAGACTTGTGGATTAATATCTATTATTCCGGACGGCCACCGCTCAGGTTTCGGCCACCACGTGTGATTTTTAGACTTCTTACTCGTGGCAAACGTGGTGGCTCGAGTATTGCCGCAGTGGCTGTCGCGGAACGGATGCTGGGATTGGTTCGAGGAAAATAACGAAGGCTTCAAGTATGGCGTTCACACGGTCCTCGTGGCTTGACCGGCGCAGGGCGTAGGAGCGAGTCTTTTCTTGTTCGGTTGGCGCTCTCCTCTTCTTTCGGAGAGGTCTTGACTCGTCGGCTCGCTGTCTCGAACTGAATTTGCAGCGAGGTAGGCCCCTTATTTATGGTCGCCCACACGCACTCGGCCAGCGCTATTATGAGTCCGAGCACGGTGGGCGTCTATTGTTCTCTCGGCCGCCTCGCTCGCCTATTGTTTGCCTAGTCGCTCTATTAGTTGCCCGTATTGTGACTCGCTCCTGCGTTCCCACGCCAAATTAAAGACCACGAGGACCAATCTTTATTTACAAACACATATTTACAAATTTACTTATATCTATTTTTAACTATCTCTATTCACATTTATTATTTCACAACATATCCGTTTATTTGGATATTCTTTATGTCTATTTATTTTCGCTGTTCTTGGCGAACATATCTCTATTTAACTATTTACGGACATTTTTCTATTATAACTAGTCCAACCTATTACTATATTTCTATTTATTTTAAACTATTTATATCCGTCGCGAACAATATCTATATTTATTCATGTCCGTCGCGAACATCCTCCCGCCGTGCAGCGTCGTTCACGTCGCTGCATCCTCCTTGGTGAGCGGCGGACATCGTGGGCAGCACGATAATCTTCTTCGCCGGGCGTCGCAGGATACCGCCGGCGGTGCGCACGTCGACCACTCGAGTGATGCCGTCGGCCCCCGGGTAAACCTCCTGGATGATCCCACGTGGCCAGGTGTTCCGTGGGAGCGTTCCGTCTGCTATTATCACGACGTCGCCTATCTTTAGGGCGGGCCCGCGGCTGTGGGGCTCCCGCCGGTTCTGCAGGTCGGGCAGGTACTCCCGGAGCCAGCGACTCCAGAACACATCTGCCAGACGTTGAGCTGCGCGCCAGTGTGCGCGCCCTATGAGGTCGGCGTCGTCGAACTTGCCCGGCACGGGGACTCGCGCCGGGCCTCCTAGCAGGAAGTGGTTCGGTGTCAGAGGGTCGGGATCGTCGGCGCTCACCGATACATGGGTGAGAGGTCGGATGTTCACTGTGAACTCTGCCTCTGCTAGCAGAGTATGAAATATTTCGGGCGTCGGGTGCCTCGGCTGTTCCGTGGCCGAGAGCGCGGCCTTTACCGCCCGCACCATTCTCTCCCAGGCGCCGCCCATGAAAGGCGCGCCCGGTGGGATGAAGCGCCATTGTATAAGCCTTAAGCCTGCTTCATGCTCGGTCGCCTTGTCTAAAGCTTGGCGCAGCTCCTTGTCGGCACCCCGTAAATTGGTGCCGTTGTCGCTCCATATTTCCGTCGGAGCTCCCCGGCGCGCGATCATGCGCCGGAGTGCCATCACTGCTGAGTCCGTGCTGAGGCTCGCTGCCGGTTCTAAATGCACCGCACGCGTAGTGAGACATGTGAAGATGGCCACGTAGTGCTTCTGGGTGCTTCTGCCGGTGGTCACTTGATAGGGCCCGAAGTAATCGAGGCCCACGTATGTAAACGGTCGCCGATGGTGTGCCAGTCTGCTCGGTGGGTGATCGCCTGTGGCTGGACGCGGTGGAGTGTCCTTGCGGATACGACACGGAAGACAGTTGTGGATTACGCTCCGTGTCACTGGGCGTAGGCGTAAGACCCAGTACGACTGTCGGCACTCGGCGATCGTGGCTTCGGTTCCGGCGTGGTGCATCTTTCTATGGATGAAGTCTATCATCAGTCTCGTTTCGCGTCGGGATCCGTCTAGCACGAGAGGCGAGGTGATGACGTCAGCTCCCTCTATGTTGCCGATGCGTCCGTTTATTCTCAATATCCCGTCCGCGTAAGTTACGGACAAGTTTCGCAGTCGGCTTGCTGGGGATATTTGTTTCCCTCGCTGGAGCGTCAAAATCTCTTCCTCGAAGGCCGCCCGCTGGCTCTGTTGCCAAATGAGCGTCTCGGCGCGTCGAAGCGTGTCGGCGTCTAAAGTCTTCCATTGAATGACTGCTTGCTCTGGCGTCCGCGGTGTGTTCAGCGGGGTCTTCGAAGTCGTCTTCTTTCTATTCTTCTCCCACGTCGGGTCCGAACGCGGGTTCCGTCTGGTCCTCTTGTAATGAGTGCGCTCGCGACTCCTGCGGCATAGGCTGACGAATTGTAGTATTCGCCCCGTTGCACGCAGGTACTTCTCCCACTTGGAGAAGCGTCTTGGGTCCGGGATCGCTTCGCCGAGGCTCTCTCTGCTCACGGCGAGCATTGCGCACTTCTCTTCACCCGTCTCTTCTGCCCTTCTTGCAGTCCGTTGTACGGGCCAATCATCCGGATGCCGTCTTAGGTATTCCGGGCCTATGAACCAGCGGTGGTTTCTTTCAAAGCCGACGGGTAGCTCTCTAGTGGCGTCGTCGGCGACATTCTCTCTTGTGGGGACCCAGCGCCATTCTTCCACAGTGCTGTTTTCTTCTATGGTGGCGCTGTCGGTCCAGAACACTCTCGTGTCTGGCTTTCTATTGTGTTCTTCCGTGACGGCCGCGGCCATGCGGCTGCTCATCACGGCGGCTTGTGGCTCGAGACGCAGTATCGAAGTTAGCTTCACGGTTGCGACTCGGTCTTTGGCTAGGGAGGTCCTCATCTCCCCGTCGGGCGTCTCCACGCGCCAGTACAACGCGGCGTCGTGGGCGTACTTGGTGGTGTCCACGTACGTGTGGAGCTTGAGGTAGGCGGCGTCCGGGTACTGCAGTCGGTTCTTCACGCAGATGGCGGTTGCAGGTGAGCTTGTCGCGCCGAAGACGATGGACCTCATCCGGTATTCTGTAGGTTCTTGTGAAGGGTCCTCCCTCCACAAGTACCGGAGCGCGTCGCGGTCCTCGCTTCGGACGCCTCTCTGTATAAACATCTCCGTGATGTCCGCGGAGACGGCGACGGCGTGCTGCCTGAAGTGCATCATCACTTCGGGCAGCGACTGCAGCAGGTCCGGGTCGGTGAGCAGGAAGTCTTTTGGGCTTCTTCCCTCTATTTTTCGCATCGGCGTCGTGCACGACGCGAATCCTCTCCTGCTTCTTGGGATGCGTCACGTCGAAGTGTGGCAAGTACCGGGTTCGCTTCTTCGTACCCGTCGATGGAGTTACTTCGGCGTATCCTTTCGCTACCAGCGCGTTTGTTCGTTGCTTGTAGCGCTCTTTCAAATTTGGATCCTTCTCCAGTTTCTTTTCTACGGACGTCAGGCGATTCATTGCGGCTTCAAAATTGTTGGGCCTCCTCAGGCTCTCCTCACGCCACAGCAGTGGGGTCTCGTAGCGGCCGTCGGGTCGCTGTTGGGTGGAGTCCCGCAGGATCTTCAGCGCGCGCTTGTCCGGATCGTTCTTCGGCGTCTTGGCGGCGACGGTGAGTCCCTCGATCGCGACGTAGTGCCTGAGGGCTTCGTCCATGTTCGCGTCGGCCGTCGTCGCGTGTGCCACGAAGTTGACGCGCTGTCTCTTGCCTCCCGGGTGTGCTCCGTGCACGACCCACCCGAGCGGAGTACGAGACGCCACTGGTTGATCGCGTCGTCCCGTCCGCATCTCCTCCGTCACCAGCAGGTGCCAGTTGTCTTGGCCGATCAGTATCTTCGGCGAGGCGTAGCTCGTTTTGAAGTGATGCCGGAGGTCGGTGAGGTGATGGCACGACGCGAGGACTTCGATGTTCAGTCGCTGTGGTGTTAATTTTAAGCCGTTGACTGTCCGTAGGTTCAGGTCTTGCGGTTCCCCCGTGCGTCCGCATAGCTTCAGCGGGACGCGTCGTGAGCGTGTTGCGTCTATCTTGTTGTCTCCGATGGCAGTGATGAAGAGGGGTTCGATCGGTCCTTTGGCGCCCACTCGTCTCGCGAAGTCTTCGTCGATCAGCGAGATCGTTGACCCGTCGTCCAGCAGGGCCCATGTATCTGCTTCTCCCGCCGGTCCGATAACAGTAATTGGCGCCATCTTTAGGTAGGCTGTCGCACTTCTTGCGGCCCACGTCGAGGTGACCGCCTCTTCTTTTTCCTTCGGCTTCTGCCATGCTGGCTTCTTATGCAACAGCTCGTGGTGCGTGCGTTCACAGCTGTCGACGCCGCACTTCTTCTTTTTGCATACGTGTCCCCGGGACCGGAACCGTAGGCACCGGAAACACAAATTTTCGCGCTTCGCCGTATCCCAGCGCTCGCTGACGGCTGCTCTCTTGAATTCGGGACAATCTTGTGGGATGTGCCCCGGCTTCTGACATGCTGCGCATTTCCTCTCTTCCTTCGCTTGCGTGGTGTGCGTCCTCTGAGGCGTGTTCAACATCTTCCGCCGACGGCTGGTATTCTCCACTCTCGTCTCTGGCTCCGGCTGTGCGTATGGGCTGCACAGGTCCGCCTCGCGTTGCAGGAAGCGCGACAGCTTGACGAGGTCCGGTTCTCCCGCCGGTTGAGTCGCTGAGAATTCGAACCAGCGGTGGCGTAGAGTGGACGGCAGCTTCTCCGATGTGATGTTAGTGAGCTCCGGGTTGTACATATAATGTACGCGGTCGAGGGCCCTCAGAGCGGCGACGACGTTGTTCACCTTATTCGCGAATACGCAGATGTCCCTCGGTGTGTCCGTGCAGCGTGGCAGCGCGCGCAGTCGTTCCAGCTCCGTTGCGGCGATTGCTTCTGGACGTCCGAAGCGCGATTCTAGAGTCCGCATGATCTCGGCGGGCTCGGTGTAATGCAGCAACAAGTTTTCGACCGCTTCTCTTGCTCTTCCTCTCAACGTACGCCGAAGTCTCGCAGTGTTCTCTGCGGCGCTGAAGCTGTCCGCTGATTCGGCGTAGGCGACCTTGAAGGAGAGCCATTCCTGGTGCGATCCACTGTAGACTGGAAGCTCCCCGTAGTACCGGTGCGATGGTCCGGGCCTGGCCTGGCGGGCGGCCGTCGCGATGGCAGCTGCTAGTTCGGCGATGTCGCTCTTCGGTGCGACAGGTGCGGCAATCGGTGCCGCGGCAGGGGCCGGTAGCTTCAGCTGTTCTATTGGTGCGGGAAGTTCCAGTTGCGGTTGCTCGATGGTGGCTGGTGATCCGTGTGTTGGCTGCATTACTCTTTCTTCGACTCCCTGTAGCGCGATCGATCGTTGCTGACTGAGCCATGTGTCGATGCGCTGTGATTGCTCGTTCTCGTCCTCCGTGAGTGTTGTGCGCGCATCTTCCTCCTCTTCAACGAGCGCTTCGGCTTCTAATGTTGAGATGCGGGCGGCGGCGAGGCGCGCCATAAGCAACAGCCGTTGTGACTGTTGACTCGACTTTCTTGAAGATCCTCGTACTGGTGGCGCCATCCCGTCGCGGAGTGTGGAGCCTTCTTCTGTCGTCGAGATTTTGGCAGCGGCGTCCGTGATGTGGGACCCGTGTACTATTTGATTGGCCGTGAGCGCTGACTCCTTTCTGTTCTGGCTCGCGGATACGACGCTCTCCGTTGCTGCGTCGCCTGAAGTTGTTGCCGGTGTCGCGGTGCTGGGAGGTCTGACCACTCGACGACAGACCCCGCTGTTCGGTCCCGTTGGCGACGCCGGCGAGTATTGCGTAGGCAATATTTGGCGGGAGGGGGGCATCGCTTGTGAGCCCCGCGGCACTCCCGGACACTTTTCCACTTGGGAGGAGGGTGCCGCCATCGGTGGCGGTCCCTGCGTCACTCCCGAACGCGGCGCGGTTGACTGGGAGGAGGTTGCCGCCATCGGTGGCGGTCCCTGCGTCACTCCCGAACGCGGCGCGGCCGACACAGCTCGTTGCTGTGCGTCTTGCAAAGTTGAGCCCGAGACAGCTTCGTTGCCGGGCCGGTCAAGGCGTGACGACCTCATCTTCTCGGACCGTGTGAGCACCATTTCTTCAATCTTCAATCTTCAATTTTCTTCGATCTTCCTCAAATGAATCCGGCTCTCGAAGGACCAATATTCCGGACGGCCACCGCTCAGGTTTCGGCCACCACGTGTGATTTTTAGACTTCTTACTCGTGGCAAACGTGGTGGCTCGAGTATTGCCGCAGTGGCTGTCGCGGAACGAGTGCTGGGATTGGTTCGAGGAAAATAACGAAGGCTTCAAGTATGGCGTTCACACGGTCCTCGTGGCTTGACCGGCGCAGGGCGTAGGAGCGAGTCTTTTCTTGTTCGGTTGGCGCTCTCCTCTTCTTTCGGAGAGGTCTTGACTCGTCGGCTCGCTGTCTCGAACTGAATTTGCAGCGTCGTGGGGTCGTCGCGTCCCCTTGCGGGGGCGCGGAGCGGGCCTCGGGGAAACCCCTCTACCCGGACTTGTAGCTCCCCGCCTATTAAGGCAGGGGTGATGCACTGCGGGATGGACTGTACACAGGCTCGAGGTGAGTGGTGGGACGATTTCTATCTTCATTTCTTCATCTTCTTTCTTCCTTCTTCTTTCTTCTTTCTTCCTTCTTCTTTCTTCTTCTTCTTTCTTCCCTTCTTCCGGGGGCGGCTGCTGCTCTCCTCCATAATTTTTTTTTTTTTTGGATTTTTGATTGATTTTTTTTTTTTTTTTTTTTTTATTTTTTTATTTTTTTTTTTTTTTTTCTTTTTTTTTTTTATTTTTCTTTTTTTACAATTTTATCTTATCCTAGCTTAACCTAAAGTACACCTAACTTAATCTAACTTACATCTAAGCGACGACAGCGCGCCGTTCCTGCACTCCGTGGAGTGCCGGGACAGCGCGCGCCGTCACACCTAAACCTAATCCTAATCTAACTTAACCTATTATGGGGGAGAGAGCAAATCCGCACTCCGCGCTGCAGTCCTCTCCCCCTCTCCCCATCGTTATACAATATTGATGGGGGGGAGGACTGCAGCGGGTAAGAACACCCCATCCCAAAAGGGGGTGGGGGGTGGGGTCAAAGCCCCTCATGGAAATGAGGCTGCACCTACGGGGTGCAGCCGCGGTCCCCATACGGGGGACCCGCCAAACGGGCAAGAGGCGTGGGGCTAGAGGCTGATGAAACTCAGCTCCGAGAGGGGCGCTCATAGGTCCTCCCCGGCCTCACAGCCGGCGAGGAGCTTTATCTCCGAACGATCGTCGGGGGTACCAATAGCTCCCGCGGCAACGCCGTACCATCCGGTGGTCTGGCGTGCAGCGGGGCTATGTTGTGGAGATGCTCATGGGGCCCGTTTTCGGCTCGCTCGTACATATTACGGGCGAGCCTAGTCACAAACTCCACGAGCGACTCCACCCCTAGGTCCCGGGCAATAACGTCATTTCTGACGTACTGCCCGGCCCCGACGATAATGCGGAGGGAAAGACTCTGCTGGGCCTGCAACCTAGATCGCTGGGACGGCGACAACAGGTGATACCAGGCCACAGCAGCGTATGTGAGGCGGGAACGGACGTATGTCTTGTAAATGGCGAGTCTGGTCCTGGTCGGAAGCCCGGACGCAAACACCGGCCGCAACAAGAACATGGCCGCGCGAGCCTGACCGATGACTCGGTTGACGTGCGCGACCATGCTCAAAGAGCGGTCGATGTCGCATCCGAGATACCGGACCGTGGTCCTGAACTCGACATTCACACCTCGGAGGCTGAGTTTCTTTGGGACGACTCTGATACGGACCGGACCGTAGAGTAAGGCCGCGGTCTTTCCCACATTGACCGCGACTCTCCAACGGTCCAGCCACTGGGGCAGTATGTCCAAAAGCCTCTGCATCCTCATGATGGCTGCAGAGGGGAACGGGGAGGACGAGAAGTAGGCCGAGTCGTCAGCGAACAAGGCCAACTTCACGTCCTCCTCCCACGCCCGAAGGTGACCCTCCAGGGTGGGGATGTCATTAGTGTAGAGGGCGTATAGGATAGGTGATAGGACACTACCCTGGGGAACCCCGGCCGTAATGGGACGCACGGAAGACCGTGCGCCCTCGACCGCGACAAAGAAGGTTCTGCCCTCCAGATACGACCCGAGCAGTCGCACGTGAGCGTGCCGTAGGCCCGCGTCCCGCAGCTTGTGGACCAGCCCCTCGTGCCACACACGGTCGAAGGCCTTCTCGATATCGAGGAGGACCGCGACCGTGTATTGGCCCGAGTTTCGCCGGTCCGCCAAGTGATGCAGGACACGGGTCAGTTGCAGAGTCGTCGAGTGGCCGCTTCTAAAGCCGAATTGCTCCGGCCTGAGGAGAATATACGGCGATATCCTCCTCAGGAGCAGCCGCTCGAACAACTTGCCCACGTGCGAGAGCAAGGTAATCGGTCGGTAACTGGAGGGCTTTCTCCTGTCCTTGCCGGGTTTGGGCAAGACGATAATCTTGCCCAGTTTCCAAGTTCCAGGGAAGTGTCCTACCCGGAGAATGGAATTAAACAATCGTGTCATTGCTGACACGATTGAGGGAGGGAGGTTTTGCAGGGCGAGGGGAGGAATACCGTCCTCGCCGGGGGCTTTGCGCCTCTTCATCAACTTGATGAGGAGGCGCACTTCGCTGGGAGTGACTAAGTCGTCATCTCCCAGCTCGACTCCCGGCGATTCCGGTTTGAGGAATTGGATTACACCCTCTGACACCTCGCGATGGAATGCAGCCATCGAGGGTGCAGAGACATTCGGAGTGAACTGCCGCTCCAGCGAGTTGGCCAGGACTTCGGCACGAGCCAACGGTGTAAAACACCGTCTTCCCCCCTCGTCCTCCAAGGGGCAAGTGGGGGAAGGCTTGTTGGTGAGCCGGCGACAGATGCGGTGAAGGGGGGCCATCGTACGGTCGTCGGACGCGTCCAACAGTCCCCCCTCCCAGGAATCACCCCGGTAAGTCCGCATCTTAGTCGCCAGCTCCCCCTCAAGTCGGTTGAGCTCGCGCTTAATCCTGGGACACCTAGATGTCGCCCAGAGCCTCCTCAGTGCCCTCTTCCGACGAATTAACGTCTTGAGGTGCACCGGGAGTTCCGCTCTGGGCCCCCCGCTGGGTACCAGAGTCGTCACTTGGTCCAGGGCTCCCCTGATGGTGTCGACGAGACGGGAAGCCGCCGTGTCGACCTCATCAGGGGTAGACGGGTCTTGAAACAAGGATTGGTCGGCCAGCAGTCCCGTAAAGGACTGCCAGTCGACCCTAGGCCTGAGAGGGGATGTCGCGACCCGAGTGAGCCCCAAACCCACCGTGACCAAGATCGGTAGGTGAGGGGTACTCAGGTCGTACAGTGCCTCTATCGCTAGAGGGCACTGTAGCCCCTTGTGAACACACACGTCCAATACGTCCGGTTGGTACCGGGCCAACGTTGGAACGTGTGTGGGTTCGTTGGGGCCGACCACGCAGTAGTCCCCCCTTTCGGCATCCTCGTACAATCGCCTTCCGGGCGGCGTGATGATTCGGGAGCCCCAAGCGACATGTTTCGCATTGAGGTCCCCGACCACCAAGGCCGGATGGCGATCATGGTTCAAGGCCCGTCTAATATCGTCCTCGACAAAATCAGGACCCGGGGGTCGATACGCGGCATAAATCCGCAATTCGGCCCCCGGTACGTGGACCCTCACCCCGACCGTTCTGGTAGAGGCGAAGGTCAGTAGCTCAAGCTCCTCGTGCACCACGTCCCTCCTGACGAGCGCCGCAGTGCCCCTGAACGGGCGCCCGTTGGAGGTCAGTTCGTCCCGTCGGTACACGAAGTAGTTGGGCATCCTAAAATCTTGTCGAGGTTTGAGCTTGGTCTCGCCCAGGAGGATAACCTGCGGGTCATACTCCTGGGCGAGTCGGATTAATTCCGACCTCCGGGATCCTATCCCGTCGGGGTTCCAGTAGATGATGCGCAGCTCCTGGCTAGCCATTGAGCTGCGCAATCATCCGGTAGAACCCCGCGAGCAAGGCCCCGAAGGGACTGGCTCCCGAGGCGATCTCTCGGATCACTCCGGAGATCACCTCGGACAGTTTCTCCCACAGGGAGAGGAGCCAGGCAGCGAAGCCGGCAGGCTGCGTGTCCTGTCGGCCGCTGCGCCGCTCTCTCTGCGGGCGGGGTGGTAATGGGGGCTGTATGCCTGAAGTGGCCGGTTGGGCCTGGGGCAGTGAAGATGGTCCAGGTTGTTGATCATCGATTATGTGGTCGGTAGTGGGGTTGATGTCAACCTCCATGTCTATGGCAGGTATTGCGGGAACCGATGAGGGAGCAGCGTTCTCTAAGGCCTCCCTTCGCGCTTTCTTCATCAATTTCCTTTTGCTCTTTTTTTTCCTGTTTTTAAGGGTTTTTTTATTTGGAGCTTGTGGGGTTGGGGCACCGGCACGGGCCGGAGCGCGGTCTTGTTTTGGGGTCGGTCTTGTTATAGCGAAGCTACGTGGGGTCGGAGTAGGTTTACCCCGCCGCGGAGTGTTGGCTTCAGCCATCAGCGTTGCCGCCGATGGTTCGGCCTCCACTGTGACGGCAGGGGGGATGAATGAGGACGTGGGAGGAGGTTGGGGCTGGGAAGATTTCCCTTTCCCCTTCCCCTTCCCCTTCGAGGTGGGTGCTACAGCGGAAGGAGCTGCATTCCCGGATCGACGCACCGGTGGCACCGGTGGCACCGGAGGAGGGACGGTTACTCCCATCATCCTGGCCTTCTTGCGGTAGACCGGGCACCGCCTATCAACGGCGGCGTGGTCCTTCCCGCAATTGGCGCAGGAGAATGGGCCGTCCCTCGGCCTCGGGCAGTCCGCTACAGTGTGCTCCGCAGCACATCTCACGCAGCGGACCGCACGGTGACAATTGTGGGAGGCGTGCCCGTATGCCTGGCAGCGGTGACACTGCGCAGGCCCTCGGGTTGGTCGCCATCCCTCAACCGTCACCCCCGGCAAGTACATCAGTTCGTTGACTGAGTACAAGCGGGCGAGTTCATCCTTTGAGAGGTGATCCAGGGCAACGTGGAACACGTTGCCCGGTCGCCCTCTCTTGGACCGAATGCACCTAGCGTATCGAGCCGGGAACCCCAGCTCCTTCAACGCGTTGGTAACGTCTGCCGTGTCGGTGTCGGCAGGGAGGCCCCGGACAGCTACCTTAGAGGGCATCTCCTCCGCCAGGGCATAGCAGTACCATTTAATGGTACTATCCCTGGCAGAGGCCTCCGACAGGTAGGCCTGGACCGCCCTGTATTCCTCAGCCGACGACGGCAGGAACCTAAAACCAGTGCCGAAGGGTCGCGCCGAGGGGGCGCGGCCTAGGCGCTCCCTAATGGCAGCCATGTGGCGGGGCCAATTAGAAAGGGCCTCCACCATTATTGGCGGGTGTCGGCGCAGTTCCTCCTGGGCGCGACCCTTCGGTCTCGGGGGAGGAACATTTCGATGGACCTGTGTTGGGGGCTTGGGAGTAGTTGGCTTGGAGGCGGCGATAGCCGCATAAGATGTGGACGGAATTGGGTCAGGAAGTTTTCGGACTGAGGGAGGGGGGGGTCGGGTAGCCTCGAGGTCCACATACCTAGTTGAATCTAGGTTGCCCGCCGTGCAACTTGAGGCGGGGGCACCTCGAGTACTATCCGCCATGATAGGAGAGAGTGCTGGAGAGGGAGAACGCGGAGGGGTTCTCAACCTAGGAGCATCTACCGTCCTAGGGAGTGCCCTAGGTTTGGGGATGGGTTTCTTGGGTGAGGGAAGGGATTCCTTTGAGGGGGACGTTGAGCGAGAGGAGGAGGGGGAGGACGAAGCAGATGTGGATGCAGAAGAGGAAGGAGTGATGGAGGTAGCTTCGCTATCGTCACCCTCAGATCTAGAAGAGGGACCTATCCTCGGTCTCTTGTCTTTCTCCTCAGAAGAGCCCCGGTCGGACTCGGACCTGGCCTTCTTTCGCGGCCGAGGGGTCCCCGAGTTATCGGTCGGTAAGGGAAAGCAACTTTCCCCCGAACCGATTCTCGGCGGTCCCTGGGACGCTCCAGAAGGCCCGGGCTTATTGTCCGGGCCTGGGCGAGTTTGGGTTTGGGCAAATAGGCTAGTTCCTATTGTGCGTCCCTTATGGGAGGGGCCTGGGGTGCTGATTATGGGGGGGCTCCCCCCTGACATGATTTAGACGACAGTCTACTGAAGCAGGTGACAGGCACCAGCGAACGCTGCTGGTAGTGGGGGTCGATGAACCCTATTAACCGGAGAGAGCAAGGACAATCCCGCTCACCATACCGATAAACTAACTAGAAATTAAAATAAAAGTGAAATTGAAATAATAATTAAGTGAATGTAATTAATGCAAATTAACTATTATTAAATGTGGTTATTAAATTATGACCAATAGTCACAATTTAACACCTCCATAAGCCTAAATATATAGTTTACGTTATAAGGATGAAATAATAAAGAAAATAAGGAACCAAATAAAATTGCTATAATAGAAATGTAAGGTTAGTATTAATAACAAAATAAAGTAAAGTTAAAATTAAAAATTAAAAATAAGAGTTAAAAAGTTAGTACTAAGTGCCCACTTATGATGGACCGAGCGTCCACCTGAGTCCGCCGCCAGATGGTCGCAGTTCAAAACTGGCGACTTGATAGCAATACAATATTGCTAAGTTCTGGTGCGGTAGTAGGCACGTAATGAAAATTAAAAATGTTATAGAAATTAATTTTAGAAAAATAAATATTAGAGTACTACCTGGAACTATAATTTATTCTATTGCAAATGGTATAAGGTTTAGAAAAATTTTGGAGGATGGTAGTTGTAACTAAATGTGTATTCTATTTGGTTTGTAAAGTTTTAAACGAAGACGTGAAAATAAAAAATAAAATATAAATCGAATACGGTAAACTAATACAACCAACTAGGTCAATACTCAAAATGATAGAAAATCAATTTATTTCTATGGTAAGCGGGACGACACCCCTCGGGGTCTATGGGTCGATCTAATTTAATTCTAAATTAATATACTAAATTTAAAAATGTTTCAGGAAAGGAATTGAAAAGATTTGATATGTTATAATTGAGGGTAGATGAAAAAATAATAAATGTAAAATTAAAATTAAATTGGTATTATAATTAATGAACTAAGCTACTGAACTACAATATCTACAAGACTACACTAACTGTAATGACTAATTAATCTAATATATAAATAAGGAAATAATAAAATAAGCAAAAACTAATAAGAAAACACACCGCGACTCGCTAGCGAGCCTGTCGCTCTGACGACTCAGTTAACTAATTCGTCAACTCGGGTTTGGTTTGCAACCCCTCCTAACCCCAAAGGGTAGGGGAGGACTGGGAACAGACACAGATGGCCAGTCTCGATGGCGCTAACGTAACTCTGTTTTATTCTTAGAATAAATTGAGTACGCAGCTATCCAGGCTGATTGACATCTACCCGCAATTAACAAATGTTAAAGAATGAAAGTGTCAATCAACTTACCTGTTCCCGAAGATAGTCGATGTTCCTGACGAATTTGCAGCGAGGTAGGCCCCTTATTTATGGTCGCCCACACGCACTCGGCCAGCGCTATTATGAGTCCGAGCACGGTGGGCGTCTATTGTTCTCTCGGCCGCCTCGCTCGCCTATTGTTTGCCTAGTCGCTCTATTAGTTGCCCGTATTGTGACTCGCTCCTGCGTTCCCACGCCAAATTAAAGACCACGAGGACCAATCTTTATTTACAAACACATATTTACAAATTTACTTATATCTATTTTTAACTATCTCTATTCACATTTATTATTTCACAACATATCCGTTTATTTGGATATTCTTTATGTCTATTTATTTTCGCTGTTCTTGGCGAACATATCTCTATTTAACTATTTACGGACATTTTTCTATTATAACTAGTCCAACCTATTACTATATTTCTATTTATTTTAAACTATTTATATCCGTCGCGAACAATATCTATATTTATTCATGTCCGTCGCGAACATCTATGGCGCGGACATTCTTAATATGAAATTGAAGTGAAGGCTTCTCAAATGATTATGAGTTTTAGATTTTGACAAACAAGTCGGTGAGGTGTGGTCAATTATAATGTCGTAAACTCTTATAGAAACTACATGTCCACGGAACAAAAGCTTTTTTTTTTTTTTATGATTGAAAGATTACTGGTGGCCCGGAGGCCTTTCCAGTTTCACCAGGACAGGTGGGCGAGCAAAGGCTCAGCCAGGAGGGGTGGGATTTGCTAACAGCTGCCCGAGCGCCTCCGAAGGAGACCTAACAACTCAAGAGTAGCTGCTTCGCGAATGAATCTACTACCGGATCGGAATCGCGACCCGCTGAGAAGATCCGGCGAGAAACTCAGCGAGCTGATTCATGGGTTAGGTTGCACGGCGAACTCTTTGTCGAGTTCGACGAGTACGGTTACCGAGGTCCCTAAGCCTGCTCCTAGAGCTGAAGGCGTCTAGTGCAAAGGTTATTGGATCTGATGGATCCGTAAGGACGTGTCTAGGGCGTCGACGGTGACTGGCTCCTGCATGATCAGGATTCGGGGAGTAGTCAGCGGCGGCTACGATAAGGCGATTATCATGACGCATAGCCTTATCGAAGTACCGTTCCGACGCTGACTTCATGTATTTCTGTATAGATTCGAGGCCCAGGTCGTCGTGTAGGTCAACGTTCCTCACGAACCACGGAGCTCCGACGGCTAACCTGCAAAAGCGGGATTGTAGAGATTGAAGGGTGTCTATGTGTGTGCGGGCCGCGTGAGCGAACACCACACTCGCGTAAGTCATGACGGGCCTTATGCAAGTTTTGTAAAGTGTCACCTTGTTCCGAAGGGACATTTTACTCCGCTTACAGATCATGGGGTAGAGTCTACCGAGAATAAACGCGGCACGGTCACGGACTGATTTTATATGCGGGCGGAATGTCATCGATGCATCCAGGGTAACGCCCAGGTACTTGACCTTCCTGACCCAGGGTATGGATTGACTAAAGAGAGTAATCGGGGGTGTGAGATTCCTCCTCCTAATACGGGAGGAAATCCGTGTGGAGCTTCCCCTCTGAAATAGCACCGCAGTACTTTTCGCTGGGTTGATGTCTATGCGCCATTTTCGGAACCACTGTCCTAGGGCTAGGGCTGCGCTCTGAAGCTTCTTCGCGATTAGGGACTTGTTTCTACTGGAATAGTAAACAGTCGTGTCGTCGGCGAATAAAGCTAAATGGGTCGGCGGCGACCGGGGAATATCGTTAACGAATAAGCTAAATAGGAGGGGTGAAAGGACAGAGCCTTGCGGGACTCCAGCTGTGAGAGGTCGTGGGGAGGAGCGGGTTCCCTCGACTCGATATCGAAAAGAGCGGTTCGACAAGAAGTCCCGTATGATGAGCACGAGACTATCCGGCACACCCATGTTGAATAGTTTGAAAATCAAACCGTTGTGCCAGACTTTGTCGAACGCTTTTGCGACGTCGAAGAAGAGAGCTCCCGTGTATAACGGTTTTGGTCGATTAAGCCCCACAAGAATGTGCTCCGTGAGGCGGTGCACCTGTTGAACGCATGAGTGATTTGTACGGAATCCGAATTGTTCATCGATGAGAATGCCCTTGGATGAGACGAAGTCTCTGAGGCGTTTGTAGAGCAGACGCTCATACAGTTTGCCTAGAGACATGAGGAGGCTAATCGGGCGGTAGCTCGTCGGATGATTTTTTGGTTTACCGGGTTTATGTATGCCGATAACGTCCGCTTCTTTCCACACCGCGGGAAAGATACAGTTCGCCATAGCGGCATTGAAAATAGATGCCAACATCACGATGAGTTGGACGGGTAGAAGTTTAATAACGCGGTTGGATATACCGTCGGAACCGGGGGAACAAAAGCTATAACTACGACAGCTTCGTGGCAGATATAACTTTAAATATACTGAGACCTTAGAACTTATACCTCAAGGTGGGTGTCGCATTTACGTTGTAGATGTCTATGGGCTCCAGTAACCACTTAACACCAAGCGGGCTGTGAGCTCGTCCACCTATTTAAGCAATAAAAAAAACTAGTCAAAATTGTGGAACCAGCTACATGTACCTACCAAAGTGATGACCACTTTAAGACGTAAAGAGAAAAAGATATTCTTCTATTCCATTGGACATTAACAACTATTACTCATAGTCAAGACATTTTCACGTATGCAAAGCAAATAGACATAACTTGAAACGGCACAATCGATATTATTGATGATCATAGCGATTTTATGGAGCATACATATTTTTGATCATAACTTTTGCGGAATCACTCACCGACACTAAGCTAGGATTTCCTCATTAGGAATGGATGCTAGAAATACACTGATAACAAGAAATATGTACAAGAAGATACCTAACACAATATAATATCACTACATAGTATAAAACAAAGTCGCTTTCTCTGTCCTTATAACCCTATGTATGCTTAAATCTTTAAAACTACGCAACGGATTTTCATGCGGTTTTTTTTAATAGATAGAGTGATTGAAGGGGACGGTTTATATGTATAACATCCATTCAATAGTGGAGAAATCAATAATAAATTACAGTTTCCGAAGCGAAGCGAGGGCGGGTCGCTAGTCTTTAATAAATAAAGATAACGACAAATACTCCGACCACAAATCGAATCGCGTCGCACAGAGCATTCCGGCTCAAACTTTGCGAGCAAACGTTATCCGATGTCATCCAAACCCAAGATTACCCTGAATTTTTAAAACAGGATAAAAATAGGCAAGGGTTGAATTATAAATTAAAGATAAACCAGATTCGGATAATTGCGATGCACCAGTAACTTCAGATAACGTAGATTTTACACTTATACGTTTATGTATGATTAGCGGCCCACTCCGGCTCCGCTCGGGTTTTCAACGATATTTGACGTTGTTTTATTATTTTAAATAAAACTTATTGCAGCACAACTATAATAGTTAGACATATGCTGTCGCGACGCTTTTTGTAAATAATAATGTGTTCTACAAAGTCGTAGTACATTATTTTATTCTATCATCAATAGTTTTCGCAGGGCACGCGATGTAATGAATATTTTAGGTAATTTTTTTACACTTTGGGTTACATAATTGGTGTTTTAGTAAGGATTCCTAATTTTTTTCAAAAAAGATTATAGCCTATGTCACTCGGAAATAGTGTAGCTTCAAAACAGTGAAATAATTTTTCAAATCGGTTCAGTAGTTTCGGAGCCTATTCAATACAAACAAACAAACGAATCTTTCCTCTTTATAATATTAGTATTCATAAGAAAATGCACGGCTTATTAAACATCATTAGCGTGTTTCTTTGAAGTTTTGTAAACTCTCAAGAAAACAATATTCTTCAAGCATACTTTCAAATTCAATATAAGTTAGCTTGTGTGTATGTGTGCATAGAAAATATTATTCTGATTTTATTATGGCTATAAACAAAAGAACGCACGAATGTGTCATCCTAGGACCGTGAGTACAGCAACTTTGTCACGTAAACGTAAATTTGGTCGCTTTGTATTCGTCACGTGTCGACAGAACGTTGCTAAGCAAGAAGGACTCAACCCACGCAACTATTAAAATAATTCATTTTCCGCAAATCTAGACACGTCGTTCATACATTTTACGAACACAAATTAAATTTTGGGTTGGACGTTCATTATCAGATATATAAAAATACTACGTTTAATTTGTTCGTATATTTTATTATTTATATATTTCACTTGACTGAATCGGTGGTGCAGTAGTTAGCGCTTCTGAGTGTTGCGCCGAGGGTCGTGGGTTCGATTTCCACATCGGGCCAATTTTCGTGTGATGAACGAATTTATTTTGCGCTTTGTCTGGGTTTTTATTATTTATATATTTCAATGGATATATGTATGTATATCAGTCTCTGGTCTCCATAACACAGATAATCTTAATTTGGATAACTGTGCGTGACTTCTTCCCGGTTTTTATTATTGTTCGTACCTGACCAGTGGTTTAACAATTTAATGCACTATTTATTTACTGACCAGTCTTTTTTTTGCTCTTTTACGCAGCCGAGCATATAGCCCACCTGATGGAGAGTGGTTACCATCGTCCGTGGACTTCAGCAATGCCAGGACAAGCCACTGCCTACTGCTAAGTACTCTCCGCAAGCCTTGTTTACAGAAGAACATGTCATAGGGCTCACGACACACCTTGGAGGGGAGTTAATTCCAAAGCCGGATGCTACATGGCAGAGAAGATCTGTGGAAACGCGTCAGTGCCAAGCCGCTCCCTACCAAGAGCCAGGCCGCTGCCTACCCAAAACCAAGCCCCTGCCTACCATATTAAACTACCCGTATTGTTAGTCCAACAAGATATGTTAGGTAAGTTGAGTAAGTTGACCAACCAATGTTGCCATGACATATGCTTTAATCTGCTACGTTGTAGGGATACGCCATTGTTGGCTGGTTACGAATAAAACATCCTGTTATACGTGTCGTAGATTGTTATATTCTCGCAAGCAACCTCAGATGTGGTTCGCGTAAACAAATGTTTCGTCGACTTGTTTGTGTACTTAAGTTTCTGTGTGTCAAAATATCTTGCAAGATATGTTGCATATAAAAAATTTACATTCCGACTTGGCGTTGTGAGAAAAAGTCCACTTTGAGAAGATGGTACGACATGAAAACCCTCTTGTCGTGGCCGCCGGTAATTACATATCCAATCCGGTGGACCGAATGATAAACAGTCGACGTCGCCCTACACACGTCATTACGGTTCCTCCCGATCAATTAACTGTGCTTTTTGGTACACCAAGCACCGGTCACCGTCCTCGCCGAAGGCGTCGCTTGCGCCGAAGGGCTCGACGAGTAAATTAACCCATAGACACCGCCCATTAAGTTTCTCGCCGGATCTTCTCAGTGGGTCGCGTTTCCGATCCGGTGGTAGATTCTGCGAAGCACTGCTCTTGCTAGGGCCAGTGCTAGCAACACTCCAGTTTGAGCCCCGTGAGCTCACCTACACACGTTAGGGTGAAGCTGATACAGCCTCTCAAGGCTATCAGCATAGGTAGGAAAAAAACACACATGATACGTCCAACTTCGTCGCGTTTAAACTGGCAATTTAAACTCCCAGTTTGAACCCCGTGAGCTCACCTACTAGTTTCGTGAATCTAGAGGTTACTAGAATAGGCTAGAGAAAAAAAAGAGAGAATATAAACTTTCTGTTCATTTGTTAAAAGTCGATTTCGTGAATTAAAATCGATTTTAGGTACATAACTGCTGATATTTTTGACTCGATTTAGTTAACTTCGTAGTCAATTTGGGAACTAGATCCGAATAAAAACCAGACTCCCGTATACCTTACCCACTCGTACCCAATTTAACAACGATTACATCTCCAAGTTCCACTTACCTTGCTTCTCCCCAATTAGCAGTATAAAATTATATAATAATATTTTCATGTGCTATGTTTGTGAAGCCAAAAAGAACTTGAATCATACATGTTTTCTTCGTTAGTTTATTTTATTGGCGGCGTTATCCCCGGATGCTTAGCAATTGCTGCGTCCCGTGGACTCAACACAAATTTGAACCCCTTGAAACTCAAGGAAATTTTAATCTGCAAACCGTACTATGCACTAGACAGAAAAAAATAATGATAAAGAAACTAGCTTTGGATTATAGTTCGAATAATTAAACGTCTTAATAATTCTATATTCAATCATCAACTAGATAGTTGATCAACTAGATAGTTGATGATATAACTATGTATAAAAATAGTACAGAAAGAAAATACCAAGGAGTACTGAGAGCAAACGGGTGATGGTGACCAAATATATGCGATACGCATTTCATTCAAATTCGGAATTTTGTCTATTAAAAAAATATATTAAAGTCAATATTTTATGTTTTCTTTCGTTAATTTCTACGTTTATATATACCACTACTTTGTTGTGTTGTATAGCTACAAAATAAGATCATTTATAAATTATCGATTTTCATATGTTTCCAGTTAGATCCTGCAAAAAGAAGAATAAAAGAAAATTTTATGTTTATTAGCTTCGCTCAGATTATAAAATATGAAGATATTGGTAACGTTAAATCTACATCAATCTAGTCGAATCTCCCCTACAATGAGTAGCACAATATTAAATCAATTCAAAGTTTGAGCAGTTACTAATAGCTAGGTATTAGACTAGACATTTCGGCCATTTAGTATTTAGCCAAAGTAGTGGCGAAATGTTTACTGTCCGGAAATTTTTCATCACAACAATGTCTTATAAAGTACTGTCGCTTATTTATTTAGGTCGGTCTAAAATCTCGGAAGCTCCTCCCGGGCTGTTTACATTGAATAAGTAACATCCCTTTGTGCGTGATATTTAGATGTGTGGGCAGGAAGCGCTTTGAACTATTCTGCGGGAACTTGACATTTTGTTCTTCGTCCATTTTGTCATGGGTCTAAATTGAAAATTCCGAATATTCGATACTATACATGCTCTGTAGTGCAACATGTTCGCTAGCTACTAGATAATCAAATATGTATAATACGATATATTTATGGGTATATATACAAAGTGAATTCAACGAATCCACCAGACTTTTGGATTGGATCGAAATAGGGACAAAATTGGGCTTTGAGTGATCGACAGTCGAAACATAGGCGAGATACAAGATTGTTTTCTTTTGTACGAAAAATGATCATGTTATAATTAATGAAAAAAACTGAGACTTACTAAATTTAATTAAAGAAAAGATAGATTACAGTAGATACAATAAATAAAATTAGTTGGCCAAAATTGCCGATTTGCAAACTACTCTAAGGAGATTGAAGCAGCGCGGATTGAATCGCATCTTCAAGTATTTATTTTACAACGTTACTGTCAATCAAGGCATTTATCGACTACATACTGAGGGCTGGTGAAATTTAAAAAAAAACATATTAATCGTGAGCAAATAACAGTTTTGATAATGGCAAAAGCGGATCAATTAAATATAAATTAATCTTAAGCAACCAATGAAATGTAATCAAATCTTAGCTGTATATTTTTTTTATGTTAATGCACTGTCGATTGCACCTATAATTGACGTGACATCTGCCATGAACTTTTGTCAATTGTTCAATGTTTTGTATTGATGATCACTTTGTTGGTGCAACTTAATAAATAAATAAATTCATATAGGTTTATTAATAGTCGATTTATATTATTTCATCGTTAAATTAAATCAAAAAGCATTTAATTTTATTATAGAAACCAGTCCATATGTGTGCATAGAGTTATTGAATGAAGTCTCAAAGACTAAAGAGTCGATCCAAATATTTCACTTAGAGCTGGAAACAGCACGTTATTTTATGACAAGAAAAACTCTCTTCATTTTTTTTTAAATATAATTGACCGCTTTCATACCAGCCGTAGTAATCTCGTTATTCGCCAGGCGCACGGGTAAAATAATTAGAACGCCATTGATTTATTTTTATTGAAAAATAATCCGTTTATTTGAAAAAAAGGTTTTGTTATTGAGTTGTTTTTAAGTAGAACAAAACATTTTACGCTGCAATGTATAAAGTTTGAACTACATGTTTTGATTTAAAATTTTAAAGGATTTTTTAACTACATACGTGGACGTGACTATGTACGTGGTCACTTGATTTTAAACTGTTATATTTGTGAAAGTGAAGCCTTAAGACTCGATATCGCCTAATGAACATGATACTAACTATACTTGTAACTATACTTGAGACCTTAGAACTTAGATCTCAGTGTGGCGCATTTACATAGTAGATGTGTATGGGTTCCACTAACCACTTAACACCAGGTGGGCTGTGAGCTCGTACACCCATCTAAGGAATAAAAAAAATTACTATGATCAGTAATTGCATTTAATAATATATGCTTTAAGCATACAATTCATCTACAAATAAATTCAATCGGCCGTTCTTAGAGTGCACAAAATTCTGTTTACCAAATAGACCAATTAATGAAATTCCCGTTCTGTAACGTTGTGGCGAAGCTTTAATCCGGTTTTCGCAATAGCCGGATCACAGTCGATTTTGAACATTGTCCCAATCAATTTTAAGCCTAAAACTATGGTTAGGCTTAAAATTGATTTGAACATAAGATTAGTTTTTTGCACAAACTATTTCCTTAAAACACAGGCGAATTTAAACCATTACCGATTTTTTTTTTACCTGATGCCTCTGGTTTAACTATGTCTCAACTCTGTTTATCGCCTCTATCTAAAAGATTATAATATTGAAATATTCGTTGATTTGTTTACATATTGTGGTATAACACGCCTTTTACCTGAACTTGGCAATCCGAAAACTTAATTTTATTTATTTTAATTTTTTATAAAAATACCTTTTTTTTTTTTTTTAACGCTGGGGAATCCATTTACGGATACCCGGTCGAGGGGGGTAACGGACCGGGTTATGTCGGACTCCGGCGCCTCCTGAGAGGAAGAAGGGGAGAAGAGAAGGGCCGAGGTCCTTCACCTCCCCCAATTTCTCACAGGAGACTACGCCTTGAAAAAGGCGCGCGAAGCACTTGCCCCGCAGAACGACTACCGACTAAACCCCATCGAGCTCCACCACACCGACTACACGAAACTTACGGTACCGCGATGCGCGCCGAAAGTCTCGCCTTAGGCGGTACCCGTACTGATGTTAAGACGGGATTTCATCCCCGGGAAAATCCCGTAGAACCTCGTCTCGGGAGACACACCGTGAGCGGCGCGCAGGAGCCACCTTGCACCGCTTCACCACCGGACCAACAGTCGAGTGCCGGGCGCCCCCGCACCCGGCACTCGATAGTCCCTACGAGGGCTGAGCGGCGGCCTCTCGCACGCGCCGTCCACCCCGCCTTCTGCGCTGAGGAGCCGAAGAGGGATCCCGTTCCCTTTCGCGCTCCTCAGCCTCACGAAGCGCCATGACCAAGTCACAGAACCCAGCCATGGCCTCCCACGAACTCCGGTCCTCTACCATGCGGGCGACGATAGCCCTCAAAGAGAGGTCCTGCCCCAACACCGCGACGAGGTTTCGCCGCGGGTGCTCCCACCGTGGGCACGCTTCTAGCGCGTGCTGGACGTCATCGTTCGGGTGCCCGCACTGGTGGCAGCCCGGATGTGGCTCCCTTATAAAAATACCTGGCGCTTAGTAAGATTATTTATTACTACATAAGCCGTACTGTTAGGTTTGTATGTATTAAATTAGACTACAGATTCCATACATGAATGTTTTGTAAATCATGTTACATCTTTTTCGATGATGTAGTATCTATATATTAATACGTGAAGCAAAAACTTTGTATCCCTTTTGACGAAAATTGCGCGGACGGAGGAGTATGGAATTTCCCACACATATAGAGAATATAGAAGAGAAGTGCAAAATGCTAATATTATTTTAAAATAATGCATAAAAGATACATTAAATCAATAAAGAAAACATTACACACACTACATACCATGTATTTGACGCACACACGCACACGTACTATTTATTGTCAAACTTTTGTTCTTGACGTCTGTGGTCAAATTGAGAATAGATTAAATATTGTTTGTCTTTATTAATATTTTTTTATAGTGTAGCCTTGGCGAAATTTGTGATTATAGACGTATAAAATACAATCATAACAGTGTACAAACTTATTATACAATTCCAATTAATTATAGTCGAATTTTGACTACTGCGGGACCTATAGTTTCGTATTAATTATCCTTCGCACTTGGTCCAAATTCGACCAAAATCGTTGACATCTCAGAACTAAATTACATAATTATAAATACTTTTAAGGTTTTTCCTCGTGTTTTTTATTGTCATTTTATTATTTGCGACGTTTCGAAAACATTACAGTTCTTGTTCTTGTTCTGTGGCCAATAGACGACTGTGAACGTCGAAAATAATATAAACCAAATTAAATAGCAATAGTAGTGAAACTTTTTCGTCTGTGTGTTGCATGTCGCGTGACGGTCGGCCGCAGAGACCGTGTAGTGTATAGACTATTACTCATTTGTACCAGTGCTCCACGCTATTTTGTTTTTGTTTTTGTCAGTGTTTAATGTAAATCTTATACCTTTAAGCGAGCAATTCTCGTATATATATACATAATCTGAATCTCGGAAACGGCTCCAACGATTTTTATAAAATTTAGTATACAGGGGATTTCGGCGGCGATAAATCGATCTAGCTACGTTTTATTTTCAGAAAATGTTATTTTATTCGTGTTTTTAATAATCAACTTTATGACTCTTTCCGACATCTTTTGGCGAATAATAATACAATTTTTCATAATTGAGAGCAACTAACTGTTTTTAAAACACAATAACACTAAAGCTATTTCAGCAGACGGCGTTGTTAAGCCACCCGAAGCCAATGAGTGTTTGGTTTAAGGTTAGACCAAGAAAATGGTTTGTTATTTATATTATTTGTGTCTTTTTAACACAGTTTTTAACTCACTAAAGATGCCTAAGCGATCTTGGAAAAAACATACATTCGGTCATCGTCTACTGTTGTTTGTCAGAGTTAAATGTCTATAATGTGAAAAAAAGTTTTACCGTGGTTTCATAAAACCACACAATCCTTTTTAATTATGTCTACGACTAACGAAATCTGAACAATAAATATTAAAGACCAAGGGAATCTTTGCGACCGTTCGCCTGGTTTTTTTATAGTTTTTTTTTTTTATAAATTGATCGGAACGACAAAGTCTGTGATTTTGGCGTGGTGATTAATATCTTTGCACGTGTGCAAATCATTTTGCGTGTTTCCCCGTGCCATTTTCTTCTTCGCCTCTTTCTTCATTACTGAAAGTCGTGTCCCTGAAACTTGACCGTGGCCTGTCTCGTGAGCTGTTTCCACTTCGACCGGCCCTCAGCTTTCGGCTTCCTCATGGCGGTTGCAACTGATACTCCTCCGACTGCGACTCCGCATGGAATATCGTTAGGCAGTTAATAAGAAATCGTTGAGACTTAAAAGATTAGACGTTGGACTGTGTCCGTTTTCTAGTTCTATACGACTTCCCTAAAAAAGGGCTCGCAACTTATAAACCTAAATTCCTTAAAATTTACAATTCTACGTAGTCGATGGTCGGGAGCATGATGCGTATAAGCCCACATTAGGTATATCACAATATAAGATAATACATATGGTTCACGATAATCACTTTTATCTAGATCGTGAGCTCGTTGACAATAAAAAAAAATCATTTTGACCTCAATGTTCAAGGTTCCGCGGCTATTTGACAAAACCCGTTATATGTGTAAATATTCGTTCCGATTCACAGAAAAACGCCTCGCTACCACGAAATTATTGGTTTAGGAGATTGCCGCGTGATTCAGATGTTACATTACATCCAAATATGGGAATTACGTCAATGTAAATACCGAATACTTTTGACGTCATCCTATACAAATACTAAACAAAAAAAACCTAATTTCGTTTTATGTCAAGACAGTAACAGTGAAGCTCTGCACAATTGATTGTTGTCTGGCTACCGTCAACCGGAGACATTCGGAACCAATTAATCCGATTAGCAAACGTAAAATCCCGTAACGTTGATTTCGTTCTGGCTCTTTTCAAGCCAACATTAATAGATACATAGATTATTTATTTTGTGTTACATAAATATATGCACTATAAAAGTCCGTGCCCATAAGTAGTCCGTTTATTATCCCAATGACATTTGACGCGTCGCGATCCCGCCAAAAATATTAAGCTCACGGCCCTGCCACATAATCCTTTAGCCATACATTTTATTCAATGCCCCCACTATAATTTTTTGATCTGCAAATTTTTTAAGGATTTCACTAGATGTGTTAAAAAAAAACATTGTGTAAATGACCTTGTTAATTGTGATGTTTCTTTGTGATATTCAATAATTTTACATTCTTGTAATGAGTCTTTCGAGATAACATAGAAGTTTGCTCTGAAATTCTCTGGGAGGACACTGTCAATAAGCATAGTGGTTTGAGGAAATAGGGCTGAAATCAAGCCCGGTAGCGATAATCCCATGGCTAAAAAGACACGAAGGGATAATCCCAAATATTCATCAGGATTCAAGGAGCATTTGGTTAAAAATACAGATCTCTTCGTCAGATCTGATTAGATGTTCGGATATGCGGCTGTAGTTTCGGGCTTCTACAACCACGTCCCTATCCGTCTATATTTCTAATTTTAATTGTCAAGAGCTATCTTAATTTCCTAATGAAATTACTGTTAGTAGGGCGTTTTATGAGCGAACACGGGTAGGTACCACATCGCTGCTTATTTTTGCCGTGAGGTACTAGTGTGTAGCAGTTTGAGGAGTAGGGCAGCTGTTGTACTGTAAAACTGACACTTAGCACTCATGACTCAATGTGGCTCATTTACGTTGTTAATGTCTATGAGCCGTGAGCTAGTCCAGTTTTCCAATCACTAAAAAATATATCAAAACCCAAGATTGGATTTTTAATCTATGTAAGCATTTTCAGTACTGAACAATTCAAAGGAACAATTTAGCCCCCTCACTCCTATTTCAAATTACCATTAATCTAATGCGCAAGAAGTTACACGTAATATTCGCTGACGACACAAATTACTGAAATTCCTGTCCCTCGAACTACATACCTGATGTTGCTACATGAAAATTCAAGTTCAAACGTACACCAGCCGCTTATCGTGCACAAAAACAAATTATAGACATAAACCGCTCCCTATCAACCGGCGACATCTTGAACAGGTTAATCCGGCTTTTAGCTGCGGAAACCGGGTAATGGCGTCGCTTCGTTTCACATCGTTATCTTATTGATGTAACGACTAGATTTTTGTTTGATTAGAAGTTTTGCATATTTAAACAGCTTTCGTATGAGACAAGTCATATTCTCAATAACATCGTGTAATAAAAAATCAAACCCGCAAAATTATAATTTGCGAAATTACTGGTGGTAGGACGTCTTATGAGTCCGCACGGGTAGGTACCACCACCCTGCCTATTTCTGCCGTAAAGCAGTAATGCGTTAGAAGGATGGGGCAGCCGTTAATAACTATACTGAGACCTTAGAACTCATATCTCAAGGCGGGTGGCAGCATTTACGTTGTAGATGTCTATGGGCTCCCGTAATCACTTAACACCAGTATGTCCACCCATCTATGCAATAAATAAAATCTTGTAAACTTCAACAACACAAGCGTCCAACGAACTACCAGAGAAGCCCTTATCAGACATTTGTAGCGTTGAATTTAGAAAGTGCAAAACTGGAATACATAAGAACCATAATACATAAAACATAATAAATAAAAACCATGAAAATAATAAAAATAAAAAACCATTTTTATATCTTATCGCAATTACTGTAATATTAACTGTGTTATTGTACACACAGAATAAAGAAAATTATTAAAATTACCTAATTATTTTTATAGCAGCAGTTAATTTTTTTATTACACCTTTGCCTTGCCACCAGCAGTGCGGAGATCGAAATCGTATTCTGCACATTCAGATTTATGAACAGACAAACTAGTGTCATGAACATCCTTTGAACATAATTTAAGACTAGAGCAGACGGTTCCATAATGAATGGTCGCCGATACGATGAGACACAGAATACCCATGGGCATAGTCGAGACGCTATCTAACCTTAATAAAGAAGTAATACAGTACCTACAAAGCGACATAACTTCTAAATAAACGAAAGAATTTCCATTCGTGACATACGACAGTGAAGAACTCAATGTCTAATATGAACTGTGAAGATTTGGCGGGTTTTTTTTTAAATCGATACATATTTTGTTTTTAATACTACGAGTAAACTATTTATTCTTAATGCAAAACAAATTTAATTAATAATTAGTTAGTTTGAATCTTAAAATCAAGAATGGCTTCGAAATTTTGCTAACGCCAATTTTCCCGGCGTTTTCAGCAATGGCAGCTTAGAGCCGGATAATCTGGCTGCAAACGCGTACCCGGTAATGGCATGATAAACATTACGTCGAGGCATTAATTAAATATGGTAATTAATACTTGACAACACTATGAAATTTTCATGAATCCGCATCGAACATTGGTGTGGAAATTTGTCTTTTTATCTAGATCGGTACGTAATAAATATTTTTGTTTAATTTACTAGTTTATTGTATGAATTTATATTTTAATAAAACGCTTTTAATAAAACTAGAGGTCCCGCAGTAGTCGAAATTCGACTATAATTAATTGCGATTGTAGGTTTGTACACTATTATGATTGTATTTTCAAAGACTATTACATCTATAATCACAAATTTCGCCAAGACTATACTATAGAAAAATATTAATAAACACAAACAATATTTAATCTATTCTCAATTTGAGAACAGATGTCAAGAACAAAAGTTTGACAATAAATAGTATGCATGCGTGTGTGCATCAAATACATGGTATGTAGTATGTGTAATGTTTTCTTTATTGATTTAATGTATCTTTTATGCATTATTTGAAAAAAATATTAGCATTGTGCACTTCTTCTCTATATTCTCTATAAGTGTGGAAAATTTCATACTACTCCGCCCGCGCAATTTTCGTAAAAAGGGATACGAAGTTTTTGCTTCACGTATTAATATATAGACTTAGAACACAGCTTAATCACTCAGAGATCATTTGCCGTGTAATTGAATTAATTTCGCCTGATCATCGTTTAAGTACAAATGAGATGGCATTTCAGACCTTATTTTTGTTGCTTCCATTTTTTTTATTACTTAGACCATATTATATTAAACAAATATACGATTTTATTGTCAGAGCCAGTTAAAACTATGCTCCTTTTACAGTTTAATCTTTTGTGTTAATCGCATTAAATTTGTAATTCAGAAAGGATAAAACACATTGTATTTTCCCGGTTTAAAATGTATTTTTTTTCTACTCACTGATCTATAAACCACTAGTCGATTTGAAGATCCATCGGTACATAAGATCAGGAATCAGCTAACATTACCCATTACTGTAGCAGATATATCCGGTGTTACCCGGGTCATGTTATAATGAAAGGTATCGTGTGTGTTGATCTTGGATACAAACTATTTATGTGTAAAATGATAGCCATACCGATGATGAGGATGATTCTATACTACAATCCGAAATGGATGAATGCTTCGCGGCAAAAATAGGTGGGACGGTGGTACCTACCCGTGTGTGTGGGCTTACTATATCAGTAGTATCAGTAATTACATTACACAAATTAGAAATTTTGCGGCAATTATTTTTATTACACAATACACTAATTATGAAATTACATTAGAAAAAATGGTAGCCGTCTGCGGCATTCGACCATTGAGTCTAGACGCTCAGTTTGAGTAGACCGAGCGTCTTATCTTTTAAGCCAATACGACTTCGATATTGGGATGAGAACTTTCGGCGCAGCTTCCTGAATTCTTTTTGAATAGATAGGTAATCCATATATTATTCTGCACGTACATAATATGTTTTTTTTTTATTGCTTAGATGAGTGGACGAGCTCACAGCCCACCTGTTGTTAAGTGGTTACTGGAGCCCATAGACATCTACAACGTAAATGCGCCACCGACCTTGAGATATAAGTTGTAAGGTCTCAGTATAGTTACAACGGCTGCCCCACCCTTCAAACCGAAACGCATTACTGCTTCACGGCAGAAATAGGCAGGGCGGTGGTACCTACCCGTGCGGACTCACAAGAGGTCCTACCACCAGTAAACAAGAGGTCCTACCACCAGTAAACAAGAGGTCCTACCACCAGTTATCTACCAATTAAATATATATCTACCTAACTATATCTATTTCATATGTCTACATAGTGTATGCTCGGGTTAATGGATTAAACAGAACTATTACAGCCCTACTGGTAGTGAATAACCAATTAACATTATCTTTCACAAGAGAATTATTGAATGTTTCAGCACATACATTTTTTCATTAAAGCCACAAGAAAATTCCTCTTCTGTATAACTAATATTTAACTTCGTTAATCATTTCAGAAGATTAAGGAAAATTATGAGTAGGTCAAAACAATGAATTGTGAATTCAACGTACATTTTAACACTCACACATATCCAGCGGCGGCGTAAGGCGTGGGTGACGTGTACCACTGCCCCCGATCTCGCGGAACGAGGGGCCTCACCTCAAAACCCACAGATATATAGATAGTCTCACCAAAAAATAAAAAAATATTCTATTCGTAAGGCCACTTTTGGCTTTTATACAGGCCTTTAATCTGTTTGGCCACGAATCTATAAATTTACGCACTGTTTCCAAGGGAATTTTCTCCACTGCTTGCTCCAAAAATATTTTAAGAGACTCAATGTCGCTGTGTCGTTTAAAGCAGGCCATGTCCTCTAAAACTGACTATAATTTGAAGTCTAAAGGGTTGAGATCTAGGCTAGATGAGAGCCAGTGTTCAACTCTTATAAATTCCGGAACGTTGGTTTCAAACCAGGCTTGGGTAGTTCGTGCCTTGTGACCAGGTGCAGAGTTCTGCTGGAAAGTCCATGGTATATTTTTAAAAAGTGTATTGCTGAGAGGTTTCACGTTACAACGTGACCCAAGACTGTATCTTGATGCACTTTGGCTGAAGTTTTTACTCCTTTTTTACAAAAATGTACTTTTGTGACTCCTTGATAAGACACGTCCCGCCAAACCATCACTAACGTAGGATGATGACCACTCTTTAAATCACTTTATAATTTAATTATCTTCATAATTCTAATCGCTATATATATAAGGCTATAAGAATTTCACAGGGAACAATAAATAGAGCAGGGATGGGGCCTCCCGAAATATAAATCGCCCACATCAAATTAAGATCCTGCTCCGCCACTGCACACATCATAAAAACGTAATGTGTTTCCGTACATAAAGTTCCTTGCGTGGGCATTCTGTAGTGCACAGAGTAACATGCCTTTATCGCTTTGATAATTCACATGTAGCAAAGGTCGGAGGGCGAATGACGTTGAAAGCGTCGTGAGCACTGAAGGATGTTTACGGAAGATACTTACCTAGTTTATTTAATGAGATTAAAAGGTACAGGCTAGTTTATAGGATACCCTTTTAAACATAGACCCACACAAACACAAAATGAGATGAGCGTCATGTTACGTTTTAGTACAATCTGTGCTTTTCGCAACTGAGGAATATTTTAAAATTGTTAAAAAATTTAAACATATAGGTAATCTAACACTCTGCATAAATGGACAATCAAAACAGGAAATTATAGTTATGTTTCGTAATATAGTCAAACACGTGTTAAAGTTCTAATTCTACAACATTGAAATTCAATTATCTCACGATGTATTTTCTATGAAACAAGAAATTGCCATGTCAATCGATTGCGAAAAATATTTCTTAAGCACAAAATAATTACTGTCTCACGAAAAGGTATGTACTGAAATTTATATTAAACTAGCGACCCGCCCTCGCTTCGCTTCGGAAATTGTAATTTATTATTGATTTCTCCACTATTTAATGGATGTTATTATACATATAACCCTTCCTCTTCAATCACTCTATCATTAAAAAAACCGCATCAAAATCCGTTGCGTAGTTTTAAAGATTTAAGCTTACATAGGGATAAGGACCAGAGAAAGAGACTTTATTTTATACTATGTAGTGATAAATACAGAACATCAAACAGAAGCCACCGAGATACCTAGTGTTAAGCTAAACTAAGAGGCACCAAACTTGCTAGTGGTACAATCAAAGGATTGCCCTATTTAAGTTACGACCTAGCTGTTATGAGACGTGTTTCTTAATTACCAATATCGATATTAAACAACATATTCGCAACACGAGTTTGACACATAAACCCTTCCGAAACGAACAGCTGCGCTAATAGTGATGGGTAATCTATCAATTTTGCAGCTCAACGATCAAAGGTGTGGTGATAACATCAAACTCGATTATACATATATGTACCTCGAATAATTTCTGTGACACGGACACCCCTACGATTTGTCAACGTCGCACTCGCGTCGCGAGTTTTGCCGTCGTGGAACGCGATTCGAGAATATTCTTCCCGCGATTCGTTCGCGCGTCAATCTATAACATTAATACGTGAAGCAAAAACTTTGTATCCCTTTTTTACGAAAATTGCGCGGACGGAGGAGTATGAAATTTTCCACACTTATAGAGAATATATGGAAGAAGTGCACAATGCTAATATTTTTTTCATAATGCATAAAATATAAATAATGCATAAAAGATACATTAAATCAATAAAGAAAACATTACACACACTACCATGTCTTTCACACACACGTATAATCTTTGTTTATTGTCAAACTTTTGTTATTGCTTAAAGTCTGTAGTCAAATTGGAATAGGTTAGTATTGCTTATCTTTAATATTACGAGTATTTGTCTATAGTGCAGTCTTGGCGAAATATGTAACAATAGGACCATAATAATATTGAAACTTATAATTTCAATTAATTATAGTCGAATTTCGACTACTGCGGGCCCACTAGTATTGACTAATTGGCCGAACTCGAACTTAGATGATGACGGCTGTAGTTTTTGTTTCTAACGAATGAGATTGATTTCGTTCCTTGATTTATTAGCGAATCGAGTTACAATTCACTCTAAATGTCAATTCGATTAGTGAGAAAATGATCGATTTATTCAGGCTAATTTTTCAATTATGAAAACTCCTTTTACGATTAGTTCTCGATTTAAATTTAATTTGTGTTTTTATTGTATAAATTGCTGAATGAGGTTCACGGCTTCCCGAGTGTTTTCACGATAACCATTACCTTGCAATTGCGAATCAGTTGCATCATCTGGTAATGGGGCATTAAATCAAAGACAGCGTGTTCCTTATCGTGTTATCGTAGTAAGAGTAATAGGCACGTGATATATTCGGCTACAGAAATGGTAATCATTGAACGTCAACGCTTCGGCCAGATGGCAAGGAATTCGCAATTTGGTTCCACGGCGCATTGTCATCGCCCACGTTTGATTTATTGCTAGGGTTCGAAATTGTGATGTGACGATTATTAAAATATTTTCTATAGTTTTATGCACGTGGTCATAAACATTATAAATATTATATTTTGTGTGAGAGAGAGACAGAGAGAGATGTTTAATATACTTTTTTAAATAATATTTCTTAATAATTTATTTTTAAGTACCCTAGAAGTTTCAATTTTTAACAATTTACTAAACATTTTCTTATTTTTTAAATGTCTGGACCAGCTCACGGCCCAACTGGTGTTAAGTGATTTCCAGAGCCCACAGACATCAACAAAGTAAATGCCACCTTGAGACATGAGTTCTAAGTCTGAGTTAAATAGCACAACGGCTGCCACACCCCTCAACCCTTCAAACGTTGATGTATGTAAAGCCTGTCTTTGCTTGTGTTCGAGAATCTATGCATTAGTGCTACTTTTATCCGATTAAGTCCGAACTTACTCGATGCCTCGGAACAGTGTGGTTAGTGCGAGTTTTTTAACGTCCTCGATAGCGTAAAAGTTAACAAAAATTTGTATGCAGTTGGAACAGCGCCCCTGGCGGCAAACGTAGGCAAACTTTCCAACTCCATACAAATTGAGTTAACTTTTACGCTATCGTGAACGTTAAAAAACTCGCACTAAACACACAGATTACTTATAATAGTACTTAGTGAGATTCAATAGTATCATAGTAAGATTAATTATTAATCAGCGCTCTACAGCCGATACACGATCAATTTGAACAAAGCGTATCGCGTTTTTACCAATTCAAAGTATCATCTTATGGAACGAAAAACATTTATTTATCAAACAATCTGTCTCGGCAACTGTGAATCTTGTTTTTTTTTATTTTTTATTTCTTAGATGGTTGGACGAGCTCACAGCCCACCTGGTGGAGCCCATAGACATCCACAACGTAAATGCGCCACCCACCTTGAGATATAAGTTCTAAGGTCTCACGTATAGTTACAACGGCTGCCCCACCCTTCAAACCGAAACGAATTACTGCCTCACGGTAGAAATAGGCAGGGTGGTGGTGCCCACCCGCGCGGACTCACAAGAGGTCCTACCACCAGTAAAAAATTTGATCCTAACAAATTAATTATACATTCTTTTCGAGAGATGAACAAGTGATATCAGATCTTTTTGGGGGAAACTTCTAGAATGATGTCGTATAAATTGTTTTAACTAAGAACAGATAAGACTAAGCAGTTTTAATTGCGGCGATAGAAATACCCTCCTTGACAGTACAGCAAGTCTTAGTGTAGGTTTAAGACAAATTGAAATACAGTAACTTACCGGTGTAAATTTATTATTAATGATTTTAAAACAAATTAACAACGTCCGCAAAAAAATATATTTAAATGTTCACCTGTCAAATTATTCTTAATTATTGTTACGCGTTGGGGTTCGGGATAAATAAAAATTCTACCGGAGTACAATTTAAAACTGTATTCAACACTTAGAACACTTAAAACACTCAACAAATACTTTAAAACTCTGAATCCGCTTCCTCCGCTTCGCTTCAGGTGATCCGTTCGCTCTTTCGCATCCAGTAGTTCCGATTGCTAACTAACTGCGTGCCATCTCTGCAACGCTTTTATAGCCGATACCACTTCCCTAGAATTATCGAGAATATTCCACACATTTCTAGTATAGTGTTTCCGCTATCTGACAATAGATGGCGTTGTACTTCTTGAGCGTTCAATGTGCTACTAGATCCTTCGAAATTCGTTCGACTATTCGGCGATAGATGGCGTTACTCTTACCGGCGTAACATTATGTATCACACAAAAAAAGACGAATATTAGCTCGAAGTCTTGCCTTTTGTTTCACTTTGGGTTTTATTCATTTCATTTCTATAATAAGAAACCGATGATATAATCGTTCGGGTTAATGAAAAGTGTAAATCTATTCAAAAATAATAGGTGTGAGGCGAAGCCATTAGCATAGTCTGAATTATACTAAGACTCGCGAAGACCGATGAAAAAAGCACTCGAAAAATCGTGTGATTTTCACGTTAAACGAAAAAATAACAACAGCTTCATTATGGTAATAAAGTCAGACAAACGAGCCAATCTGTTGTGCCACAATCGCGTTTTACACCTCTGGCCGCATTTTGTTTTACGATTTTCCAATAATCGTAAAAACTTCTGAACGATTCCAAATTACGTAACTTAAGTTTCAAGTAATGGGACATTATGAATATTTCAAGGTAATTTTCGTTCTTATGATGCGGTTAAATTTTCATAGATATATGGGCCGTCGTCGCGTGATTCGTAAACACATAATACACGTTAAAAAATGATCTGCGTTTTAAAAAGCAAATTAGTTTAAGTTGAAGAATTAAGTTTAACTAGAGGTCCCGCAGTAGTCGAAATTCGACTATAATTAATTGAAATTATAAGTTTGAACATTATTATACTTCTATACTCACAGATTTCGCCAAGACTTAATACACACTATAGACAAATGATGTTAAAGACAAACAATATTAATCTATTGTCAATTTGACCACAGACCTTCAACAATGACAAAAGTTTGACAATAAACACTGAGTATATGTGTGTGTATATGTGTTGACTCAAATATATAGTAGAGTGTGTAATGTTTTCTTTATTTAGTTAAGGTATCTTTTATGCATTATTTTAAAAAAATATTAGCATTGTGCACTTCTTCTCTATATTCTCTTTAAGTGTTGAAAATTTCATACTCCTCCGTCCGCGCAATTTTCGTAAAAAGGGATACCATCTGTAAAAAGCAAATTAATACGTGACTCACCGAAATAGCCCTACATAGTGTTTCGCAGAGCAAAGTCCTTTTTTTTCATTGCTTAGAGGGATGGACGAGTTCACAGCCCACCTGGTGTTAAGTGGTTACTGGAGCCCATAGACATCTACACCGTAAATGCGTCACCCACCTTGAGATATAAGTTCTAAGGTCTCAAGTATAGTTACAACGGCTGCCCCACCCTTCAAACCGAAACGCATTACTGCTTCACGGCAAAAATAGGCAGAGTGGTGGTACCTACCCGTGCGGACTCACAAGAGGTCCTACCACCCGTAGAAGTGTTGTGTAGTAGTTTATGGCGCTCTTTTTTAAATCTTTCCTCATGCTATTATGGCACCACCTTAATTGGTTCCTTTTCAGCAACACTTTTTAATAAACTGACATGGTGCTCCTTACTTCTACTCTCCATAGTTTCATATTAAAATATATATAAAAAAACAATTCTTTATGGACACTGTACTGAAACGCAAAAATTACTATATAACTTTTTCTTTTTATCTAATTTTAGCCTTGGCTGTATGTGCTACGTCCCATTTGCCTATTGACAAGGACCAAACAACCAAAGAGATGCCTCAGTCTAAAATTAACCAATAAAGAAGGTTTCTTCTACTTTTTTATTGCCTTGAAGTCAGTTATATATAGATTTCAAAAAACCTTGAGGTTTATCAATATAATATGATATTGTGATTTTTTTTATAAAAGGAACTACCATTTTATTTTCTATTAAATCATAAAAGTGGTTTACCCTAAGGCCCTTCAAGCGAAACAAAGAGAATGAAATGTTTTGTTCTAAACAAGCTTTCTTCTTTAGAAGAGTTTTTTTTTAATACTTTCAAAATATATTTAAATTTACAGATGTGTATTTGCTTTTAATCAACGCAGAAATAAAACATAACAGACTAGATCAAATGACATTGAGGTTAAACGAACGAAACACTTGTAAATGAATTTAACTTAGAGCAAGCAACTCATTAAAAATAACCGCGAATGTAAATTTTATTAGACAGATTAGAGATGAAAGCCGACCCGTTGTGGAGTTTATTTATTCATAGGTATGAATGAATGTTGGCATTAATTAAAACAATGCTCATTTCGTTCGAAATACGTTCCAAAATTTAATTTAGGACTTTCGTCTATACTAATATTATAAAGCTGAAGAGTTTGTTTGTTTGAAGGCGCTAATCTCAGGAATTACTGATCCGATTTGAAAAATTATTTCAGTGTTAGATAACCCATTTATTGAAAAAGAGGATATATAATATCACGTTAAGACTAATACAAGCGGAGCACCAATAAATAATGTTTCAAAATCGGGTTTTTGTTCCCTTTTGAGAGCTTCCGCTGCGTGCACTGAAGAAACGGTTAAAGTTTCTGTAAAATAATCTATGACAGAATAGTTCCCCTTTAAAAGATCTAAAAAAAAAGTCCGCGACAGCATGTCTATATGTTAAGGTTGATTCACTATAACGTTTTTTATGCTAATTTGTTCTAAAATAAAGCATTATTTGTGAACTATTATTCGAAGTCGCGGGCAAAAGCTAGTTTCTAGATAAAATAAACAGTAGTAAATTTCAAATTGTTCTAGATTAAGTTTCCACCGCGTACCACCTCAAAAGTGAGTGTCTATATTCAAGTTCTACTGCACGGGCTAAAGTAACTAATTAATACAAGATTATAAGCTTATCTATATATTAATACGTGGCAAAAACTTTGTACCCCTTTTTACGAAAATTATGCGGACGGAGGAGTATAAAATTTCCCACACTTATAGAGAATACAGAGAAGGAGTGCAGAATGTTAATATTTTTTTAAATTATGCTTAAAAAATACATTCAATCAATAAAAAAACATTACACACACCATGTATTTGACACACACACGCATGTATACTATTTGTTTATGAGTCTGTGGTCAAATTGAGAATAGATGAAATAATTTTTGTCTTTATTAATATTTGCCTAAAGTGTAGTCTTGGCGTAATCTGTAATTATAGAAGTACCTATAACAGTCTTTAACAATAGAATCATAATAGTATACAAACTTACAATTACTATTCATTATAGTTGAATTTCGACTGTGTACCGGGGGACCATTAGTCTACTCAAATACGTCATAAAATATTGTAACAATCAAAGGTTCACTCACCCCAACATGACAAGTCTGAAGCAGTTCTTTGGTGGAGGCGCGCTTTCCTCGCAGGCTTGGGGCAGAGGTACACTCGGCCCCGGAGACCGCTCAGGTTCCGACTCCTCCACTCCAGCCCCACGTCGGCACAACCACGACGCCCCACACTTATCACGAGCATCTTCAGACGGCGCGGCAAACTGGCATTTCCTCGGCGACCGTTGCCGTCCAGTCGACAACGACGATTTCAACGGCGACGGCGGAGCCCTGACCGGACTCGGGGAAGCTCTGACGGGCGACGTAGACTTCACAGGCGAAGACTGCAGCGCCAAACTGCCACGCTCAGCTCCGTTCGACATTTCCTTTATCTCAATACGAAACTGTTCATCATTTATCTAAGCTGTTCGTTTTCTCTTTTTTGTCATATCTCAGGGCCCGGTGTGAATGATTAATGGTGTAGGCGAAATAAAGATTTTGCTCCGGAATAAATGTATGTCTATTTTATTGGGATTAATTGAAATCAAATAGTAATCTGTGTCATATAAAGATATATATATCATTTAATAGCTCACTATCAGGGATATAATAATATTTTTTAAGAGATTTTGTTACCTGGTAACTAAGACCTTTAAGTCATGTCTTATTTTACTTAATATTCTTATTTTCATGAAAAATGATAATATGGAGTGAAGTGAAATGAAATGAAGATGATTAATTTGAGACATTAACCAACTGGGATGAAATTAAATAAAATGAGATGATATGGGATGAAACATAATCTCAGTAAAATGGAGATTTTTTAAATGGATTTTTTGGAGGATCCCGAGAAGTAACATCCAGCGGCTTTGTTTCATTTTCCCACATTTGTGCACTTTCACAGATATTAAACAGTTAATAAGCCACCGTTATTACACATTTAAACCTGAAGAAACACTAAATAGACAAAATAAAACAAATCACACAACTACACTCCTCATGTTCCCGCCAAAAAGTCCATAATATTAATTAATACAGATGCAGACATTTTTTTTTTCCACAGGTGAAAATCGCCGGATCCCCACCCGCGCGGCAGGGGGAGTTGGATGTGGGAGTTGAACCTCACTAAAAACTCCTGGCGCTCACAACCGGAGCCCTACCCCGGACCGAGCCGGAGCCCAGTCGGGGCTATTGAGACGGCGGGACAGGTTTGACGCAGAGCACATTACATCCATCCCGCCGTCCCACAGACGCAGATGCAGACATAGATAAAAGTGTAATTAATTTCAATGTAGAAAGATTATTTAGTTCACAGAAATAAATAAGTACAGGCGCTAACAGAATTGTTTATGCATTCCACCAGCTAATCCTGGTAAGGATTCGATCTGTGTACGTATGCCGCAATCAACTATGTACCTGCGACTAGGTACCTATCATTGCTTCAAAAAAAACGGCGATATTGTAAGCCCGCGGCTAGGACCTCCGACCGGACTATTTCTGGAATATTTTGATCCAGTTTCTAAATTGGGACAGCTGGCATATAAAACAATTGAAACCTAAACGCGAACAATACAAAACGGAAGCGAACTTATTGTTGCCTGGTAGGTTAGCCGTGAGCTGTGCTCGCCAGCTATAGCCAACATTTGTACTAAAAATGTTAGGATCATTTCAAAATAGGCCACACAAAATATACGATGCAAAACTTAGAGAGAATTTATCTCTCTGCGGGGACCTAAAGAATCCGAACGATCCCTGAGAAAAAACTAATCGTTTCAAATTACTTCAGTCTGTATTCTGTAAACGTCACATTGACCAGTTTTTTAAATAACTAGCCGTACTCGCCCGCTTTGCTGAGCATTTAAAATTAACATTATTACTTATTGTCATTATTATTAGGGAGTCCAACACTCATATAACTATTATCCATTTGTATCCCTAGTAGCCTATCCATTAAGTAAACGCATTTTCTACATGGATACCTAGTTTCAAGACAATCGAATGCATGGTTCAGTAGTTATAACGGAACATCCGTAAAAACCACTCTAGATTTATATACTAGTATAGATTTAAATCAAACGTATAGGTCATTAAAACCACAAATTCACAGATGTCATATTATTGAAATGAACAAATATTAAATTCACTTCGGATTTGCGGGTCGTAGACATAATTAAGAATACTTTTATGATTTTATTTCCATTGTTATTATTATATTTATTACGTCAGACGTTACGAATACTTCACACGTCTCGTGGTCCCGGACGACTCCTTATCATCGAGGGGTGCAAAGCTATTTTGTTTAAGCGACATTTTTACGAAGTTTCAAGAGAGCCATTCAAAGTTTAAAATTTTGAAAAAAAAAACACGACAAAAAAGTTTTTCAACTACTTGAATGGAGTAATACGTACTTAACAAATGTTTACGATTGACTTCCACGGTGAAGGAATAACATCGTGTAATAACAATCAAACCCGCAAAATTATAATTTGCGTAATTACTGGTGGTAGGACCTCTTGGGAGTCCGCACGGGTAAGTACCACCGCCCCGCTTATTTCTGCCGTATAGCAGTACCTAATGCGTTTCGGTTTGAAGGGTGGGGCAGCCGTTGTGACTATACTGAGACCTTAGAACTTATATCTCAAGGTGGGTGGCGCATTTACGTTGTAGATGTCCATGGGCTCCAGTAACCACTTAACACCAGGTGAGCTCGTCCACCCAGCCAAGCAATAAAAAAAAGTAAACCTAACTGAAATTCAACTAGAAACATCGAACTGTTGATGCTAATACCAAATAAAATGCACCTTTAATTACAAAAATAAACAATACGTATTAAGCGAAATACTACTTAAACCAAATAACCTTTCACTTCTCGAATTATTATTATTTAGAGTCATTAGCGTTACGTCACGTGTGGTTAAATATTGCAAACTATGAAATTAACATCCCTGAACAACCACGAAGTCAATGCCTATCAAAATATTTTCTTCTTCAGCTTTACTTCAAAAACCACGCATGGCTATTCCAGTGTTACAGGGAATCCGAATGAAAAGCTGAGGCATTAAGAAGCTAATGTCCGTTTTAATCCCTTTTCGGACTTAAAACGGACGGCGCGGCAGAAATAGGCAGGGCGGTGGTACCCACCCGCGCGGACTCATAAGAGGTCCTACCACCAGTAATTACGCAAATTATTATTTTACGGGTTTCATTTTTATTACACGATGTTATTTCTTCACCGTAGAAGTCAATCGTGAACATTTGTTGAGTACGTATTTTATTAGAAAAATTGGTACCCGCCTGAGATTATTAAACCTTAAATATAGTTTTCATTTACCAAACCCCTTGAATTTTACCGAATCAAAGTACATACGTAATCTCTTCACAACACGCCAAACACTACGTACACGTATCTAATATTCAGCTCGCGTTGTATTTTTGTGTTAAAAATACTTCAAGATCTCCGCGATAGAGATAGCTGAATAGAAAAAATGTATCGATAAGAACATAAGTTAGGGAGGTCCCCTGACGTTATTTTCTGTCTAGCACTGTAAAGAGTAGATAAGAGGTGATATAAAAAAAACGACAAGTCTTCATAGAAAAATCGAAGATACTTACTTTCGTGAACGCCCAACTTGATGGGCTAAAGGAAAATCGCATATTGTGTCGAAGTTAGTAAGGATTTGTTTACGAGAACTAACAAATAAATGATGCTAACATGTATTCATCATGTTCATTCACACATATTTAATTTATAAAATTGTTGAAATGATTCTGAAATGTTTTTTCATATAGGAAACTATTTTTCTGTAGAGCTGTCTGTGTATCTCGACCTAAATAAATGATTATGTTGCTATTACGATTATCGTCAAGAGCCGACAGTTGGGCGATCCATCTCAAATGATAAGTCGCAAATTGTAAACTTCATCATTCATGTTATAGAATGGCAATTCTTGAAAATCATCAACTATGTGACGGATGATTTGGTTTTGGGAAGAATTTTTATTAATTTCATTAGTATTAAAATCTTGTGGTATATGTATTGCATATTCCATAAAAGGTTCTTATGAATATTAGCCCAGCGAATAGCTACATCTTTCAATAAACACTTTCGAAATGCCATACAATGCATGTGTTGAAATTTCTGATAGTTAATTCTTGAAAATCCCATTAAGGCATTACTTTACAATATAAACGGGAGATCAAACAATTAGAATGTAGTAATCATGTCCACGAAGTGATAATTTTTTTAGTATCATCTCATAATTCGAATACATGGTAATATCAGAATATATATGTTACTTCAGTGGTGTTAGGAAATGCTGTGAGCCCGCATGCTACCACCATCCTAATCACCACCATCCTATCTCCTTGATTAATTCGTTTCAGTTTGAAGGATGGGGCAGCCGTCGTACTGATTTTATAGAAAACTGATATTTAAAACCCATGCCTTAAGGTGGGTGGTAGCATTTACCTTGTTGATGTCTATGGGCTCCAAAAACCAATTAACGTCAGGAGGGGCATGAGTTCGTTCAACCGTTCAAACAATAAAAAAATGTGTTTAAGTTGGATAAAACTTTACAGGGTGGAAAATTTTGAAATAATATCCTTTTGAAGGAACCTATCCACTGTTCTTATGACCATAACTTATTCTGGAACAATGTAGTAACTGTTCTCGTGTGAATAGACCACGAGGCGTTCGCAGATTTATGAAGGTCCAAAAACCAAGAATAGAACTCATTTTAAAGGACCGATTCCCCACTTGAACGTATTTATGGGGCTTCTAAGTGGATGCAAAACGAATTTGACACACTGCTGCGTTGTTGAATTTGCCGATAAAATATATCTATTCTGGAATACCATTATATCTCAACTTAATGTCGATTTCATTAGTATATGTTAGTACCTATTATCGAACCTATTATAGGCTAAACTCACATTCTTTGTACATATATAGTTATATACAAGTGATTATTCGTTTATTTATTTCTAAATGTATGCATTGTTCATTAAAAAAAATCTTAACGATTTTAATTTTTATATTTCAACTATAAACAAAGATATAATTAAAGCTACTTTTACGATTTAATTTGTTATTTCAGGAATATTTAGTACTAATTAATACCAGTCTATGTTGAACGTTACTTTTACTGGTGGCAGGACCTCTTGTGAGGCCGCTCGGGTAGGTACCACCACCGCGCCTATTTCTGCCGTGAAGCAGTAATGCGTTTCGGTTTGAAGGGTGGGCCGTTGTAACTATACTGAGACCTTAGAACTCTTATCTCAAGGTGTGTGGTGGCATTTACCTTGTAGATGTCTACGGGCTCCGGTAACCACTTAACACCAGGCGGGCCGTGAGCACGTACAAACATCTAAGCAATAACAAAAAAAACATCGCCTTGTACGTTTAAAAGTCTGTGTTTGATCCAAAAGTGTCAATCAGTTCAAAGTGATTTCAAAGTAAATCAGCTCAAAAGCTAAATTTACTTTCAGCTGATTGATTGCCTTTGCTATATCTTGTGTGCTACATATAAGTTTATTTTTAGCCTTACAGCGTCTTCATACAGTCTCAAATACCATATAACCGGGTAAGCGGCACAAATTGCTTACAAAACATGTTAGGTTTGATATGAATTTATACAGAAAAAAAAGTGCGTGCGTACAAAGTACACATGTCAGAAGTGAAACTTTTTTGGCGAACTAATTTATAAGTCTTGCTTATATTTATATAAATCTAAAACTTTAGATTTCCGAGATTTAGAGGAAGGGAAAAAGGAAGAAATGTTCCCGCCAAAAGTCTGTCAAATGTCAATCTCAAACCTCAGTGTTGACAGTCACATTATGTTTAGATTTCTAAATTGTAAATGATTAATATTCTGCCAATTGAATTGACTAATTTAATTTCATGCTATTTGATTATTGTTCCAAATTCTTTTCATTTCATTTCAATTCCCATTCACATTTTTCACAAAAAAATTATAAAATATTAGGCTGTATGGTATGATACATTTGCCTTTCCAGTTGGAAAAATACAACAACTACTACTACTGACATTTGACAAGTACTTAATTTCAATAGTAGTTTGATGTCACTTCCGTTGCATACCTGCGTGACGTTCTGTAAACACTTTACCCTCATGCGCCTAAAGAAGTTTCACTTCAAAAAACATGTGATTGACCAATCTTGTGTACAATATTTAATAGGTTGCTCTTCAAATATCAAACGAGACGTTACGTCAGGCAGCAAGAAGGACGTCGCTTGGGAAATCTAACAGTTTTGTGAACAGGTGTTGTACTTCCCAAATAATTTCATTTTCCAACTAAAGCATGTTTCGGTTGGACGTTTATTATAAGTTCAGCGTTCTTGTGGAATTACAAATAGTTACGTCATTTCAAAGATGGCTATTATTACTATAGTTCGTTTTCGATTAAAACTTATAATATTTTATTAATGGTTTACAGTTTATTCTAAGAATAAATAAGTTTTGTTGTACAAGATTCTCGCTAAATAGGAAAGTTTTCGGGAAATTTACAACTTTCAGTTTATGATTTCCAACATTTCGGATAATTTACAGAGTTTCGTGGGCGGGTGATTAAAGTGTTTTTTTTTAGTTTACGTTTTTAAATTTAAAATACATAATAAACGATCATTAAGTGACATCTCACATAATGTTGGTTCAAGGCAAAAAGAATAAGAACAAAAAGAGTATAGTGACATTCTTTTTTTTTTCTTCCTACCTATTCTAGTAACCTTGAGGGGTTATTCTAGATTCACCGAACTAGTAGGTGAGCTCACGGGGCTCTAACCTAAGGATGTTGCTAATACTAGCCCTAGCAAGAGCAGTGCTTCGGCAGAATCTACCGCCGGATCGGAAACGCGACCCGCTGAGAAGATCCGGCGAGAAACTCAGTGGACTCTGTCTGTGGGTTCTAAGGTAAAGTAGTGTAATGAATATAGCGAATTCCACGAAGCAACACATCAGGCACGTAATTAACACACTGACTGCCATATAGGTCACCGGTGCCCTACGTGGCGCACTGAAGTAATGTTGTTCCACCCATGCGCGATCGTCCTGTCTATTTCGCTTTCCTGCTTATTCTGACGACCTTATTTTGATTTTTTTTGATTTTGATTATATTGATAATCCTCGCGAATAAGTATTAATAGCAATATTCCCAGTTCATTCGAAGTAATCTGTGCAGACTTCATGTGTGTACATGATTTGTTCATGATTTACCTTGCCTGTTTCTGCTGCGAAGCCGTAATGCCGTTTGCGTTAACACCAGGTCGACCGCGCCCTCGATCGTCGTGCAAAAAATAAATAACAAGAACAGCCGTCTATTAGTAATCTATTTCATATCTAAAGGCAAGAAACGTTGTATGCTGCAAATCAGACTTTGATCCTATTTAATAGGCAATAGTATACACGTTATGGTATCTATCTATCTATATATTAATACGTGAAGCGAAAACTTTGTATCCCTTTTTACGAAAATTGCGCGGACGGAGGAGTATGAAATTTTCCACAATTATAGAGAATATAGAGAAAAAGTGCACAATGCTAATATTTTTTTAAAATACTGCATAAAAGATACATTAAATCAATAAAAAAAACATTACACACACTACATACCGTATTTGACGCACACACGCATGCATATTATTTATTGTCAAACTTTATTTCTTGGCGTCTGTTGTCAAATTCAGAATAGGTATATTAAATATTGTTTGTCTTTGTTAATATTTTTATAGTGTAGTCTTGGCGAAATTTGTAATTATAGAAGTATAAAATACAAACATAATAGTGTACAAACTTACAATTCCAATTAATTATAGTCGAATTTCGACTACTGCGGGACCTCTAGTTAAAATTAATCTTTAAAAATTTAATAGGTCATGAGCTAGTTCGACTGCTTGAAGCTTTGTTGACGCGTTAAAAGACAATTATTATCAGTAGCATACAAAATTTCATCACTGTAAATTTCCCATATAATATTCTGAGCTTTACGACTGGCCCTTAAGCATTTATAGCTTGTTCAGCCCACTGAGTTTCTCGCCGGATCTTCTCTGTGGGTCGCGTTTACGATCCGGTGGTACATTCTGCGAAGCACTGCACTTGCTAGGGCCAGTGCTAGCAACACTCCGGTTTGAGCCCTGTGAGCTCACCTACATGTTAGGACGAATGACATAGCCTCTCAAGGCTATCAGCATAGGTAAGAAAAAAAATCTTGTTCATTCAACACCATTACTCGTTGAGATTAAATAAGGCGATATCGTATATGAGCGATTCTACAAATTGTACCGTCGATCATCATTTTTCTAAAAACCCACGGACGGGGTAAATCGTAAAACGGAATGGCTTTCATCTAAGCCTATCACGAGATCGGCTACAAACATAACTATTATCGTTTACCGAAATTGTAATCAGAAGGGGTCGTCGTCTACACTAGTCGTAGTCTAAAAAACTTGCAAATGGTTAATTTCAATTCGGTTTTTTTTTAAATACTGTGTTTTTTCTTTTATTGCTTAGATGTGTGGACGAGCTCACAGCCCACCTGGTGTTAAGTGGTTACTGGAGCCCATAGACATCCACAACGTAAATGTGCCACCCACCTTGAGAATACGTTCTAAGGTCTCAAATACTTGATATACAGTTACAACTGAGTCACAACTCAGTTACAACAGTTGAACTATACTGTTACAACGGCTGCCCCACCCTTCAAACCGAAACGCATTATTGCTTCACGGCAGAAATAGGCAGAGTGGGGGTGGTACCCACCCGCGCGGACTCACAAGAGGTCCTACCACCAGTAATTTTAAATATTTTAAATATTATTATTTTTAATTTTAATTTTAAGTATTTTAATTAAATGAAATTAAAAAAAAATATTTAAATATTAATTTATTATAGTTATAAGGTGAGTAGCTGAATGAATGCCTAAAGTATTCCCAGTAAACAATGTAGGTAACATTAAAATGTAATGCCAACATATATAATTTACAAAATTTAAAAATTCAGGCCATTTGCAATTTTGATCTAAATATTAGAAGTACTTTCTGGTTGTTCAAATTTAAACTAAAGCCCAATTGTCTAGGCGATCAATCAAGCAGGCGAAATCTGGATAAATCTTCTCAATTTGACTTTCTATTTTGTACGGTTAGTTTACATTATTCAAACTTTCAATTTGATGAAAATTGATTTTATTATAGTAGTTGACGTTTTATAAGATCAAAGAAGATTGAAAGCCTTTCGATAACGTGGATTTTAAATTAACTTTTTAAACATATACAGACCTATATTTCAATGAAGATAAATGAATGTCTTGTAGTTTAGTGGCTATAACATATATAGACTGTGCGCACGAGATGCGTCCGTGATCACTTTGAAAATTGAACTTTGAGCCAACGGACCTTTCTCAATGCAAATTATCAAAGCCTAAAATAACGTACATTTTCGAAAGTGTTACATTATAACGTTTGAACATGCTACCTCTGCTATGCGGCTGAGTATTATTTATTTTCCAGCCTAAAGCTAATAATCGCTACATAGTATAAAACAAAGTCGCTTTCTCTGTCCCTATATCCCTATGTATGCTTAAATATTTAAAACTACGCAACGGATTTTGATGCGGTTTTTTTTAATAGATAGAATGATTGAAGAGGAAGGTTTATATGTATAATAACATCCATTAAATAGTGGAGAAATCAATAATAAATTACAGTTTCGGAATCGAAGCAAGGGCGGGTCGCTAGTAAGCTAATAAACGAAAACGCTTACTATCTACAAATCATTTAGTAATATACCTATTCGATTTTACCCGGGAAGGAACTTTACTTTGAGATCCATTTACTTACCTTTAGATTTCAAATAAATTAGATTGAATTGAATAGACAGACGGCTATTCTTGTTATTTGTTTATTGCATGATGATCGGGCGCGCGGTCGACCTGGTGTTAACGCATTACGGCTTTACAGCAAAAACAAGCAAGGTAAATTTAGAACATCCATGAACACAGTTGGAATCTGCACAGATATTTTTTTTATTGCTTAGATTGCTCGTCCAGCCCACTTGATGTTAAGTGGTTACTAGAGCCCATAGACATCTACAACGTAAATGCGCCGCCCACCATGAGATATAGGTTCTAAGATTTCATTTCAGATGAACTGGGAATATTGCTATTAATACGTCTTATTCGCGAAGATTATAAATATCATAAAAAAGGTCGTGAGATACATCGAGCTACGACTGCAATTGTCAATATCTCTGCTCCAGTTATTAAATTAAAAGATAATGACGCTCAAATAAATCCTTAGACATGATTTACAAAGACGTCCCACGTTTCTGTATAAAAAGTTAAACCATAACAAGCGAGGTCGAAATGGACCTTACAAGGAAAATCTCTTAGGGGCTCTGGCTGGCGCGGATTAGTTTATCTTCACCTATTGAACCAGTTTTTGTTAACACACAAACGAATTAACAGGCTAGGTGGATTAAGGATTCTTTATTTACTTTTGTACAAAGGGATTTTGCTTCATTTATCTTAGTATCCCGTAGTTGACTGGGAAGTTGAAAGGCAAAATACCGAAGGATAAGTCCCCAATGCGCTGGTCAGATTAAATCCGTGCCGCACTGAACACCATCTTATGTGAAGCGGTCCACGCCGCCAAGGACAAATCGACGTGGCGTGATATAGTCCGCCAGAAGATTCTGAAATCCCACAGAGGTCACGACCCTCAGTATTGAGGATTTACGACCCAAGGAAGAGATCTTAGTATCGAGTTGCCAATCAGCAACCTGTTGGTAGCAAGGCCACTACCTCTGAGGGCTCTCTTCATACCTAAGCCCAAAAAGTACGCGTCATAACGCATCATAGCAGAGATACAGAGTTTATTCCAACAGGAAGGTACTTTGCAAAAACGATACCATAACAGTTAAGTTACTAGTTATTATGCACGTCCAGAGAATGTTGACCATTATTAAAATTCCAAATAAATTCTGAACTATCCAAGACATTAATAGACAAAGAGCCCCTTAAATAGCCCGAATATAAAAAAAAACAACGTACGGGTTCGTATAGTAAGTAGTACAGTGCCATAGTGCCATAGTAGAAAGAACTTCGAACCCAAGACAAAATATAACACGATTTTCGTGAAATAATCTGTACTACTACAGTCACAAAACGTAGAGTTGACCGATGAATATAACTATAAAATGCACATCCTTAATATTTTTAATGCTTAGACAGGTAGATGATCTTAAAGCCCTGTCGTTAAGTAATTACTGGACATCACAACGCGAATGCCGCCACCCACCTTGAGACATGAGATATAAGCCTCAGTTGTATAGTATAACGGCTGTCCCAAGATTCAGACCGGGACGCATTACTGCCTCGTGGGAGAAATAGTCAGGGTGGTGGTACCTACCCGATCGGACACACAAAACGCCCTACCACCAGCTTTAGATACATTTAATCACAATATAAAATTATTATGCCGTAAACTGTATAGTAACCCTGTATTATTCTAGTTCGCTGGCTCGCAAAAAGAAAAGGCACAAGAAATATGTGACAGAAAAAGATTGCCAACTACTATAGAAACCGCATTAATTTGTTATCTCTACTCGATATATTGTTGCTAAATTATATAAAAGAATCGAGATCTTTCTGCTTCACACCAGCAATAATCGAAATCAATTTGCTGTTCGTTTATCGCACGTTGAGAAAAATCGATTCTTCAAATTTCTTGCAATTTTTTTTTATTACTTAATTTGGTGGACGAGCTCACAGCCCACCTGGTGTTAAGTGGTTAGTGAAGCCCATAGACATCTACAACGTAAATGCGCCACCCACCTTGAGATATAAGTTCTAAGGTCTCAAGTATAGTTAAAACGGCTGCCCCGCCCTTCAAACAGAAACGCATTACTACTTCACGGCAGAAATAGGCAGGGCGGTGGTACCTACCCGTGCGGACTCACAAGAGTTCCTCCCACCATCAGTAAATTAAATTTATAAGTCAATTCAATCGAGATATTTTGGGAAATAGTCATGATGAATAAATTGTCAATTATAGTTTAATAACTCTGAACAATCAATCACAACGCTTGACGTCACATGTGGCTAATCGAGAATAATTAGCGACCCACGATTAGCTCGTCAATCGCCTTGCCTCCATATGATGCGGCACGAAATTAAGTTGTTTTCAACCGATTCATAGTTTTCGGGGCAATTTGAAAAACAAAAGTCGGTACACTACTGCTGTAATCTGATATTAAAATGACGTTAGAACTTCAAAGGTTACAACAGAATATAAGGGACCTTTTAGCCTGTCTTAAGATATAAGGTCAAAACCTCAATTTTGTTTAAACCCGACCCTTCGAACAATACCCAACTAGTTCAGTATACATGTAGATTATTTTTGAACTACACGATGTTTTTTTTGCCTCAAATGTGCATAATCTATATGTACCTGATTGTTAACGAGTATTAAAATTTTGAGATGCTGAGATCGGTTGTACTTGCTCGGTCTCTTGACGCGCTTCAAAGCGAACAGTTTAGAAAAAACTTCAAACTACTAAATTATACTAAGTTTTAAATTATACTAAGTTTTTACTTAACGTGAAAATAAATCACATGATAATTTTCACTACGAATACAAAACGTGAAATCAGAAAGAAAGCTTATAAATTTCTACCCAAATTATCATGTTTGGGATAACATATTGAGATGATCAGATAGAGATAAGCAATAACGGGAAACTCTTTTTTTATATAAAAAAAATGTGTGCGTGTACTAGTGTACACACGTAAGAAGTGAAACTTCTTTATGGCCTTATTTTTCGAAAAATGATCTACATGCAACTTTCTAGAAATTGGTTAAATAAAGTTAAATTAGATAAAGTTTAAACAAAAGGATTTTATTATCATAGACATGAATACAAAAAAGTTAAATTAGATAAAGTTTAAACAAAAGGATTTTATTATCATAGACATGAATACAAAAAAGATGGCGCGTAACGGAAAAATGTGACGCGTAACCGAAAAATGTGACGGTAAATTTTTTTCCAACGCCGATAAAGAAGTTTCACTTCAAAAATGTGTGCGTGTACTAGTGTACACACGTAAGAAGTGAAACTTCTTTATGGCCTTATTTTTCGAAAAATGATCTACATGCAACTTTCTAGAAATTGGTTAAATAAAGTTAAATTAGATAAAGTTTAAACAAAAGGATTTTATTATCATAGACATGAATACAAAAAAGTTAAATTAGATAAAGTTTAAACAAAAGGATTTTATTATCATAGACATGAATACAAAAAAGATGGCGCGTAACGGAAAAATGTGACGCGTAACCGAAAAATGTGACGGTAAATTTTTTTCCAACGCCGATAAGGAAGTTTCACTTCAAAAAAATATTTAGTAGCGGCAACAACCTAGATATGATAATTAAGCAAACGTAATAATATTTTTTTAAAACTAAACTTGTCTCGCGATTTCAAGCGGTAATCAGCAAATCTTCTTGTATCGATTCCTTGGTTTGCGTCCCTTGGTATATCGATATTTTAACTAAATATTATATTAATTATTGAAGTGAAACTTCCTTATAGGCGTTGGAAAAAAATTTACCGTCACATTTTTCGGTTACGCGTCACATTTTTCCGTTACGCGCCATCTTTTTTGTATTCATGTCTATGATAATAAAATCCTTTTGTTTAAACTTTATCTAATTTAACTTTTTTGTATTCATGTCTATGATAATAAAATCCTTTTGTTTAAACTTTATCTAATTTAACTTTATTTAACCAATTTCTAGAAAGTTGCATGTAGATCATTTTTCGAAAAATAAGGCCATAAAGAAGTTTCACTTCTTACGTGTGTACACTAGTACACGCACACATTTTTTATCTACAGATTTATTAACTTTGTCTATGTATGTAGCTTAAAAACAATGATGAAAAAAAACACTATTAAATATCAAACCGAACTAATCCTTTTTTATCCTGTTCATAGTGATCACGATTTTAGAGCGGTTATATGATATTATTCTATTGTGTGTCCCGGATGTGTGTGCAAATATTCAAAATTAATCTAACGTCTTGAAATAGATGAAAATGAAGTTCAAAGATTTCGTTACATACAAACAAAAATCCATAATAAAGGTGTGTTAAAAAGCTACGCCTAGATTATAACATCAAAGAATCAATTATATGGTATATTATTATTGTTTTTTTTTTAAAGATTGGAAAATTACGGTTGCCTTTTCAGTTTCACCAGAACAGGTGGGGGAGCAAAGGCTCAGCCAGGAGGGGTGGGATTTGCTAGCAGCTGCCCGAGCACCTCCGAAGGGGACCTAACAACTCAAGAGCTGCTTCGCGAATGAATCTACCACCGGATAGGAATCGCGACCCACTGAGAAGATCCGGCGAGAAACTCAGCGGGCTGATACATGGGTTAAGTTGATCTCTTTGTCGAGTTCGACAACTTCATTACCGGGGCCCCTAAGCCCTAGGAGTGTTAGACCTGAAGGCATCTAATGCCAAGGTTATTGGATCCGATGGATCGGTAAGGACGTGTCTAGGGCATTGACGGTGACTGGCTCCTGCGTGATCAGGATTCGGGGAGTAGTCAGCGGCGACAACGATAAGGCGATCATGACGTATAGCCTTATTGAAGGTTATTATTGTAGGCAGCGACTTGGCTCTGCTCCTGGCTACTGGCTTGCTGACGTCCATAAGTGACGGTAACAGCTTATCAGGTGGGCCGTATGCTCATATGCCTCCAAAGGCAACAAAAAAAATACGATTCGATAAGCTAAAATTACACAATTTGTCTACTTGTAGACTAAGAGCTCGCGCCTAACAAGCTTACTTGTATTACTAAAATTTACTTAAAGTGAAGAGTCTCGCACTCTCGGATCATCTCGATCACATGTAAGGTTTCCTGTTCATTATTCGACGCCCAGACGTTACAGACGTAATATACCTTATACCGTACTATAAATACTGATAGTATTATTAGGTGCTGTTAAATTAGAAAATATAAAATGAAATGTCTTAGCAAGAAACTTATGGTTTAAGGTTGGTCTCGTACCAATATAATTTCTGTTTGAGTGGAAATCAAATCTATCTATATACAAGTATATAAAAATGAATTGCTGTTCGTTAGGGTCGCTAAAACTCGAGAACGGCTGGACCGATTTGGCTGATTTTGGTCTTGAATTATTTGTGGAAGCCCAGAGAAGGTTTAAAAGGTAGATAAATATGAAAATGCTCGGAATTAAATAAAAATAACAATTTTGTTTTCTCTTTGATGTGTCCCCCGTCGGACGGATTCCTTTTGTTTCTTTGAAATTTATTTTATACAAAAATTTAGGTCTTTTATTTATCGATTGAGGCACTACGAAGTCTGCCGGGTCAGCTAGTTAATAATAAGAAAGTACGTGAATAAATAGTTTTTTTTTATTATTCCGTTTACATTTATTGTTTTATTCTTTGTGATAAGTATTTGATTGTCACCTTTAAAAAACGATAATGTTACTGATATTTTGACCTCTTTTGTAGTTTTTTTTCCTACCTATTAGCTAGTAACCTAAGGGGCTATTACAGCTACGCCCGGACGTGTAGATGAGCTCAAGGGATCAACGTGAGATAATTTGCTAACACCAGCCCTTTTTTTCCCTAGCAGAAGCAGCACTTCGCTGAATCTACCACTCAAACGGAATCGCGACTCACTGAGAAGATCCAGCGAGAAACTCGGTGGGCTAAATTTCAAGAAATCGACAAGGGGAAAATTTACACCGAACCGGAGAATTCGCTAGGTAGACTGACTGTCCAAATGCTCACACTGAAAATGTCCTTGACGCGATTCAGATATCTGCCAAATATCTTCTGTTCTACGCTACTGCTATACATTCTTTTTTTTTTTTATTTCTAGATGGGTGGACGAGCTCACAGCCCACCTGGTGTTAAGTGGTTACTGGAGCCCATAGACATCTACGACTTAAATGCGCCACCCACCTTGAGATATAAGTTCTAAGGTCTCAAGTATAGTTACAACGGCTGCCCCACCCTTCGAACCGAAACGCATTACTGCTTCACGGCGGAAATAGGCGGGGTGGTAGTACCTACCCGTGCGGACTCCCAAGAGGTCCTACCACCAGAAAATATATTTTTGAAAATTGCTATACATTTAAAAATACATTTGAACAATGTCAATAACCTATTATTATCCAAATTTACGTCACAAATTTTCGTGTACCTACAAGCGAAAACAAATTAGTTTCACGTTATCTACAATATAGAATTAAGCCGATAAGTTTATTATCGAATTCTTCGTACCGAATTATGAATTGACACGGCTCTTAACTATACACGAATCGGGTGCAAGCTACGTAGGTATGTTTTTTTTTCTAAAAACAACGGATATTGTAAATCGTTTTCAATTTAAATTTTCTTTGTTACTAATCACGCAGGTGGGCTCCGATTTGAATTGTGTCAATCAGCTAGTGGCACCTTTTTTTTTCGGCCGGGGACCAAACCTACGAGGACCCCGCGCCTAGGGGGCGCACGTGGTATGTGGGACTCAACGATCTGCAGACAGCGAGCCCAAGGAATTTTAGGGCCCACACACTAAACGACTCCCCTGCACTCTTCGCCCAAGCGCTCGATCCCCTCCGAGGTCAGAACCCGGATGAGGTAGGGGGGTTACCGCGGTCAGCTAGCGGCACCTGAAAAGATTCTCCAAAGATCCGGTAGTAGATTCGTTCGCGAAGCAGCTGCTCTTGAGTTGTTAGGTCTCCTTTGGAGGCGCTCGGGTAGCTGTTAGCAAATCCCACCCCTCCTGGCTGAACCCTTGCTCGCCCACCTGCCCTGGTAAAACTGGATAAGGCGGGCCATCAGTAATCACTCAAACATAAAAAAAAGGTTCTACAGAAATACCGTGTTTTGAGCTTCAACTTCAAAATAGGTGATATAGAGAACCATTCAAAGCATTCTGCTCGCTTCGTATTATTTACTTAAAAAATACAAACATAAACTGTGGTACCTATTACATGCCATATCTACATCATTAAATTTCCGTGTAGAGCGAGAGCTCACAACAGTTTTCTAGTAAAAAGCGCAAATAAAAATTACATTGCTGCATTATTGCACGCGTCAAGTCATTGCTCCTATCGCCGCACGGCATTGAATCACGAAACCCACACCCTATCGCGAACATTACTGGCAACTAATTGAAAAAAAAAACAATAAGAATTGTTTTTTCAAAAAGTGAAAAGCGTTGCCAAAGAAACCAGAATTCTTCTTTCCTTTTGCGGGCCTACTGGAAGAGATTTCAACATGAAATAAGTAATGCCTTTGTACTCTGTATCCTTATTGTCGTGTCTCTTCTAACAGCTGTGTGTACAAAATATATTAAATAAAATAAATAAATAAAAAAACTTCGTGTATTTTTGAAAAATCTGAAATAAATTATTAATCTACTTTTCGATTCAGAAAACTTTTGTTCGATAAAATGGTCGAAAACGCCACTAATAGTTCAAGTCGCCGTGTCATTTATGATAATCAAAATCGTAATATATTATAAAGATAATAAAATAATACTTACTCTGCACTACCTTTGGTTGACTGATAGAGCCTTAGGTATTAAGTTCGCCAATGTAAATATTACATGAAGTGTAAGAAATAAATAAATAAATAACTGACAATTCCATATTGTTTGACTTCGCAACTAATGAACTGAAAATCCCTTTGCCTTTAATTCCCTGATGTCCTTAAATCCGGTCATACATTGTTATTCGGATTATTTATAAAACGAGGTAAATTTAAATTCCGTTTTTTTTTGTAAAATTGATTTTCTCTCTTCAACAGCCGGTAAATACGTCATTGACTTGTATGGCGTATACTCAAAGACATGTTATGCGTACATTACGTTTTCCCGGGTAAGCAAAATATGTTATCTGTGGTAGCATTTGATTGTCACTAACAAAAGTATCAGGAAATTATTGCAATTATGTATTTCATTATATAACAAAAAATATGGAGCAGCCGATTCAAGCATCAGTTTAAAAATAAGAATGCAAACAGCATGTCCTAATGACATTGATTTTATGTGTTAAAGTCGAAGTATCAAAATATGGTCCATGATGTCCCGTTTGACGAAGAAACGGACGAAGAAAATTCAAAGGAATCCCTTCCAATCCAAATAATAAATTATCCAATCTTTAACGTTAATACAGCAGTGAGTTACAATATTGTATGGACAACAAAATTCCTTTTTTTTAGATGCGTGGACGAGCTCACAGCCCACCTGGTGTTAAGTGGTCACTGGAACCCATAGATATAAGTTCTAAGGTCTCAGTATAGTTACAACGGCCATCCCACCCTTCAAACCGAAACGCATTACTGCTTCACGGCAGAAATATTCTAAAAATAAATTAAATAAATAAATAAACTTTCCAATCACGCTTGGACATGGAGTATCGCTTAAGTTGTATAATACGACTATTTTAGAAACGACTCACGCGTCACCGGCTTTACTTTGATGGCACCAAGCCAGAAACCTTCCGTGAAGTGCCAACAACAACTGTACAAATTTTCAACTAAATCCAACAAGCGACGCGCATACGTTGCGGTTGTAGAGCATATTGTAAGCCCGCATCAGTATATAAATAAATAAATATTTACTAACAATTACGCCACGTTAACTGGTCCCGTGATAAGTTCGTAAAGAACTTGTGTTACAGGTACCAGATAACGAAAATAAATGTAAGATTTTTATTATACACATACATATATTTAATATACATCCATAACCCTGGAAAAGACATTTATATTTATCATACAAATATCTTTCCTTGGCGGGATTCGAACCCGCGACCCCCTTGTGTAGTGACCATGTCACTTACCACTACACCAGACAGCCGTTAAACAACATACACAACATACATACATATACAACTATCCTATCTGTTTCTTAAAATAGCCACAATGGTATTCACTGGTGGTAGGACGTCTTGTAAGTCCGCAAGGATAGGCACCACCAATTCTGCCATTAACAGTAATGCATTTCAGTTTGAAGGGTGGAACAACTCCTTGCATCGTGTTCCTCAATGCTGACGGTCGTGATCTTTACCGAGCACTTTTGTTTGGACTGTGTTCCTGTATTCCTTAATATTAGAACTCATTTATAAAGGTTTTCTTGGGTCAATTACTAGTGATTAGTTCCCGCGTCCTTCTACAACAGAATTTCAGAAGCGATTTGCTTGCTCTGGACTACTGATGTCCCCGGGACAGCTATTGTAAAACTGAGTTGATGTCTATAGGCTTCGGTAACCTAAGTGATACCGGGTAGGCCTTCCTCTCCTCCACCCATGTAAGCAATAAAAAGACAAAAATAAAGTATTCCATTTTGTGTCTTAAATAGGCCTTTCTTGAGTTCACCGACATTTACTCCGTAATTTCTACAAACACCGATAACCGTTACAATCTATCTATCTATATAAATAAAAATTAATTGCTGTTCGTTAGTCTCGCTAAAACTCGAGAACGGCTGGACCGATTTGGCTAATTTTGATCTTGAATTATTTGTGGAAGTCCAGACAAGGTTAAAAGGTTAAAGATAAATATGAAAATGCTCGGAATGAAATAAAAAAACAATTTTGTTTTTCCTATGATGTGTCCCCCATTGGACGGATAAAGCTTAGGTATTTTATTTATCGATTGAGGCACTACGAAGTCTGCCGGGTCAGCTAGTAATTTATAAAAATTCGAATAAAACAAAACCCATAAGTCCCACTTACTATTCGTGGGAGTAAATTACGCTTCAAACTTAAGTGAACGTTTCATACCTAGTAGCATCGTGATGAGTAGCGCGCGAACCATTTCAACAACTGGGTCGTGAGCTTCGTACATACAGCGATGTTCGTCGCAGAGAACGCAGGGATCCGTTTCAATGGTTATTCCGCAAAAACAATACATTTTAATGCCGTTTGCTTGGAAATGCCGTATAATCAAAACACCGCATCGAGGATAGATCAGACTACTTTCAAAATTCGTTTCTAAAGTCGAACTCAATCGACTAGAATTCGAATAAGTATATGACATAAAGACTTCCTCTAAAGGAGCACAAAGTATGATACTTTTTCTTTTATTGCTTAGATAGACGAACCCATAGACATCTACAACGTAAATGCTGACTCCCATCTTGAGATACGAGTTCTAAGGTCTCAGTATAGTCACAACGGCTGCCCCACCCTTCAAACCGAAACGCATTACTGCTTCACTGCAGAAATAGGCAGGGGGATAGCACCTACCCGTGCGGACTCACAAGAGGTGCTGCAACCAGATTCTGACTACCACTACTAGCATCGTGATACGTTGTGATGTCCTATAAATGCGAGAGCAAGCAACATAAGGCCGTGATGAGCTGTAACTCCCATGATTATTCTTTTTTCCTACCTATTCGCTGGTAGCCTAAGAGTCTATTTCAGCTACGCCCGGACGGCTAGGTGAGCTCACGGGCTCAACCTGAGAGAATTTGCTAACACCAGCCCTAGCAAGGGCAGCGCTTCGATGAATCTACCACCGGATCGGAATCGCGACCCACTGAGAAAATCCGGCGAGAAACTCAATGCATTCACTCATGATAAAGTATTGACACGTGACTAAAGATTCAACTAAAAAATGAAAAATAAATAATAGTTTAAAAAAACTAAAAAAAAAATGCTTTTAGAGAAAATCCAACTAAAAAATAGAATATAAATTTTAATATTAAATTTAATTTCATTTTTAAAGCTATTATTTATTTTTCATTTATTAGTTGTATTTTAATTTTTACAATTCAAAAAAAGGGCTAATCGTGATTATCCTAGTAAGGATAACGGAACAAACTGTTTGAAATATTGAATTGTAATCGGTCCCTATTAAGTGTGCCAAATTTCGAATTAATCCGACGCTTTGAAGGGGGTCAAGATCACGTTCAAAGATTCCGTTACATACCAACATACGTATGAAGCTAATAAAAGCGCATTAAAAACACGAAGAATCCACGAAAGCATACGCACAAATCTAAATTTAGAAATGTGACATTACCGTGACGTTTGACATAACGTAACGGTAGTGTGTCCAGTTTATCTCGTTCACTTATTCATAAGGCGAGCGTACGCCGATGTCGAAGTCACCCACTCGAATAAATCCAATTCGGATGCGATAGGTCGCGATGTACAAGCTACTTAATGTTTCCGAAACAATGATTTCCTTGGAACTTTTCGTAAGGTGAGTTGTGTTTGATGCGCGACGATATAGATACGACGCGAAGTAGAAAATCAGTTTTGTTTCAGCGTTAAACTTCGGTTTCTTTTATTGCTTAGATGGGTGGACGAGCTCACAGCCCACCTGATGTTAAGTGGTTACTGGAGCCCGGAGATATTATAAGTTCTAAGGTCTCAGTATAGTTACAGAGGGTGCCCCGCCCTTCAAACCGAAACGCATTTACTGCTTCACGGCAGAAATAGGCGGAGTGGTGGTACCTACCCGTGCGGACTCACAAGAGGTCCTACCACCAGTAATTACGCAAATTATAATTTTGCGGGTTTGATTTTTATTGCACGCACACTTCATCCGCGATACGACAATAACCGCGGGTAGCATCGCGGGGCTCACCTATCAATAATAAAATTTTATGTTTCCGAAGCGAAGCGAAGGCGGGTCGCTATCTTAACTAAAATAACACAAAATTATATAAAAAACAAAAGAAAACCGACTTCTATAAAACCAAATGAGATTATCATCAATGTAATCGAAGTCAATATTATATGCACAAAGGGTGTTTCAGAATGTTTTTCGTTTTTGTATTGACTACTCGTTACTGCCATATTATACGGATTTTTTGGGCTACAGAAATACAAAACCAGTATGGCTACAACCGCAACACCTTTTTCTAGCAAGATGGAGCCACTTTTCATATTACAAATTACTCATTAGCTGCTCTTCAAGGTTTATTCCCTGGAAGAGTAATAAGTCGCCGAAGAGACATCAACTGGCCACCAAGGAGTCTTGATTTAACGACTGCTGATTTGTTCCTATGGGACCACCTAAAAAGTAAAGTTTACAATCCATTGCCACCCAACCTGAATGTTTTGAATCAAAGAATCACGGAAGAAATCAACTCTTATTCCAAGAGCGATGCTCCAGCGAGAGATTGAAAATTTTAGCTCCAGGTTAAATAAGTGTGAACAAGTGAACGGTGGTCCGCATTTGCAAACGGTTGTTTTTCATAAATAAACTTCAAGAACAGCTCTTTAATTTAACATTAAATAAAACGAGTTTTAATAAATATTGTTGTTTTTTATTTAACATTTAAAAACGAAAAACATTCTGAGACACCCGTTATAACATAATAACCGGTTATATCGTGAGAAAATTGAAATGAAACCACACGAGAAGCAGCAGTTTTTAAATCAGTAATAAGTAAAAAAGAACCATTCAATTCGCTTCATCTAGATCTAGAAAAAAGTTCCGTGAACGAAGCTTTCCTTTTTTTAATTATTACCAGAACGTAAAACATAAATAAAAAATATAAAAATTGAAATTCAACTAAAAAATAAATAATAGTTTAAAAAATTAAAAAAAAACGCTTTTATAGAAAATCCAACTAAAAAATAGAAAATAAATTTTAATAGATTTTAATTAAAAATAGTGTAAGCAGTTTTTTTTTTAATATTAATTAATAAGTATGCCAAATTTCGAGTTTCCAAAGTTTCAAAGATTCCGGTATATACATACTAACATACATACGTCTGACTCTAATAAAAGCGTATTAAAAAATCCAACTGATACCTCAATCGTATTCTTTCAAAACACGTATTACATGAATTCTTTAGAAGGATTTTTCTATAATAGCATAAAAGGTAGCAGTTTCTTTCAAGGACAGACGAGAAAATTTACAGACCTTTTTATCTAGCTCTCTTTTTATATAAGTGTAAAACTGGACCGTATTCAGATTTCATACGGCATTTATTTTTGAACTAATTTAAGTTTTAAAATCGATATTATAGATAGTAGTTATATATATATCCCCCAGTGCCACACGTATTTTTATTTTATTTTTATTTAATCATGTTTATTTAGCGCGCAATGTATCCTAATTAAAATGAATTGACGCATCAGGCCAATGATCTCGTTAAAACACAGTTCTCACAAACTAAGATCTAATTAAAACATAATGTATTCGTCTAATTCCTGTATTGGTCACACGAAGCGATTCCATAGATCAAATATGAACAATATATATATATTTTATTGCTTAGATAGGTGGACGAGCTCACAGCCCACCTGGTGTTAAGTGGTTACTGGAGCCCATAGACATCTACAACGTAAATGCGGCACCCACCTTGAGATATAAGTTCTAAGGTCTCAAGTATAGTTACAACGGCTACCCCACCCTTCAAACCGAAACGCATTACTGCTTCACGGCAGAAATAGGCAGGGTGGTGGTACCTACCCGCGCGGACTCACAAGAGGTCCTACCACCAGTAATTACGCAAATTATAATTTCGCGGGTTTCATTTTTATTACACGCTGTTATTCCTTCACCGTGGAAGTCAATCGTGAACAATTGTTAAGTACGTATTTCATTAGAAAAATTGGTACCCGCCTGAGATTCGAACACCGGTGCATCACTCAACACGAACGCACCGGACGTCTTATCCGTCAGACCACGACGACTTCAGTATCATATCGGTCATTATCTTCTTTTAAGCTCTATTGGTCTTCTTTACTTACTACCTAACTTTCTTTTTTTGGTACTTTTATTCAACGAGATTCACACGGGATTGTATTTTTTTATTACATTGATTCTTATTGATTAAAAATGAAAATAAATGTATTTTTTTACTAGTGTATCTTGACGTATCCAAATTCAGTCCTGGAGACCGCTCCCAAATATCTTTGCTTACTTTGTGATTTCAGTTTATTTATAGGCTTTTTGTAAGGCTTCTCAGGTTTTCTGTTACGATATCATTTCGCTGTTTCGATACTAACTTTTACTGACAAAACATCTGTCCTTTGACAAAGATATCCTTATTTTTTATTTACCAAAATCACTTTTTTATGTGTATTTGCGAATGAATTTCTCTCTATTTCTTTTTTTCCCGACGTATGTAGCATCATATCATAGTGTGTAATATTTTATTCTGTTTTCCAGGTAAGATTTACAGAAAAGAAATAATGTCTAAAAATAAAAGTAACCCTAATAATGGGCATAAAATGTTCCTTTTTTAAAACACACTAGAACATTTTTAATGTAGTTTTTAACACTTTTTCTAGTTAATGAAGTGCGCAATCTAATTTTTTTTTTTTATGATTGAAGGATTACTGTTGGCCCGGAGGCCTTTCCAGTTTTACCAGGACAGGTGGGCGAGCAAAGGCTCAGCCAGGAGGGGTGGGATTTGCTAACAGCTACCCGAGCGCCTCCGAAGAAGACCTAACAGCTCAAGAGCAGCTGCTTCGCGAATGAATCTACTACCGGATCGGAATCGACGCAATCTAATCTACGATGATACTAGCTATATCGGTACTTCTCAAAGTTTAAGCTATAGGCCTAATTTATAATTATAAAAAAACTCAAGTTTTTTTAGTCATAAACAGTAGATCCTTCTATTGGCAACAATATCATAAAATATATTAAAAAGATGATTCAAATCGCATAAAAAAACCTGTCTACTCACTAACCATGAAAAACCATCAGACTCCTCAAATCTCTGCCTTAAAATTTCCTAATTGACGACAAAAACCATATTCGGATACCCACAAAAGTTACGAAGCTATAAATAAAACAGACAAACGCGGATAACAACTTTGTTTCATATAGATATTGTATATCTGTAGTACGATATGTGGGTCTTTCATTTTTAATTAACTCCCACTGGGAGACGAGTGTGCTGCTTAAAATAAGCACTGGTAACAGTTAAAGATTGGTAACACACTGCTAACGTATCTATTTGACATCCGGGATCTTCTTAACGCGAAGATAAAATAAATAGTAATTTAAAAAAAACTAACAAAATACGCTTTTATAGAAAATCCAACTAAAAAATTGAAAATAAATTTTAATAAATTTGAATTAAAAATAGTGTAAGAAAAAATTATTATATTGTAAAAAAAGCGTATTTTGTTATTTTTTAAGCTATTATTTATTTTTCATTTTTTAGTTGAATTTCAATTTTTTCAATAATTTTTTGTATTTTTTTTTAATATTGAATTGTCATCGGTCCCTAATAAGTATACAAAATTTCGAATTAATCCGACGTTTTGAAGGGGGTCAAAATCATGTTCAAAGATTCCGTTACAAATATACATACGTCTGAAGCTAATAAAAGCGTATTAAAAAAGAAACCTTTAGTTCGTTCTGTGTGGAATGAAACGTAAAAGATTATAGTTTCTTTTTTTTATAGCATCATTGACGGTTTTCGGCACAATTTTGAAATGTCAAAGGCGCAAAATACCTAAACGTTGGCATCACAAAAAAAAAAAAAACTCTTTTTTTAATTTAATAAACAGGCAAAAGGTTCGTAATACGTTCATCATTGAAGACTGATGAAGGTGAGTTTGAATGTGCCTGAAATATAATCGGATTACAAAGAGAGCCCTATAATATGAAACGTGACTTGTTTTTCTTTTTTTTTTTCGACAAAAAGGTCGTTGAGGTTTCATTAAATTTTCGCCACACGTACATATTTATGTAAAATTCTAAAGTTTGCAATATATATATATTTGGCGTGCTGTTTTAGCATTCAATATGTAAATTATTCGCTCTAAGAACGGTCGTATAAAAGCTATATTATGAATTTTTCACTAAGCATTTTTGACAAATATCATTAGTAGTTTTTTTTGTTTGTTTTAATAGCGCATTTCAAAAGTTCCGTTATGAAAAAAATCTTATTTAATGATTTCTATTTTATGAATAAACTGAGCAGAAAACCTTTGTTGCTTACAATAAAAGTTTTTTTTTTTAATAAATAACTTCTCATTAACACCGTGCCTATACAACACAATAATAACACAATATAAAAACCACAATTTTCAATTTTCGTAGCTACGCTACCCCGTAGCGCTACGACGTAGCACGCGTCCGACTACGCGAGTCGTCGCACAGACACTGCCTACGAGCTATGGGATACCAGCTGTGTTCAGAATTATCCGATAATTTCGCCTCTGAATAATGTATCCAAGCGAGAATTCTCACAGCTGGCCCGGTTAAGTGTTCATTAAAGAAAATAAACTTTATTGAAGTCTTTAGAGTCACATTTTGTTTGATGAATGAGAGATGCTTAAACGATGCGTCCATTTCAGTAAAGGGTTAATGTTTTGTAAATGATTAAGACGGAACAATTTCAAATTCTCTCAAATTTCATGTTGTATTCCGTTTACGGAAGCAAGTAATGACGAGGCTTAATTCCTAATTGAAAATAAATGGAATGTGGAATGTTTTTCAAAACGATATTGACTTATAAGGATTTTTATAGGCTCGCGCTGGCAAGTCGAGCCTCATGGCATGCTGGGAACTTCGCGAACTAATCATGCGTTCCAGTCGAAGTCTTGTATAGCCATTATTCCAACGCAATTGAGACTACATCAATACTCATATTAGAGGCGTCATTCATGACGTCATTGTTTACGGATGTATTGGAATCGCTTCGTGTGACCAATAAAGGAATTAAACCACTGCATTATGTTTTAATTAGATCTTATTTTGTGAGAAGTGTGTTTTTACGAGATCATTGACCTCTTGCGGCAATTGATTTTAATTAGGATACATTGCGTGTTAAATAAACATGATTAAATAAAAAAAAGGTTTCTTGATGCTACTGCTCACAGTCTTTGTATTCGAGGTCAGTTCTAAAACGCCTTGCATGGGCTTCGATTAGTGCTTAACATGCAACCTTGAGCATTCGTGAACACGCTTCCCGTTACGACAACAGAATACGCGAAAACAATGTACCCCTTCTCCTTTGACTCAAGATTGGATGCAAGAATAAGAGCCAATCATAACGACACTGCATCAAAATGAGCTTTTCGAGCTAAACATAAAAGTGATAAGTTCAATCATCAAAGCTTGGCATGCATGTTAAAGCAACAGATATCTGTTGCACGCACTGTTTGTCTCCTAAACCTTATTCTCGAAATTTCTTCGGTATTCTCGAGACTTAGACATAATTAAAGCTACTTTTACGGTATAAGCTCGCGTTTTTATTGTAACTAGTGGTCGCACGGTAGTCGAAATTCGACTATGATTAATTGAAATTATAAGTTTGTACACTATTATGATTCTATTTTCAAAGACTATTTATACTTCTATAATCACAAATTTCGCCAAGACTACACTATAGAAAAATACATGGTTGTATGTGTAACGTTTTCTTTATTGATTTAATGTATCTTTTATGCATTATTTAAAAAAAAAATTATCATTGTGCACTGCTTCTCTATATTCTCTATAAGTGTGGAATTTCATACTCCTCCGTCCGCCCAATTTTCGTAAAAAGGCATACAAAGTTTTCCTTCACGTATTAATATATAGATTATATTACTTCATTGTTTTACACTGAGTGATTCGGTGGTGTAGTAGTTAGCGGCCTTGAGTTTGTGTCGAGGGTCGTAAGTTCGATTTCCACATGGGGCATACAATCGTGTGATGAGCAGATTTGTTTGCTCTTTGTTTGTGTGTTTATTATTAGCATATGTTTATATTTAAACTTATATAAGTATATATGTTAGTCTCCGGTACTCTTATCATAAGGAATCCTGTTTTGAGGACGGATGACCGTGCGTGATTTGTTCTTATTTATTACAATTTCCGTGGTCTCAATGGCGAACGCGGCTTAACGGTGACCACAAAAACTGTAAATTATTCGAAGCGTCGGTAACAGTGTAATGACAATAATAAAAGCGAGATTAAACAGAGAAATTACTTTTGTAAATGCATTGGAATAAATAAACATGACACTGAAAGAAAAAAATTAAAATGTCGTAACTTGCATTTTGGGCTAAATCACTTTTGTACCATATTATATTATACTAGCTGAGTCCTGCGATGTTACCCGCGGTTTTTACCGTACCGCGGGTGACGCCGCGTGGCGAAGCTAGTCTAAAAAAAGTAGCCTAAGTTACTCCTTATATCATCAGTTACCTATCAGTGAAAGTCCCGTCAAAATCGGTCCAGCCGTTCCAGAGATTAACCGGAACAAACAGACACAGACAGACAAACAGACAAACAAACAAAAATTTAAAAATATGTTATATTGGTACTTGAACATCGCAGTCGATAAGTGATATTGACATTCATTTTCTATAAAAATAAATCTAATGTGCCAGTGCGAACTAAAAAACACCGACCTTTGTGTCCATCTTATCCTACTAGGTGGGGTCCACATAGCTAATTTTTCTATTCCATTCTCTTCTATCAGCCGTCATCTCAACACTCACTCCTCTCTCTTTCATATCGTCATTCACACACTCCATCCATGTCTTCTTCGGTCGACCTCTTCTTTTTTTTTTTTTTTTTTTTTTTTCCTACCTATGCTGATAGCCTTGAGAGGCTATTTCAGCTTCACCCTAACGTTTGTAGGTGAGCTCGCGGGGCTCAACCGGAGAGTTGCTAACACTGACCCTAGCAAGAGCAGTGCTTCGCAGAATCTACCACCGGATCGGAAACGCGACCCACTGAGAAGATCCGGCGAGAAACTCAGTGGGCTGTGTCTATGGGTTAGTTCGCTCGTCGAGCCCTTCGTCGCAAGCGACGGGTTCGACGAGGACGGTGACCGGTGCTTGTGGTGCCTAAGAGCACCGTTAATGGATCAGGAGGATCCGTAATGACGTGCTTTGGGCGACGTCGACGGTTTACCATTCGGTCTACTGGGTCGGGTATGTAATTTCCAGCGGCTACGATGAGAGGGTTCTCATGTCGTGCCGCCTTCTCAAAATGGCGCAGCGATGCCGACTGTAGATACTTACTGACAGAGTCAAGCTCCAGGTCATCGTGGAGATCCACGTTCCTCAGGAACCATGGCGCTCCGACGGCTATCCTGCAGAATCGGGATTGAATAACCTGAAGGGGCTTCAAGTGGGTGCGGGCTGCGTGAGCGAACACTACGCTTGCATACGTCATAACGGGGCGTATGCAAGTTTTGTAGAGAGTTACCTTATTACGGAGGGACAGTTTGCTTCGCTTGCAAAGCATAGGGTAGAGACGTCCTAATATGAAGGCGGCACGATCGCGTACCGTTTTAATATGGGGACGGAATGTCATCCCTCTGTCGAGGGTGTCGCCTAGGTATTTGACCTGCGAGGCCCACGGTATGGGCTGGCCAAAGAGAGTGACGGGGCTAACGGCGGAGGTGTTTGCGCGCCTATTAGGGAGTGGGATGCTCGAAGTGGTATTCGGAGGGCGACCCCTTTTGAAGAGCACCGCTGTGCTTTTCGTGGGGTTGATGTCGATGCGCCACTTCCGGAACCACTGTCCCATGGTGGCTACTGCGATCTGGAGTCGCCGATGAAGCAGCGACATCTTCCTACACGAGTAGTAGATAGCCGTGTCATCGGCGAAGAGCGCTAGATGGGTCTCCGGAGACCGGGGTATATCATTGATATACAAACTAAATAATAACGGGGAGAGCGCGGAGCCTTGCGGGACTCCGGCAGTCAGTTGACGGGGACGAGAACGAGTTCCCTCTACTCGATATCGAAACGAACGGTTCGACAAGAAGTCTCGTATGATGAGCACGAGTCTGTCTGGCACTCCCATGTTGTACAGTTTGTAAATTAAACCGTTGTGCCAGACTTTGTCGAACGCCTTCGCGATGTCGAAGAAGAGGGCGCCGGTCGGGATTTGTTTACGCCTATTTAGTCCTATCAGGATGTGCTCCGTGAGGCGGTGCACTTGTTGTACGCACGAGTGTTTAGAGCGGAATCCGAACTGTTCGTCTATGAGAATTTTGTTCGCGGTAACAAAATCCCAGAGGCGTTTCCTAAGGAGCCGTTCGTAAATTTTTCCTATCGTTGGGAGGAGACTAATCGGACGGTTCGACCTCTTCCCCCTCTACCTTGCACTACCATTTCCACACATCTCCTAGTCACATGCATTTCCTCTCTACGCATCACACGTCCATACCATGCTAACCTTTGGGTCTGCGGAGGGACTTCGGTTCCCTCTGTATTTTGTACCGAATGTTCCATGGGGAGTGCTCTGAGGAATTGTTCGAGATGATACCGGCATCTCGTTTTTACCATCGCACCGCCCGCCACCGGAGTAGAGTTCATCCATACTACCTGGAGCCAATGCGGTCATCGACAGTGTGTTTCCAGAGGTCTTTTTTGCCACGCACCATCCGGCTATAGAATGAGCTCCCCTCCACGGTGTTTCCCGAGCGCTATGACATGTCCTTCTTTAAAAGAGGCTTGTGGAGAGTATTAAGCGATAGGCAGCGGCTTGGCTCTGCCCCTGGCATTGCTGAAGTCCATGGGCGACAGTAACCACTCACCATCAGGTGGGCCGTATGCTCGTCTGCCTACAAGAGCAATAAAAAAAAAAAAAAAAACCGTCCGCTCTTTAATGAAAAAATACTGTTGGGTACGCAGCACGTCACCCGTGTCGATAAGGCGAGTGACGCCAACCCAGGTTGGACGGGTTTATGAATCTTATAAGATTTCTTGAAATCCTATAAGACGCCGGATGCCCGTCTCGTGGCGATTATTCGTGTCGATCTGAAGCAGTCGATGTAGGGTCCTGAGGTGTACGATATCGTACAAGCTCACTCGAAATTAAAACTCAAAACTTTACTAATTAACGTAAACCGAGCCGACCGATCTGTCAATACAACCGAATTCAATAACCGACGATCTTTTCAATGGTCTTCAAGTCTTCAATAAATATCTTCGAGGCGCTGATGTCTTTACTCGTGCGTTTTTTTTGTAATCTTCATTCGGAGGGTCGGCGGCCGGCGGTTGGCAGGTAGTCGGTCGAGGGTCAGTCGGTAGGTCGGCAGGTACCTGACAACGTCGCAGGGTCGCTTAACTACCTCGGAATGTTACCCTACAGAGATCTCGTGTAAAATACGTCTCTCGTCGAGATCATTTTCACTATGATCGGCTCGGTTTATTCGTTATATCTATTTATTTAATAAATGTATATACTAATGCCTTATACTTAACTATTCTATGTTGTAATCCCTATCGATACATATAACTTATTCTATGCTTAATCTATATGACGCGCCCGTATAAACAAAATACCCGGTCCTGAACACAGATAAATGCTGTTTGTTACATCGTTTCGGGACGCGGGCCGGGCGCGTGTTCATTTAAGTTAATATGCTAATCTTAAAACTATCGGGAATAATAAAGCAAAAGTGTATACTATTTATTACAAAGCAACTTACGTTCTATTCTTAGTAAAATATATGTGCACATTATCTATATCCTTATCTATCTATATGCACTCTATATAATTTATCTATTTGTTATAACTCTATGTCTATGTACGTATCTATATAAATCTATTATAAATTCTATTCAACTTATTCTATAATTATGAGGCGACGCCGCTGTCGCCAACATCCTCCCCCTCGTGCGTAGCACCGACTCCTTGTAGTGGCGACTCTATGGGCGGGGCTCGTCGCTCGTTGCAGGCACCAGCAGGATCATCTTGGAGGCAGGTCTCTTAAGCAGACCGCCGCTCGTTCTGACGTCGACGGTTCGTACACGGTTGTCGGGGCCTGGGTAGGTGTGGACAACTTGCCCGTGCGGCCATGTGTTGCGTGGCAGCGTGGAGTCCACTATGAGGACGGTATCCCCACACTGCAAGTCCTCGCCAGCTGCTCTCCCGTCGATCTTCCTGGGCAGCAGCGTAGGCAGGTATTCCTTGACCCACCTACTCCAGAAGTGGTCTGCCATACGCTGCGCCACTCTCCATGTCCTTTTACCGGTCAGGTCTTCGTCTCTGTAGTCGCCGATGCTCGGAGCTCCGCAGGACCTCCCTATGAGAAAGTGGTTCGGCGTGAGTGCTTCTGACTCTCAACTCTCTTCCCTGGCGACGAGCGGTCGCGAGTTGACGACGTGCTCCGCCTCCAACAGAAGAGTGTGCAGAACTTCTTCCCTCGGGTGTCTTTCCTTCAGTGTGACCGCCAGCGCGGTCTTCACGGACCGCACCAAACGTTCCCATGCGCCTCCCATGTTCGGCGCTCCTGGCGGGATGAACTTCCATTTTATGTTCATCTGAGCGGCCCGTGACACGACGTCTGCTTCCCTTGCATTCTCGATTACCTGCTTGAGCTCCTTGTTAGCGCCGACGAAGTTAGTCCCATTGTCGCTGTAAATGACTTTGGGCATTCCTCGTCGGGCGGCCATCCTGCGCAGCGCTAACAGCATTGAGTCTGCCGTCAGTGACGCTTCTAGCTCCATGTGGACTGCTCTCGTGGTGAGGCATGTGAACAGCACACCCCACCTCTTCTCGTGACGTCGTCCTACAGTCACCGTCATGGGCCCGAAGTAATCGACGGCAGCACAGGTGAACGGCGGCTCTCCATGTCGTAGCCGCTCTATCGGCAGGTCTCCGGTGGGCGGTAGTCGTGGTGTACTCCGATAGACCTTGCACCACTGGCATCGGACGGCCGTCGCTCGAATGATCGATCTTAGACCTAGGATCCAGTAGCGCTGCCGCACCTCGTTCATCACCGTTGCGTGGTTACCATGCTGGAACGCCTCGTGATAGTGTTTGATCAATAATCTCGCTATCACGTGCTTCCCGTCCAGCACGATCGGTCGCTTGCAGCCTGCATCTATGTATTGCGCTGCGTCGATACGTCCGCGCAGGCGCAACAAGCCATCTTCCATCACGACGTCGAGCCGTCGCAACTTGGGGTGACGTTCGGGATCTTTTTCACCGAAGCTCTCTCCTTGGCTGCTTCTCAGTAGGATCTTCTCCGCCTTCTTCAAGTGGGGCGGATCAAGCGGCAGCCATGCTTCTGTAGGTGCTTCCGGGGTCCTTAACTTCCATGTGGATCGGGGTTGCTTCGTTCGTGTCGTCCTCCACGTGGGATCTTGCTGCTTTGATTGTCTGGACACGCAGGCGCTCTCCTTCCGGGGTCGACACAGCTCGATAAATTGGAGGACCCTGGCTGTTGCTCTCAATAACTTGACCCAGCTCGAGAATCTGTGCGGATCGGGCGTGGGTCGAGCGTCAGCGGTCCTCGCCGTGGCGACCAGGTAGGCCTCTTTCTCTTCTCCAGACGGTTCTTGCTTGAAGGTTCGCGGCTTGGGCCAGCGCGATTCATCCCACGACAGGAACTCGGGTCCATTAAACCACCGATGCGTGTGGTCGAAATCCGCCGGCGCCTCTCTAGTTGCGTCGTCTGCTGGGTTTTGCGAGCCAGGCACCCATCGCCATTCTTGGGGCTTCGTTGACTCTTCTATCTCGGCGAGTCGGTGCGCGACGAAAGGTTTGAATGTGCGTAGGTCGGTCTTTATCCATGTCAGGACTGTACTGGAGTCAGTCCAGTACGTCCTTACACCGACTGCGATGTCCAATTCGTCCGCTATCGCCTGCGCCATCCTTGTCCCCAGCAGCGCAGCTTGCAGCTCCAGCCTTGGGATGGAGACTGGTCTCAGTGGGGTCACCCTGGCTTTCCCTGCTAGAAGCGTGACGCGGTAGGTGCTCTCGTCTGTCTTCTGACGCCAATAGACTGCACACGCGTAGGCCTTCTCGCTGGCGTCGGTGAACGTGTGCAGCTCCCCCTCAGTGCTGCAGCAAGAGAAGCACCTTGCTATTCGGAGGCCTTGTAGCATGCGAAGGTTTCCACGCCACCTCGTCCTTTTCCAGGATGACGTCGTCCCAGTCGATCCCGCTCCGCCAAATGCTCTTCTCGTTTGGTCGGGGTTCGTGCTTCTATATCCTTTGGGTCTCGTGGATGTGTCTGGAATCCCATCTCGTCCGACTCGTAGAACCACCGCAGGCCCGGGGTCTTTTCTTCCTTCGACCCCAGCTTTATGTCTCCTGGGGTCACACCGCCTGCGAGGCTCACCAGAATGCAGCGCTTTTTATTGCCCGCGCGGCTTCTGGATATCGATGTCTGTAATCTTTGGCATTCTTATTTCTAATGAACAGCGCCGCGCTCGATGAACAGGCCGCTCCGAATATGACCGACGTCATTCTATACTCTTTTGGAGCGGCCTCGCGTCGATCTTCTCTATAGAGGAATCTTGGGCTGTCGCGGTCCACGTCCCTGATCCTTATCTGCAGGAACCTCTCCTTGATGTCCGCGACAACCACGACGAGCCTTTTCCGGAACCGCAACAACGCTTCGAACAGGGATTGTAGGTCCGAGCTTCGAAGCGGCCGTCATCGCGTCTCCAACCTCTGTCGTCCTCCTTCTCCAAGATGTCAAACGCCTTCGCCTCCATATCCATGCTCGGACACTTGGGTGCGACTCTATCGTGAAGTGCTCCTTCACTTGTCTGTCCAAGGCCTCTTCGCGCATCGATACATGGTCGCAGGTGAGGAAGTTGACCTCTTTTGCATTGCTGTTGTCGAGGCCGTGTAGCACCCATCCCAATTGGGTGAATGAGGCTACCGGCTGGTTCCTCCTGCCCCTGCGCGTCCTTCTGGCGGCGATGAGTCCCCAGTTGTCCTGCCCGATCAATAGCTTGGGGGATCGTTCATCGTAACATAACTGGTCCGCCAGGCTCTTCAGGTGCGCGTAGCCTTCGATGGTCTCCCTCTTTAGTCGCTGGGGTGCAAGGCTCATGTCATCCATGGTGCGCGCTCCGACGATTGTCCTCTTCTGCCGCTGGTGAAGCCCTCGAACTCGAATGTTAAGCTTCATCGAGTCCTTCTTTGTCAGGGTCTTCCCGCCCACGGTCTCGAGGCGGAGCGTCTCCTTGGGTCCCTTCAGGCCGATCTGCTTCGCCACGCTCGAGTCCAGGAGAGTTACAGTGGAGCCTTCGTCCAGCAGGGCCAGCACCGTCGTCGATCCCGATGGCCCGTACACTTCAACGGGCACCATCTTCAAGTACGCCCTGCTGATCTGTGTGCAGTTGATGGGAAGTCGCACGTTGTTCGCGATTTCCCTGTTCTCTGCTGGCTCTGTCTCCGGCTTCTCGTTGTGTAGCGAGTGGTGGTGCCAGCGCTTGCACGTGCGACATGGCGGTCGTTGACACGATTGCTTCCGGTGCTTACCGTCGAGGCACTTGTAACATAGGCGCGACTCCTTTGCCATTCTCCATCGTTCCTGCACTGAAGCGCCCTTGTAACTCGGACAATCATACAGCGGGTGTCCATCCTTGCATTGCGGGCACGCCGGCTTGTATATTATTACTCTGTCCGAAGTTGCGCGCTCGGTGCAGTCGGTTGTGGCGTGCGTCGCCTGTCGCCTCGATGGTTGTCTTTTCGTTGCTACTTCAGCCACAGCGTGTGGCCCGCACCGGTCCGCCATCTTGTTCAGGAAGCCGCACATCGTGTTGAGGTCCGGGTCTCCTTCAGTTTTATCGATAATGTGGTCATACCACCGGAACCTTAGGATGGTCGGCATCTTGTCGACGATGCTCTTCAGCAGTTCGGGCGACATCAAATATTGGGGTTTCCGCAGTCCCCTGATCGCTGCGACGGTATTGTTAACATTGCTCGCCAGTGAGCAAATGTCGTAGGCGGAGTCGCTTATAGTCGGAAGTCTTCGTATGCGGTCTAGCTCCGCTAAGACTAAAGCGTCCGCCCTTCCATAGCACCGCCGCAGTGATTCCATTACTTCCTCCGGTGTGCTCTCGGAGTACAGCTGGCTGCGAACTCCTTCCCTGGCTTGTCCTTTCAGCGCTCTTCTCAGCCGCGCCATGTTTTGAGCGCTTGAGAAGAGTGGAGCGGTATCCTCGTAGACAGCCTTGAAGGCCACCCACTCCCTGCAGTCGCCTTCGAACGTCGGCAACTGGTGCATGTAGTCGGGTTGTGGTGGCAGCTCCTTGGTCGTTGCGCTCCTCACCGCTTCCACTATCGCCTTAGCCAGGTCCCTGTTGCTGCAATCTTCCATGTTGGCCTTGCTGACGGGGTGGTTCTCAATGTGCTCGCCTGCGGGCTCTTTGTCCATACTGCCCGCCGACGTCTGGACCCAGGCCCTGACCTGGTCCTCCCGGTCCTTTGGCTCTTCTATAATGGAATCATCGTCGTCTTCGCTTTCGGCCTGAATCAATTGCAGGCGGAGTCTGGCGGCTATGGTGGCTGCTTGTGCTTCTATCAATTCTTTTTCCGCCAGCTCCGCTCTCGCTGCCAGTTCCTTACGTCGTAGCGATTTCTTCGACGCGGGTCTATTTTTACCACGTGTCCGCGTCGTTGCCTCTTCAAGTTTTTTGTTCTGGGTCGTACCGGTCGCGGAGCTCTCGTATGTTTCGTACGACGTCGCTTCTGTTGCCTCCGGACTGGATTCTTGAACCGCAGGTTCGAGTGGCTGTTCCCTCGATGATCCCTTGTTGCTCCTGGTGATCGGCATCGTTGAATAATCGCTGTATCCGGCTCGAAGGACCAGCTGTTGGGTACGCAGCACGTCACCCGTGTCGATAAGGCGAGTGACGCCAACCCAGGTTGGACGGGTTTATGAATCTTATAAGATTTCTTGAAATCCTATAAGACGCCGGATGCCCGTCTCGTGGCGATTATTCGTGTCGATCTGAAGCAGTCGATGTAGGGTCCTGAGGTGTACGATATCGTACAAGCTCACTCGAAATTAAAACTCAAAACTTTACTAATTAACGTAAACCGAGCCGACCGATCTGTCAATACAACCGAATTCAATAACCGACGATCTATTCAATGGTCTTCAAGTCTTCAATAAATATCTTCGAGGCGCTGATGTCTTTACTCGTGCGTTTTTTTTGTAATCTTCATTCGGAGGGTCGGCGGCCGGCGGTTGGCAGGTAGTCGGTCGAGGGTCAGTCGGTAGGTCGGCAGGTACCTGACAACGTCGCAGGGTCGCTTAACTACCTCGGAATGTTACCCTACAGAGATCTCGTGTAAAATACGTCTCTCGTCGAGATCATTTTCACTATGATCGGCTCGGTTTATTCGTTATATCTATTTATTTAATAAATGTATATACTAATGCCTTATACTTAACTATTCTATGTTGTAATCCCTATCGATACATATAACTTATTCTATGCTTAATCTATATGACGCGCCCGTATAAACAAAATACCCGGTCCTGAACACAGATAAATGCTGTTTGTTACATCGTTTCGGGACGCGGGCCGGGCGCGTGTTCATTTAAGTTAATATGCTAATCTTAAAACTATCGGGAATAATAAAGCAAAAGTGTATACTATTTATTACAAAGCAACTTACGTTCTATTCTTAGTAAAATATATGTGCACATTATCTATATCCTTATCTATCTATATGCACTCTATATAATTTATCTATTTGTTATAACTCTATGTCTATGTACGTATCTATATAAATCTATTATAAATTCTATTCAACTTATTCTATAATTATGAGGCGACGCCGCTGTCGCCAACAAATACCGATCTTCCCACATAAATATTACATATATATTTCTACATATATGTATATATATTGGATTTTCGAAGCGTTCTCATTCCGTTTCACCGGCGGTGCACTCGAGCGATGTAAACTATAAGACCACATACAAACGAACGAATCGTATAGCCGGTTTATATTCGCGGACAGCGACCGTGTTTTATAATAATAACTACTATCATCTACAAACCTAGAGTTTATTTTGGTGGTTTTTTCTTTCTTCTTTTTCTTTGTCCCTTATCGTGCTAGTCGGGAATCGAAGTATGATTTTTCCTTAAAATTATAGTGTTTTATAGTTTTCAAATTTACTCAAAAATGTCTTTTTTATTCAAGAGATTGCAAGTGTCGTGATTTTCAAGAATAACTCGCCCAGTATACTCTTATCATGCGACTGTTCCGGTATTCGAATCAGGCAGCCTTGTACCAATTTTCCTAATAAAAAACACAGTCAATAGGTAGGTAACAACTGCTATAATCAAAGAGTACCATAGTGCTTAAGCAAATAACATCAAAGCTGTATGGCTCCTGCGCCCTTTGTCTCGTTTTTCTCTGTGAGAGTTTTTAAAAATGTAGTGCCTTTAATATATAGATCTAAACTGTATTTTCAATAAATAATTTCCCTAACACATACTGTGATAAGACACATAACATTTATAAATTTGCGTGAATGCAATCAGAAGAGCATATTGTAAATTCTCATGGTAGATTATACCACTATGCTTATTTCAAAAACCATCATGCATTCCACGTTGAAGGGTGAAACAGCCGTTATATAAGTGTAAGTTCGTTCTCCCAATGAACCACAAAAAAAAAACATTTTTTATTGTCCTTACCGTTTAATACTCTCCAGAAGCCTCGTTTGAAGAATATATAAATAAATAAATATTTACTAACAATCACGCCACGTTAACTGGTCCCCTGCCAAGTTCGTAAAGAACTTGTGTCACAGGTACCAGATAACGAAAATAAATGTAAGATTTTTATTATACACATACTTATATTTAATATACATCCATAACCCTGAAAAGACATTTATATTTATCATACTAATATCCTCCCTTGGCGGGATTCGAACCCGCGACCCCCTTGTGTAGTGACCATGTCACTTACCACTATACCAGACGGCCGTAAATTTTAAAGAAGGACATGTCATAGTGATTATATTAATAGCTTTGTACTGTTACACATTGTTTGCAACAGAAGACGTCTCGTGACTAGGCTGATCTCCGAACCGACGACCTGTTGAAGTTTCCAGAAATTTTCTAAATGAATGGAGCGCAGGACTGGCCATTATAACGAAACTTCGGAGACAGTTGTGTCCGGCAGTGACTCGTAAACGTAATGGCGTTTTAGAAATCGGAAAGAGTAGTAGGAAAGCGTCAATAAAATTCAAATTCAAATTCAAAATCATTTATTTCAACTTAGATGTCAGTATAACACACTTGTTGAATGTCAAAATATAAATAACAATGATAACTCTACCACCGGTTCCAAAAAAAGCCACAGTCCTGAGAAGAACCGGCGAAACAAACTCAGCGGGCTTTTTTTTTGTTTTTTCTCAAATTTTTTTTTAAATAAGTAAAGATATTGACAATAAACGAAAAAGTAAGTCAATTAAAAAAATATATAATAATAATGAAAAATGAAAAGGCCAGGAGCCAACGCCTCATTCCCGTATAGATTCCGAAACCCACCCCTCTTTCTCCTGCTCGATTAATTTAATAATAATTATAAGTATCGTAACCCTAGATAAGCGGCGGTCATTCAATATTTCATATTAATTTATATCTTCAATGCTACCCGACCTTTTAAACCGTTAGTTATCAAATCTCAGCTCCTGATTCGGCGCCAAGAAGCTTTTACGACTAGGATTACCAAAAATTTCTAGGACGGACTATTAAAACGATTTATTTGAATAGATAACAAATCACGCACGGTCATTCGGCCCCAATTTAGCATTCCCTGTGTTATGGCTAGACTGAAAAAGGTACTTATGTGCGTTTTTTAAATAAATACTTACTGGTGGTAGGACCTCTTGTAAGTCCGCACGGGTAGGTACCACCACTCTGCCTATTTCTGCCGTGAATCAGTAATGCGTTTCGGTTTGAAGGGTGGGGCAGCCGTTGTAACTATACTGAGATCATAGAACTTATATCTCAAGGTGGGTGGCGCATTTACATTCTAGATGTCTATGGGCTCCAGTAACCACTCAACACCAGGTGGGCTGTGAACTTACCACCCCTCTAAGCAATAAAAAAATATATATATGCGTTTTTTAAATAAATACATATATAGATAATAAACACCCAGACAAAGAGCAAACAAATCGACAAACACGAATGTTTGCCCGATGTAATATAAGGTTCATGTATTTTATTTTTCTTGTTAAATGTTAAGATTAATGCAACCTACGTGTGACCTATACAAACGTCTTCTTTTGTTCCCTCTGTGGACACTAGAACAAAGAAAACTAGAAATGAAACTATTCTCTAAACTAACTCTTATAAAGGTTATGTAGATACGCGCACTCTTTTAATTTTCTTTTTTCGGCGTAAAATAATATTTACCAAAAGTATTATTAGAGACTTTCCAAAATTATGAAAACTGTCATCTTATTTCAAACATCCCGCGGAAACACCTAATAAGTCATATAAAATGTTATACATAAGGCATTATTATTATTATTTTCAAAAATACTTTTAACAAAAACGGGTAACATTCTATTATATTATATGGATGCGAAGCTCACGTTGAAAACGTTTAATATGTCTACACGAAGATACGAACTATCAATCAATGAAATGTTCAATAGTAAAAGCAACTTGAATTAAAAAATCCGTATGCCAGGTCCCAAAAAAAAATTTCTCACACAGTAATGCGCAATAGTGTATTGCCGAAATGTCAGAAACTGAATCGATAATTAGTACAACTCAGTGAAGAATAAACGAAGACTTTTGTTTAATCCTTTTTGTTCGTTTGAATAAATAAAAAAAAAGCTATGTCAAAGTTTAAAGAACGTCAAATGCCATTAATATTGACGTTTAGAAAGAAATATTCTCTATGGCTTAAATTTTAAAGTGCAATGACGTCGGGTAAATGCCTCACGGTGTCCACATACATCAAAATTAATAATAATACGATTATCCAAACAAAAATCACAGAGTCAACAACACTAGGATCCGATGAAGTAACAACGCCGGCCACCCGCCGCCTTAATGGACTTAACTGAGCCATTTACATGAACACTTTTTACCCGAAATGGGTCAGTGCGACTTCAGCCACTTCTCCACCGAAATGTAGTCGCTAATCGTATTCGGGGGCTAGCAGAGACACTTTCAAAAATGAATTCTAATGCGTTAACTTAAACGTTAAGCTATCGTTGACTTCCTCATTGTCATATGTAAACTATAAAGTATGTGATTTGGTTTTTGTTGTCGACGAGAATAAATTTTCGAAAAAAACAATCGTTACAAAATGAAATTTAAAAACAATTGATTCGATTTTAATTTTTATTTCGGTCTGTATTAGTGCCTACACTCGCTGTGCCATTTATACTGAATATTAAAAATGTTAAAGTGTCTCTAATTACGTTTGTTTGTGTGTTTATTTGTACTTCATTCACGTAGAAACGAAGCAACGGATTGAATATGATTTTTTTAGTGATACTTATAGTATGTTTATAGGTTAAGAGTGTGACAGAGACTACCTTTTCGACCTCGTTCCCACGGGACACTACATAACACTTTTCCTTAAACATGCTACAATAGTATGTTATGATTTAAAACTACTCGCTCGCATTTCCTTACTATTTCATTGTTACTTCTTAACGTATTGCATACAATAAACAAATCAAGAATAAACATCACTGCACATCGGAAATAATTGCATACAAAATAAAACAAAATTCGTATTTCTTAAACTTAATTAAGCTTTCGAAAGGATATTATTGATTAGTAACGTGTCAATGATAATTTTACTTGGCAGCTTACAGATTTCAAGTAAAATCTAGTTAGACGAGCTTCATCAATAACATGATAATACATATTTGAACGAACCTAATATGCACTCACTCACGCCTTTTCCTAGCATGTTTTTTTATTAAATATGAATGCTATTTCATATTTTGCTATTTCATATTTATTGTTAATATATTAGTGAGGCTATAATCTAAAGCGAACTATTAACTCAGCGTTATTTTTCATATAACCAGGAATCACTAGTTGCTCCAACCTTCTTCGTCTTGGGAAGACTCTTATATGCGTTTAGCGTATAATGCTTAGATGCGTTTTGGTTATTTGTTTTATGTTTTTTTTTTTGTAATCATAATTATTTACTTCAATAAATGTTAATGATTAATAAGTCAAACGGGAGAAAATTCAATTGGATAATACCAAGCTGGTAGAATTGGGCGGCCAACCTTTAAGGGAAACAGCTTGAAGGCTGAAGTCAAATGTATGCACGGATCGTATCTAATCTAGCTAATTGAATACAATTCGTTGGAATTGAAGAGTTTTCTTTCCGAGATTTTTTTCGAAAAGAATATTTACACACATTCTCGTACATTTGGATAAATTGGATAAGAGGCTTTCATGAACTTACGGTAAACAAGCTTTAATTAATTAGACACGCACAAGATGTACAAAAAAAAAACATTCAACTTACCAAAAACATTCACAAAATTAAATTATTTCGTTAAATTCGCGATAACAAACGACTAATATAAAAGTACATATATCATATGGATGGATCTGGATTGTCCAATAATGCAACACTGGACACGTGTGCATGTTGAGCACTCTGGATTCAAACCAGCCTTTAGGTTAAAGTAGTTTTGACGTTAATTTTGATTTTTATTTTCTTTTTTCTTTTGTTTGATTATTATTATTATTGCTTTTGTTTTATTCCGAGATTTTAGTTATTGTTTTTATTTAATTCTCGTATAGTATATGAAACGTAATGGATGTACCTAATATGGATTAAAAATATGAAGTAAATAAAAAAATTAAAAAAATTGTCTTTTACTACAAAATCCACAGCCACTGCCAGCTAGATTGCAACCGTCTCCGAGTAGTTACAATGATTTCAGCTTATTCATTAAAATAAACTGGAATAGAGACGACGAAAAAGAATTTAAATGAAAGTGACAATGACAGAACTATAAAATCTAACACATGAATGTCCAACCAAAAGCTAAATGAAACTTTCAAGTAAAAATATAAAAAAATATTTTCAGACGACTGACCGTTAAATAATGACCGATCTATTATCACGGACAGGTCTATTGTGGCCCATAAGCCTGATACTATGATAATAAATCGGTCTCCGCAAGTTGAGGAGCAGTTTTGGTTGGTATCACAATTCCTCAAGACGCAAGCCTCGGGAAGGCAGAAAAGGATGAATTAATAAGTTTTTTTGCACCTGAACCGTTTGAGAGTGATAAGTTTCGACCAACACCTTAAGAAACTTTCATTTTCCAGCCGCGTTAAGGGTCTGATGCAATAAACCAGTCATTCTTGACACGGCGCATATCGTGAGGTTTTTAATTCTGGAGCCCTGACTACTGGAAGTTTTGTGTCATAGACACCAATACTAACGACAGCTATTTTTTTGTATAGTTTTTTTATTTAACACTAATCATACCAATACGTACTGGTACCAATTTTTATCATAACGGATAAATAACGGTATACGACAAGTATTACTAAAAAAAAAACAAAAAAAGGAAAATAACTATAATTTAATTGGCATAGGGGAAGTCCGGGCATAGTGGATAGGCCAGGCAAAGTGAATACGCTTTATTTCTCGTCAAGAATATGTCGGAACATATTTGTGTTCACTTTGCCCTATCGTCTTATCCACTTTACCCGACCTATGGGGCAAAGTGGATACCGGCATGTGTTGCAATATTATTGACAATTAAAATTAAAGAACTGCTATTAAGCAATTTTTGTTGATTATATTAAAAACTTTAATAAATGTTGATTCTTAATTAAATTTTCTTTTATTTATATGCCTATTGGTTTTCTTCCTATAGCCCATCAAACGTTAAGGTGTCCACTTTGGCCGGACTTCCCCTAAAAATGTCATGTAGTGAAATGTGCAAAAGCAATAAGATGATACATGTATTTTCAATGCAAAAGTTCAAAATGGGTCATTTGACCCGTTATGGCATGTTTAGTGTTAATTTATATGTAATTCTTTAAAAAAATTAATAACATTTTAATACGGAATGCGAAAACGAGGCCCTAGATCAGTGGACGGCAGCCCGGGGCTCTTTGACTCTGAACTGATTCAGTATTTAATTGTTATGTAACTATTCCTGTAATAATGTATCTTAATACCTGTAATTATGTATGTAAAGCATATGTTTAAAAGATGGCTCTTTTTAATTAATGAAAAGGTTTTCGATCACTACCCTACATGAAAATTGTTTAGCACTGTTATTAGATTCGATATTAAAGTATTGAAAAATTAATATGTTGCTCTTTAATGTCCATCGAAGCTGGTCGATCCACCTGACCCTAAATCGATACCATGACTGGGTAACATCGACATCGTCATAAAATAGCCAAGACACAAAATACTCATATCAAATATCTCTTAAACAAAAAAACGTAATGCAAATTTATATCCCGATAAATATTTCTGCTTACGAGATAACAAATTAAAAATGCTATTCTTCTTCTAAACGTAACACATAATTTATGGCATCATTAGTAGCGCCACAAGTGTCTTATAAAAACGCCTATAAAACTTTTCCGCAGACGTAGAATACGCCATATTAATTCAAAACGGTATTTATTACAATACAAACGATTCCCATGCTCCGTTTTATAACAGACGTGACCAGTTTCAAGAGTTAGGCCACGAAAAACGTCTTGGGCGACGCAAAATTGTACTTAATACATAGCATAGTCGTAAGTTCAAAGTCGCTCGGCGTGCTATGGAAAGAGGTATGTTCGGAGTTTCTTTGATGGATCGAATCAGAAATGATGAGATCCGTCAAAGAACCAAAGTAACCGACATAGCCCTAAAGATTAGCACGCTGAAGTGGCAATGGGCCGGACATACGTGTCGCAGAACCGATGGCCGATGGAGCAGACGTGTTCTGGACTGGAGACCGCGTACCGGTAAGCGCAGCGTTGAGCGTCCCTCTGCCCGTTGGACCGCTGACTTGCGGCGATATGCTGGGAGAGATTGGATGCGGAAGGCGGAGGATCGTTCATTGTGGCAGACTATGGAAGAGGCCTACATCCAGCAGTGGAGAGATACAGGCTGATGATGATGATGACATAGCATAGTTTGTTAATTTTCGCTAGCAATCATGCGAATGGCTTAGTAAGTTAAATACCTAACAAAATAACTTACGATCAAATATTTATATGTATTTACATGTATAAGGTGGATTAGAAAAAATCGCTTTCAATCACTTTCAGTAAATCAAACCCGCAAAATTATAATTTTAATTACTGGTGGCAAAGTAATCAAAACAGCAAATTAGAAGATTTTAGTTGAATTAAAAACTGAAGTCTTATTCCCTCATCTCTTCATCGGCTACGCTCGTCAAAATATTAATTACTAGCTTCCTCGGTCTCTCTCACACAACGCGATCATGCTACTTTTGAAACCTGAAAACTTTTTTTTATTGCTTAGATGGGCTTTAAACTTTAAAATTTTCGGTTTTCACTCATTCATTTCCTTTCGCTTACAATAATAGAATGAACCCCTATAATCTTGTCCACAATTATGTAAAATACCGTTGCCCGTACCACTACTCATCAAAAAAATTATTCAAATTAGAGAATCAGTTTTATTATTGTTAAAAAAATTACAAATAATACATAATATACATATAAAGTACAATAGTCTTTTTTCATGGCTTCACCTCGGCACTGATAGTGCGCTCATACAAAAGCAGTACAAATTCAGAGCGCGTACATCTTACGAATCGCATTGTATGATGAAGACCTTCATTAAGCGATCTCTCTCTTCACATAAAATCCATAAACACTACATTCCTGTTGCTTACGAAACCACTTGCTAAAGTCAAGGTTACGGTTAAATCTTCTACGTTAATAATAATTTTGTTATTACGTCAAACGTTTCTTAGCTCGGCAATAGTTCCTTTTTTTTTAATATATCTACAACATTATTTTAACCAACATAAAAATATAAAACTTTTCACATTCGTTAATCAGAAAGTGTAAAATTTAAATTTACTAACACCCTTAATTGATTAGACCGCTGTTATTGATACGTGATAAAATTTATGTAATCATGTTCAAGTTACGTCAATAGCGATCTTTGAAATTTGTGGTCTCTAGATTAAATCAGATCTAATGCGTAATTACATTTGTATGGTAATTAAATTAATGATGGCATGTTACTAACATTTTAATAAAAATTACTAACTATAATACTAAAATCTTCGTATATCCATTTTTGTGTGCTAACTTACTTCATGTCACTTCATCGTATTTAAGCCAGTGAGTTTCTCGCCGGATCGTCTCAGTGGGCCGCGATTCAGATTCGGAGGTGCTCTTGCTAGGGTTAATGTTAGCAAACTATCTCAGGTTGAGCCCATGAGCTCTCGCCTACGAGAGAAACTGGAATAGTCCCTTAGGGTACCAGCGAATACATTAATTTAATTGTATGCTCGTGTTTAGTAAACTATGCTAACAGAATGTAAATCACAAACAGAAGCGTAGTCACAAACAAAAGCAGGGGCTAAGACCGAGCAGTGGGTAAAGAATTGAATCCATTTTATTCAGAAAATTTAAGTTTGATGTTTTCTAACGGATCTTTCACAGGAAGTGCTCTGAGGAATTTTTCGAAATTATCCCTCCGTCTCCTTTTTCCCATCTCCCGATATTGCAGCAGATTTCATCTCTACAATCTGGAACCTGGATGAGACAACATGGTCAATGTGTTTCCAGATAACTTTTTTGTCACGTATATTACCACCCGGCTCTGGAATGAACTCCTTCTGCGGTGTTCCCTGAGCGCTATGACATGTCTCTTCAAATGGGACCTAGGGCGGTAGGCGGTGACTTGGTTATGACTAAAAAAAATCAAGAGAAGCCTAACCATCTTGGTGGTAGGGCACATTGTGAACTTGCATGGTAGGGATTGTAAGGACATAGTTTGAGTAGAGCACGCGGTTGTACATCGCTTGTTATGCCAGTCGTACATAGCCCGCCCAACACGGCAGACACTTGACAATATACGAAGTAAAATCAGAACTGATTTGTTTTAGTTATAAAGGGTAGCTAACATCTTTACACACCTTACATACTTATAAGCCGTAGAAGGATCAGGGAGCCGCATATTTCTCCGACGAAACGGGACATACATACGCTCCAGTTTGTAGAGCGCACTGGTCGTCATACAACTGAAACTTTGATCTTGTCTCAAGTGGGTAGCGGCAGGTCTTTCGCGCCATGTGCTCCGATCGCCATCCGTAGACGTCACAGACCATCGGGGTGAAATAAGATATACCCACACAATAAGTTAATAACTTTGATGAGTAAAACAACAGAGCTCGCATTTCGATATTACATCTCTCATTTTGCAATCGAAATTACTGGTGGTAGGACCTCTTGTGAATCCGCACGGGTAGGTATCACCACCCTGCTTATTTCTGCCGTGAAGCAGTAATGCGTTTCGGTTTGAAGGGTGGGGCAGCCGTTGTAACTATACTGAGACCTTAGAACTTATATCTCAAGGTGGGTGGCGCATTATATAACCACTTACGTCAGGCGTAACCACTTAACACCAGGTGGGCTCGTCCACCCATCTAAGCAATAAAAAAATAAAAAATAAAAAATTATTCAATCACGTTCTCATTAAAATTACTACATTAAGGAAAATTTATCAAATCATAACATATATCTAACAACGTAAGCTTCACGAAGAGAATTCGCAAGCAACGTCTTCTGAAGTTGTTCATTACAAGGCAAGCATTATGAATCTACAAATGAGTCGACTATTATCAAAGCCGGCAATCTGACTTTTGGACAATGATTGGTAAATCAGAAAAACGAATTATTGACTTTGTATTCCATTGGCAGTCACAAAACTCTTCGGAACGATATCTTAGATAAATAACAGGTTAACTATTAACCTTTATTTAATGCAGGTTTTGAACCGTATTCTTTGAAGGAGACGATTATATTCAAATCAATCTGTATTGACGTATCAATAAATTTTTTTTGTCCAAATGCACAGATTGCCACCTTTGATAATAGACGACTCAAATGACCTTGTAACACACAATTGATTCAATTAAAATTCACAACAAAACTGCCGTATTACGAGCTCTATATTAGTAATTAGGTACACTACCTTGTCTACAGAACGTTATGCAATCAATATTTGAAGCCATAAAAAGTATAAACAGTACAATTTGGATTACTGTAGAAGTGCGGTGTATCGCGCTTTTTTAAAAGTTCCATGCCAATTTCTTCGGACTGTTTCACATAAATCGTGGTGTGTCCAATGTTATTGTATTGAATCTTTAATATGATCTATGAATATCTATATATAGAATACTGTATCTTTCAATGTTTTGTACTAGCAAATTTTGTATGTTATTTATATCTTTGTTCACCAAATCAGATGAATTAGGTCTTGAAATAATTAGCAGAAAGGTTGAATGCACCGACCTTTGGTAGGTTCATCCAGTTGCATGTTCTTCATGTTGCCTAATGAGGCTGCCAGGGACGGATTTGAGATACTTTGATTCACTTTAATATAAAAAAATATATTTACTAACATAGTTCTTAAATTATTTGTAATACTAACACACTGGTGGTAGGACCTCTTGTGCCTATTTCTGCCGTGAAGCAGTAATGCGTTTCGGTTTGAAGGGTGGGGCAGCCGTTATAACTATACTTGAGACCTTAGAACTTATCTCTAGGTGGGTGGCGCATTTACGTCGTAGATGTCTATGGGCTCCAGTAACCACTTAACACCAGGTGGGTGGTGAGCTCGTGCACCCATCTAAAAAAAAAACACAGGCTATGGTAGCCTTGATGATATCTCGAAATAAAAGATTTTTATTTTATTTCATTATTTTTTTTTTTTATATTCATAAACTAGACATAATCTAGAGACATCACGTTTTCTTGCCATTGTAAAAATATTTTAATAATTTTCATTTGTTGAGTCATTAAAAATTTAGTCATTTTAAAAAAAAGCACTAGTGACTAATTTTACGATTTAATTGATCGAAAGAAAACTATTTTCCTGTGTGCTTTTCAAATTTTCGTGATTAAATTCAAAGATGAGTAATGTTCAACTTTCATAAATTATTATTCAATAAAACATTCTAAACTTATAAGTTACAAACTTGATAATGATACCAAAATCTTGGGTTACTTATCATCAACGTTCCTTCAAATCTCAAGGCAAAAATAATATATTTTACCACAATCTAAAATATGTATACTAAATAAAAATATAATATTTAAATAAAACTATCGGAAGTTTCGAATAAAATTTAATACTAAATAAACCACAATAATTATTTACATCAAATTGATTTCATTTACAAATTGTTATAATTCTAAAACATTTGAATACGCAATTAATGCGGTACATGCTAATTGTTACCTCAAAATTTGGAGCCTGTTTGTCTAATAAAAGTGGCTATTAATATTGTCTGATAAAGGAAAATTGATTTATTTTAAATGGACATAGTACCTTGCTGTTTTTTATAACTTATTTTACACTGTGTTGCTATTGAAATTACTATAATTGAAAAATTAAACGGATTTTGATCTCATGGCATAGCAATTGTATACATGTAACAATTAACATGCACAAATTGAAACATAAAAAATTGGCTAAATTATCGGTCTATAACTGAAAAATGAGCAGTGTAGGTTAAATGACTAAATTATAACGTTTTTTTTTTAAATCTTTTTAATTTCTTAATCTCTTCAAATCAACCAAATTCCTAAAGCTTGTCCCTATGTGTAGCCTAATAAAAAATCCGTACGCGACCCAAAACTAATTTCTAAACGTGTCTACGACGAGAGGAAAACGAAAAGTTAGGATGATATCCGCGTTGAAATTTCTACAAAAATAAATAAATTACAAATATATGGAAATATAGTCGGATTTTTAATTAGACGAAGCCAGCTGACAGTAGCTAATGTCACTTTGTGAAATAATGTTGCTATATTTAAAGTAATAGTGATGCGTTCAGTTCTCGTTCAATCACATGAATGAACAATGAGTGTGAAGAGTTAATCATTAATTTCAAACTATAAAAGAATATTATTTATATTTTACAATAAAATTGTATTAAAGTGCTCCAATATATGTTACTAGTAGTATCAGTTTTTATTTATTTTCATTACCTACCAATAATTGTTATATTTTATACATCTATAATTTCAACTATATGATGTATTGGAAATAGGACAGTCTTACAAGCTTCCTCGCAATGTTTAAAACACTCGGTATTCAGTACAGGTAGATACTATAGGAACATAATATTTCGTCGAAAACTCGTTGGTATGTACAAAGCACGCCTAAAATACGAACCCCGTACCCGATATCGGCAATTCGGCACACCAACTATTCACTAGACAATCGAGGCAATTTCATTAATTCAGGAGTTTTTTCATACGTTCACTTTGTCACAACACTATTTTTATTTCATCAAAAACTGACAACACAGTAAACGTCAGTTGACTTCGTCTAATAAAAAATCCGACTATAAATTGTGACTTCGTACGACAAGAACGGACATTGTTCCTGTCATTACAGCGATGCCGTTACAATCGCTCCTTAAAGTGAGCTTGTACTGACAAGACTTTTAAAAATGGAAGCAGTACATTTTTTTTTTAATTTCAATTAGCCTAATAGTATAGTCTGTTACACCGCCGCCCGAGAAATATCGTTTTTTTTTCACTGGTAGGCAGTGGTGTAACCGACGGGTTTTTTTTATTAAACCCCGTATTCGTGCTAAAATAATTTTGTACTGTTATTATTGAGGACGACACGCGTGCAACACTCACTGCCGCTTCGATCGACCCGTGGAACGGTGCTTTGTTAGAGTAGCGATTTTCTTTTTTTTTTAAGGAATTTTATGACCTGGTAACTAAGACCTTTAGGTCAAAGTAACGATTTTCCGGCGACGCGCCGACGACGACCGTTGGCAGTTAAGGTGACAATAAAATTTTCGTTGTATTAGAATAGTTCAGAAGAGAAGGTTAGAGAACGAGGTGAAGACGGTAAAATTTATGCTAATAATTAATACAAATTGAATCGTATATAGATATTTTTAAAATTGCTTTTCATTATACAGGTCGATGTGGGAACAAATAAAATATCAGTTCAATTATTTTTTATCTTTTTGTTTCCTTTACTAAAAGCAACCTTTTTATTTATCGTTCTTAATGGGAAAGGAGGAAAGTACGAGAGAAGTTTCGACTTCAGAATCGTCGAGAAAACGCCGCTCCTAGACAGAGGCCCTTAGAATGAGATCGATATAAATTTTTAGAGGCACGGAGCGAACAGGCTTCAGTTTGTCGACGTGACGGCACTGCTGTGCTGCTGCTTCTGTCTCCGGTGATCGTAGTTCACGAGCCGCTGACCTACCAGGTACTTGTCGTTCTTTATGTGTTCGTATAGTTTTCTGAATTGGCGGATCTGCGAATAAAGATCCGTTCGTATTTATTTAATACTAGCTCCATAGATATCTAATACTATACTAGTGGTCGCCAAGTAGTCGAAATTCGACTAGAATTAATTGAAATTATAAGTTTGAAAATTATTAAGGTTCTATTGTCAAATACTTCTGTAGTTACAGATCTCGCCAAAACGTAACGTTTTACGTAACATAGATATTATATAGGCGGTAGTGATGGTGGTGGTGGTGGTGGTGTTACCTGGAAGGCCGCTAGCGAGGCGAAGAGCGCGGCGAGGAGCAGCGCGGGGTAGAGGCGGCGCACGAGCAGGTTGCGCTGGGCGGCCCCTGACACCAGCACGGGCGCCACGCTGTGCGCCGCCGCGTACGGCACCGCCAGCGCCAGCCCCAGCCACCGCACCAGCGGGGCACCCACCGACCCCACGATAAACCTACACACACATGCACCATCAAATTATACCTATTGGAACCACACAAACAAACAACAATGTTCAAAAAACAAAGAGCTACTTAAGTTAAAAATGAATAATTAAATAGTTAGGGGATATATTATAATCAACGTTACTTGTTTTGCAAATCAATAAACCAAAGAGCCGACATACACAAATAAGAGACTTCGCGAATAACAAAACCGTCAAAGCAGTAATTAATAGGACATCTCAGATATATATTCATCTCTTTCCTGCACTAAATCAAACTGATGTTCCAACATTCGCACGACGTAGATGTCTAGGTTTTTCTTAGGCCACCTCGAAAAGATTCGAAATCCTCGTTTTGCACTTAAGACGTAAATTTAAATAAAAACGATAATTCAAACAATTTTTTTTTCTCCTACCTACGCCGAAAGTTCGGTTTTCCTCCCGCTGTACAGGGAAGAAAGTCTAACTTTTACTCCCGCTGTACAGGGTTAAAAGTGTAACTTCTCCTCCCTGGGTACTACAAGTGCACATGCGCGTCAGTGTCTACGTCTGCTCTCACGCATCTAAAATTCTCGGCCATTGTTGTGCTCGGGTAATTTGCAATATTGTGTTTAGTGTAAAGGTGAAATAAACAAAAGACAATAAAATTTAATAGTGAAAGTATTAAACAAAGATGAGTTCATCAGACAGTTCTTATTTAATTAGTAGTAGTTTATTTAAAAATTAAAAAACAGTTAAATTGTTTTTTATGAGTATGGGGAGACTCTACCCCCCCTACCCCCTACCAGGGCTTCGACCCTGGACCCCGGCTCGGTACTCTACGAACTTTCGACCTAGTAGGAGAAAAAATAGTACGTGCACCGTGGGAAAAAAGCAGGACATCTAATCCCGCGTGTTTGCCATTTTACACCCGGGTGGAGATGACCTAATTTTCTCCCTTGGTGCACAATTTACTATTTTTATTCAAGCAATGAAAAAAGATGTAGTATATTTTTCAAGTCAAGTTGAACCACGAACTAAAACCTACTATATCATACGTTCACCGTATTCGTTGTTTATTAGCGTTTCTGTTAGTATCACGTTATTTTTCACTCTAAAATGACATCACATGTAGTGAAATTACATTTTTTTTTCCTACCTAAGCTGGTAGACTTGAGAGGCTATTCCAGCGTAACCTTCACTAGTAGGTGAGCTCACGGGGCTCAAACCTGACGACGTTACTAACACGAACCCTAGCAAGAGCCGTGCTTCGCAAAATCTACCACCGGATCGGAAACGCGACCCACTGAGAAGATCCGGCGAATAACTCAGTGGGCTGTGTCTATGGGTTAATTTACTCGTCGAGCCCTTCGTCGCAAGCGACGGGTTCGACGAGAACGGTGACCGGTGCTTGAGGACCTAGAAGCACCGTTAGTGGATCGGGAGGATCAGAGATGACGTGTGAAATTACATACCAACCGAGAAATGTAAAGGTTGGCTAGTTACTTCGAAAAAATTAGACGTCTCCGCGCTACCTTATCTTATCAATACGCGATTCCTAAGATACGCCCACAGCGTCACTAGATATGCAAACATTTCAAAGCTCCTGCTTCAAACGAGGCTTGGGAAGAGTACTTTTTATTTTTTTATTGCTTAGATGGGTGGACGAGCTCACAGCCCACCTGATGTCAAGTGGTTACTGGAGCCCATAGACATCTACAACGCAAATGCGCCACACACCTTGAGATATAAGTTCTAAGGTCTCAGTATCGTTACAACGGCCGCTCCACCCTTCAAACCGAAACGCATTACTGCTTCACGGCAGAAATAGGCGGGGTGGTGGTACCTACCCGTGCGGACTCACAAGAGGTCCTACCACCAGTGATTACGCAAATTATTATTTTGCGGGTTTGATTTTTAATTACACGATGTTATTCCTTCACCGTGGAAGTCAATCGTGAACATTTGTTGAGTACGTATTTCATTAGAAAAATCGGTACTTGCCGGAGGGATTCGAACACCGGTGCATCGCAACAACGAATGCACCGGACGTCTTATCCTTTAGGCCGCGACGACGTACTTAATGGTAGGCAGCGGCTTGGCTCTGCCCCTGGCAATGCTGACGTCCATGAGCGACGCTGACCACTTACCATCAGGTGGGCTGTATGCTCGTCTGCCTACAAAGGCAATAATTATACCTTAGAATTTATATCTCAAAGTGGGTGGCGCATTTACGTTGTAGATGTCTATGGGCTCCAGTAACCACTTAACACCAGGTGGGCTGTGAGCTCGTCCACCCATCTAAGCAATAAAAAACAAAATAAAAAAAAAACAAAAATAAAACAAACCTTAAATCCATTTCTCTGATGCCGTCCCGGTACGCTTTCTCGAGGGCACGGCGCATGCTCCAATCGGGTCCCATCATCGTGAGGGCGCACATTATCTTCGTATACAGCACGCCCAGAGCCCAATCTTGCCACACGAATAACACAGGGGACTGCTCCAAGGGAACGCTCAGTGGTATTACGAGAACCTAGGTAGAAAGTCAACTTAAAGACACACACCTAAAGACCGATCTTAGAAACGAAAAATATTATGAGATATAATTTAAGCTATCAGCTTAGGTAGGAAAAAACAAAATGTGTGCAATTCACACGTGGTAGAAGTGAAACCTTCCAAAATTAAAATACAATTATCCTAAACGTCTTAAGTATATGTAAAATTTTGTCATTAGTAAATAATTGTAAGGTAGCGCCCTCTGTGAATTGATATTTTAATTTCACGTATAATCCTAAATTAAAATTCACTACAAGAGCTTTCATACACACGTTAGTATTAAAAAATCTCACAGATGGCGCTGTATTAAATAGTATGTATATTTCTGTCTCATTCTTTGCTGGCTTCATCCTACACATTTTTGTATTTGTGTCTCTTACCTGTCGTTTTTTTCCGTTGCATCCGGTTTGAAATCACAACGATTCTAAAGAAGTTTTCACTTCAAAAAAATGATCCAAAAGTGTAGATAATGTTGTAACTGACCAGTTCGAGCAGCAAGCCGAACATGAGCGGCACCAGCCCGAGCAGTAGCACGGCGGCGAGCGCGGCGCGGGCGGCCGTGCGGGCCCACACCGCGGCGCGCGACCACAGGCCCCCGCGCGCCCCGCCCCGCGCCCACCCCGCCGCCGCCACGCCCGCCCGCCCCGCCGCCCAGCTCACGTACATACCTGCACAGGACGTACTGTCATGACGGGGTGGATCCAGGAGCTCATTTTAAATAAATTTTAATAAATTTAAATTGAAAATAGTGTAAAAAAATTATATTTTATTGTAAAAAAAGCGTGGGGTACATGGGTGTTTGTTATTAGTTATAAATATTTTTCTGACAGATATGAGTAGAAGAATTATTATTTCAATCTATACTAATATTATAAAGAGGAAAGATTTGTTTGTTTGTTTGTTTCGAATAGGCTCCGAAACTACTGGACCGATTTGAAAAATTCTTTTTCCATTAGAAGCCGACACTGTCCCTGATGAACATAGGCTACTTTTTTTTTATTTAATTTTTTTGGTTTCATGTATGTTTTAATGTTTCCGAAGCGAAGCGAGGGCGGGTCGCTAGTAATCTATATATTAATACGTGAAGCAAAAACTTTGTATCCCTTTTTACGAAAATTGCGCTGACGATAGAGTATGAAATTTTCCACACTTATACAGAATATAGAGAAGAAGTGCACAATGCTAATATTTTTTTAAATAATGCATAAAAGATACAGTAAATCAATAAAGAAAACATTACACACACTACATACCATGTATTTGACGCACACACGCATGCATACTATTTATTGTCAAACTTTTGTTCTTGACGTCTGTGGTCAAATTGAGGATAGATTAAATATTGTTTTTCTTTATTGATATTTTTTAATAGTGTAGCCTTGGCGAAATTTGTGATTATAGAAGTATAAAATACAATCATAATAGTGTACAAACTTACAATTCCAATTAATTATAGTCGAATTTCGATTACTGCGGGACATCTAGTATCTTTAATGGCACACCACGCTTTTTTTTAAATAAAATATATATTTTTTTATACTATTTTCAATTTAAATTTATTACAATTTATTTTCTATTTTTTAGTTAAATTTTCTATAAAAGAGAGTTTTTAAAGCTATTAAGTACTTTAACATCAATTCCTGCCTTATCGACTATAGATAAAAATTATATAAATTGGCAAAAATCTTAATTTTCAAATTGAATAATGGAATAATCTTATCAAATTAGTGTATTGTCATCGGTCCTTGATAAATCTACAAAGTTTGAATGAATTCTGGCCGTTTAAAGTGGGTCAAAATCGCGTCTAAAGATGCGCGACAAGTGAAGCTAATACAAAGCGTGTAAAAAGGAAACTGTGGCTGACACGGAGTCTTTGAAGAGAGAGAGAGAGAGTTTGAAGTCGCCGTGGCCTAAAGGATAAGACGACCGGTGTATTCGTATCGAGCGATGCAACGGTGTTCGAATCCCGCAGGCGGGTACCAATTTTTCTAATTAAATACGTATTTAAGAAACCTTCACGATTGACTTCCACGGTGAAAGGAATAACATCGTGTAATAAAAATCAAACCCGCAAAATTATAATTTGCGTAATTACTGGTGGTAGGACCTCTTGAGTTCGCACGGGTAGGTACCACCACCCCGCCTATTTCTGCCGTGAAGCAGTAATGCGTTTCGGTTTGAAGGGTGGGGCAGCCGTTGTAACTATACTGAGACCTTAGAAATCAATCTCAAGGTGAGTGGCCGCATTTACGTTTGTAGATGTATATGGGCTATAATAAGCACTTAACACCAGGTGGGCTGTGAGCTCGTCCACCCTTCAAAGCAAGGAATAAAGAGTTTATTTTATAAAAGAAATAGTAACAAACGATGTGTGTTTCCGCTACTTAAGCCAATTCTGTTCTGCCGCGCTTTAGAAATAAATCGTCTTTTGTTTTATTCCGAGATTGTAGTTATTGTTTTTATTTGATTCTAGTATACTAAATGAAATGTTAATGAATGTAATATGGATGCAAAATCTGAAGTAAATGAAATAAATAAAATATAGAGACGATGCATTCAGGAATGCCTTAGTCTGCATTATTATTTATATTGCATTATTATTGAGGAACATATTATTATGTAACAGTACCACTCAACCTATATCTATGCATCTATATATGCAAACACATCTTTCAAAGGAATTGTCACAAATTTCAGGACATCAAATTAACTTGAAAACTTGCAAGCGTACCGTGGTCAAGGACCGTTGACATTATATCAAAACCAATTTAAAAAAAAAAAAAAAAAATTCGACAAAAAAAGATTAGTTGAGCTAACTATTATGTTTTTTATGTTTTTAAATAGCATTTTTGTTCCCTTTCTCTTTTGTTTTTATTTATTTATTTATTATTTCGATCCGTTTTTAGTTTTCAGAAGAAAAAAAAAACACTAAATTAAGATCGTCATTGTACTTTTCAATGTATATGTTAACTATTTTATTGACATCTTTATATACAAATAAAGTAAAGTGTAACTAAAAATATCCACATTCATTGAGTTAAAATGTACATTATAGTGTTTGTTACCCGTAACAGTAAACATAACCCAGTAACCAATGAACTAAAGAGACAAACAAATTAAACATTACCGGCTTTTTATTCAGAACGCAATGGAACGCAAATAAATATTAACTGAAGCGCGACCGAGGGAGGTTGTTGACCCCAAGTTTTGTTCGCCTCGATTCGACTTTTCGATATGGAACAAACTGTTTCATTTTCATGAAACCTATATCCAGCGAATAGGAACATACGCTACGTGCATCTGATAACATATTATATTAAATTAGGGAGGCAAACAAACGCAATTCGATCGAATTATCGCTTTTTTAAGTGCTCTGATCATTTTAACCGAGTTTATTATATTCGTTTAAAATTGTTTTTGTAACGAAGTTCCTTACGGGACGATGCGGAGGGGTATCCTAACCGGGAAATAACGTCCGTAACGTAAGATTTTTATTAGTAATGCACACAGTGTACGACTTAACTTTGTTATAACGTACAAAAAAGAACATATTTTTTTATCATTCATTGACCACGATCTCAGAGCGTTCGTTTGCGCAATACACCAACCAACTCTTATGCAAAAAACCGTGAATGAAGTGTACCACAATAAGTTCGCACGTTACCGAATGAACGTGGGTTGTTGCGAAACCTCCAGTTTTATTTTCTTTATACCTCGAGTAGAACTTTAAATTAATATTTTTATAATAAGGAACTTCGTTCCTATCCGGTGTCCCACGACACCACACATATTTTTTTTTTGTTTACTTACCGCATGCAGCGGTATACAGTTCGTGAACTCTCTCAGCCGCCTTAGGCATCCACAGCGCCATCACCTTTCTGCCGATCGCTACTGGAATTACCTGAAATTAAAATCAAATTATCACACAAAAAATTATTCATTGATCTAATACCTCTTACAGACGAATTTCCTAACGTAAAAAAAATCATTAATGTAAAAAAAACTGTCGAAAATAATACATTACAACAATAATAACGTTAGGCTTACAAGGGTCATTGCACTCGCTAACACGAGCGAAATAGAGACCAGCACAAGCAGCGCGGCCAACCTTAGCGGGAACCACGACACGCGGATGTAGGGCTCCACCGCCGCTGGACCGTCGCGACGCATCAGGGCCTGGGAGAAAGAGACAACATATTAAACTTTTACCGAGGCGTATTTGAAGCACGCACCACAAGGTACCACCATATCGCTCGTTTCCACCGCGAAGCAGTCACTTGACCCGCCTTTAAGCGTAGGACAGTCATTACAAAACGTAATTGAAATTTTCTCATGTCTTAAGAGAGATAACGCACGGTCTATGGGCTTATCCGAATTAGACATGTGTCGTTCGTTCAATTTTAGAGATTCAGATCAATACTGACCTGTTGACAAAATGATCCGGTTCGTACGACGCGTTCAGTCGAACGTTTCGAACGTCGAACGTTCAGTATCACATCAATTTATGACGTAATTAATATTATCAGGTCACTGGCTGGATAAAGTTTAGTATTGAATAACAGTTTAAAGGAACTGTTATAGTTCAATTGTTTACGTGAGATCAAAACAATACAAAGGCGTTATGTGTCATTATGCGACAACGAACGACTAACCGAGATGGGCGCGGGGCGAGACGCGGCAACCCGAAATGATCCGAATGACTGTCCTATCAGTCGTATGGTTCTTTTCTTCTGATTCGTAGGTTTTGTTAAACGAGTCGATCTAGTGAACGACTCATATTTTTTGAAGTGAACCTATCGTTCGCGCGGATTTTGAGACCCGGGTCGTTTGATTCGTTCGTTCGCGAACGACACATATCTAATCCGAATAGCACTTTAAAACCATCTCAAAAAAAATGGCTCATTCACATTTATGAAAAATGTTTTTTTTTTTTTTTCGTTGATATTATGGCACTCATGACTTGAAGGTCTTAGTGACCAGGTCATAAAATCCCTTAAAAAAATAATGATGGCACTAGTGACGTGGTGCATAGAGACAAGATACATGTGACTAGGAGATATATGGAAATGGTAGTGCAAGGTAGAGGGGGAAGAGGTCAACCGAAGAAAACATGGATAGTGTGTGAATGACGATAAGAGAGAGAGAGAGAGCAGTGAGTGTTGAGATGACGGCTGATAGAAGAGAATGGAAGAGAAAAATTAGCTGTGCCGACTCACCTAGTGGAATAAGGTGAAGAAGAAGATTATAGCACTAGTATATGCCTTCCTATTACACTGTCTATAAAAACAATTATTCAGCTTACTTGATGAGCGACACCGAGTTGATGAGGCAGATGTGGGGGCGGATTAGGATCGGCCTGTCGCGATATCTCGCCAAGCAGATACGATCTCAAGCCGAGGAGACCAGAAGCGCACACGCACCAAGCTCGCACCGCCATCTTTAACCACGTCCTCGTGTGAGATTGCTCCAGAAGAGCTGGAAGGATCACCTGCCGAAAATAAAGGCGGTTAGCTATTTGTTATCGTCGATTGACCGTCTTCAATACCACTTGTACGATTTTTTTTATTGCTTAGTAGAGTGGACGAGCTTACAGCCCACCTGGTGTTAAGTGGTTACTGGAACCCATAGACATCCATAACGTAAATGCGCCACCCACCTTGAGATATAAGTTTTAAGTAAAGTTCCAACGGCTGCCCCACCCTTCAAACCGAAACACATTACTGCTTCACGGCGGAAATAGGCAGGTTACCTGCCTCTCAAGAGGTCCTACCACCATAACTGACTTGGCTAACAAAATATGAATATTCAACTGCCTACAGCTTTTACTGCTACATTTATGCAAAGTTATAGTAAAACTTTAATACATGTTTTCTAACGTTAGGACCTTTTTTTTATTGCCTCTAAAAATTTCTTCTTAGTATACAGCGTGTAAGCTGTTAGCATTGCCAAGTAGTTACCAGCAAGTAAGTCATACGCTCATCTCCTACAAATGGCTTTCATAAAGTTCATCGACTCCGCTTAGCTACTATACAAATACATTTAGGATTTTCGAATAACCTCGAATGACCTTTATTCAATTAGATTACTGTTTTAGTAAAAAAAGATTTAAAAATCACTTAATCACATTAAACAATCAATAGAATTATTTAATGCTGTATAGAGTAAGAGTTCATTGATTTAGGACCGTTATAAATGTAAAGCAACAATTAAGTAGTTTACTTTAGTGAATCATCATTAAAATAAATTCGCATTTTAAATAACTGTTCTACTTCTAGTTTCATTTCGGGACCTTTATACACAAATTGCTAAAAACAAAGCCAGATATGGAAGTGGCGTGTTCTCTGAATATTTATACACACTCAGTTATAAGCCGCAACGAGTCTATAAAACATTACATCAAGCAACATAAATGAAAATATTAAAATGTTCCCAAATCAGAATAAACATAAAATGCAAAGAATATCAATGTCTGAAGTATAATTCATGAACAACACCTTGTTCTAATGAATGTATGCAATTTAAATGGCATACTTCCTTCGACTTATTAAGTATATGACATAATGTGGTTAATGATATTATTCCTATTTGTTTCAAAATGTTTCTAATTACTGAAAATAATTAGTCACCATATTTATTTAAACCTCCTTAAAACATTACACTGAAAACATATCATTTATCATACAACATATTTAAATCTTACCTGAAGCAGAAGAAGTTCCAAACTTAATTCATTGACTGGGGCTTCTGAATGAACGGAGACAGTGTATGGCAGGAAACCGGGCAGCACATATTTAATGACCCTTATTGGCATCCAAAGCATGAATAGTACTGCCGAGCCAAAGATCATGGCTGACAACACCAGCCTTCTGATGTGACACATGACAGACAAGTGAATCATTTCCTAAAAAATATTGTCAAATTAACTTTTGCATTATGTAGTACTTTTTTTTGTATTGTGCACATTTTGTCTTATTTGCAATTTGTGAAAACTGAAACCTAATAATAAGCAATGATCTGAACATTTTTAATTTGTATATGAATACTTGAACCTGAGTTCGAAATCAAACTCTCAAACAAATCAAACGAGAAAGTATCAATCAAGCTATTTCAAGAGCATTTCAGGATAATTTTATGATACAATTCATTATAGAATGTTTTGATACTTTGAATTTGCTAAAATTGGAATAACAAACCTGCACTGGACTGAAATCAGGATCGTTCAGATTCTTCAAGAACCATAACACTCCCGGTCTCAGCACTTCCCTTAGTAACAGCACAAATGACGCAAAGTAGTACACATAGACCATTCCGACAAGCCAATGTATAAACATCAATGTCCAGGGAGCCGCCTGAAGGCTTGATTCGCGGTCTTTGAGTGTCGCATCAAACATGGAGAGAGAACAGAGATCCAACCACCATCCACATATTAGAGGGATCACACCTATCTGCAAAGTAAGAAATATGCAAACGTTAATTCAGAATTTTCCTACGGGCAGGATGTACAGGCTGCATGAAGAGGTATCACCATCCTGTCATGTGCTCCTGTTTGAAAGATGGAACAGCTATTCTAACTATGCTTTCTGTATCAAAGTTAAAAGTCACAAATTTATGTTATCTATGAGCTTCTGATTTATGCCTAGTGCTTATAATATATTTTCTCACCTGCAACAATGAAAACGATCACGCTTACTTTTCAATTGTGCATATAATATGCATACTCAAAACAGCTCAGTTAATGATATTGTTAATGACATGATGATTATATCTGCTGTTTAACAACTTAACTTAAAACTCCTAGACTAAAAAAAGCATATTATTATAAAATTTTCCATTTTCAACTGTCTATATTGGCTGTGAGTGATGTTATTATGGTTCATTGGCCTTAATAAAAACAATAGGATAATATTTAATGAGTAAATAACAATAACCGTATTACTACACTCAAGTTGTATTTGGCAGTCAATTGATATCTTTTTTGAAAGATAAAAATCTAAAAACACATTTGGAAATGTAATTTTAATTTAGTTATCAATAATTTATATCATAATTATAGCTGCAAGTTTACCTCCATGACTGAAAGCAGTGCAACTTTGACTACAACGTAGCAGAATCCTAGTGCTTTCTTGGCACTCCTTAGCCGAAACAGAGCAGCTAAGCCATGAAGTACGGCAAGTATTGCACCAACTAACACATAGCCAGCCAGTGCTGTCAAAGGTCCAGCATAAGGACCTTCTGTTGCTAATCCTGCTAAGGCAGCCCCAAGTCGTCCTATGTGATAAGGACAGAATGCAAACACCACTATAAACAGAGTGTTGAGGGATACCACCCAAAACACATGCTCTAGAAAGACCATGGACCCATCAAGACCTAATAGTCGGGCCCATGTCAATTCTTCAGCAGCAGCTCTATCCCATTCCATTGGATTCCAATTCGCTTCATCGCCCACTAATGGTTCTTCACCACCTCCTTCACCATTACCGTTACCAACTCCATTACCTTCTTCACGAGCTCCACCGTCATCCCCTCCAACTTCATTAACTCTTTCATTATTATTCTCAGGCTGTACAAAATCCTCTGGTGGGGGAACTGGTATATTTTCTCTTTCCATCCAGTCTGGACCTCCACCGTGCATTATTTGTTCTCTCAACCACACAAGTCCAATAAAAGAGAAAAGTGTACATGTCACAATAAAACATCCTGAGAAAACATCTTTGGCAAGATTCTCAGCAGAAACAATCTCAAATGGTAAGGAAATAACTGGTCCCAGGGAGCCTGAGAACAAGCACCTATATGTCCTGCAAGCCGTAAGCGGTACGATACCGAGCCAGGCTAAAGCCACCAGGGTGTAATGGAGCCAGTCCTTTACGGCTGACGCAACGGACATCACCAGGCCGCCCACTACATCGCGGATAGGCAGCCTGCGAGGCATGTCCGGAGAATATATCGGCATAAAAGAAAAGCGATGTCCGCAAAGCTCGCAGATTTCCTTCCGAGAGTATCTCATCCATTGCACTAAGCATTCCTGATGGATCCATTTAATCGAACCGGTACAGATGCAAGGGTGGAATAAAGGCCGATCCGACGTTGCCTCCGAGCGACAAAACCGGCAGAAGTCGGCGCCGGACGAGTCCGAGTCCATCATTATCTATTATCCAGTTTGTAGACTTGATCAACACTGTCGAATAACAAAATCTGGTGCTTGGAATTCTTCTATAAAGATATTTATTGAGTTTGTAACTAATAGTTATGACACCACACAGAGCGAAACCCTGCTCTAAAACAACACAAAACACAAATTGACGACACTTTTTATCGAAGATAGAAAAACTTGTAAGTAGGTAGGTAGGTACCGAACATATTACATTTTCTCTTTGTTTGACAGCAGCAACCAGTGCTGCCAATTTCAGAAAACATTTTGGACATGGAAAACTCAATGCTTTCTTGTGGATTATAACAATTTCACACAAATAATATTAATTTTTGTAAATTAAAAAATAGATGAAATTCAGTTTTTCTATAAGACAACTCTTGTGGTCAAGGCACAAGAGAGCAACTACTCGTAATGCGGCAAATTGTCGAAAAGGCCAGAGAATTTAATATTACCCTATATGTGTGCTTCGTGGATTTCCGAAAAGCTTTTGATACCGTCAAGTGGTGGAAGCTGTGGTTGGTACTGACGGAAATGGGTGTACCGCAACATCTTGTACACACCATCAGATGTCTGTACGAAGATGGCACGGCCGCTGTTCGTGTTGATGGTATTGACTCCGAACGCTTCAGCACACAGGCAGGCGTTAAGCAGGGCTGCATACTATCTCCTCTTTTATTTAATATATACACAGAGTATATAATGCGCATAGTTCTTGAAGATTGGGATAAAGGAAAATCCGTTGGTGGTCGGAAAATATCAAACTTGAGATACGCCGATGATACTACCCTCTTGGCGTCAACCAGAAACGAAATCGAGGTGCTTCTTCGCCGGCTGGAGACCACAGCGTTGGATTTTGGACTTGCGATCAATCGTGATAAGACCAAAATGATGATCGTAGATCGTGCTAACATCAACCAACCGGAAGTCCAACATATAGCGGGATGCGAGGTAGTTAATAGTTATGTATATCTAGGCTCCACTATCACCAACGGAGGCTGCGAAGATGAGATCCGAAAACGTTGCGCCGTGACAAGATCCTCAGTTGAGAGGCTAACAAAGATTTGGAGAGACCGCAGAATAACCAAAAACACAAAAGTTCGGTTAATGAGATGCCTGGTCTTTCAATCTTTCTGTATGGGGCTGAGACGTAGACGCTGAGGATGTAAGACCGTCGTAAGATTGACGCACTAGAAATGTGGTGTTGGAGACGTCTCCTCAGAATTCCGTGGACCGCGCACCATACCAACATTTTGATCCTGAAAGAGCTCAACATCAAGGAGAGACTATCGTCAACAGTCCAAATACGAATCCTCAAGTTCTTCGGGCACATCACTCGTAATGAGGACTCCATTTGAGTGGTTGGTGGTGCAAGGGAAAGTCGAGGGCAAAAGATCTCGCGGACGATCTCCAACACGATGGACCGACCATACAAAATCTTTGACTCGCTCCAACATAAATGATTGCTCTCACTCTGCGAAACATCGTGCCACATGGCGTCGCATCGCGAGAGAATCGGTATCGCAGGATCCGACTGATGCATGACCACGACCACTCTGTCAAGAGTTTCCTATTCGTGAAGAAGAATAAGACAACTAAAATCAGCCTTATTAATATTTTAAGTAATTGATTGTTGCAAACAGTATCTATCTAGAAATAGTTCTTAATGCTCAACATCCAATGATCCTCGTGATAAATATGCCAAAGCTCTCGCGATAAAAATATACAAAAATGATATTAATCTTTATGATTTCTTTTACATTATATGAAACATACGAGAAAAACATTGTAAATGATTGAAAACAAAATGTTTAGCTTTATGGACTTTTTTTTTTTTTTTCCACAGGAGAAAATCGCCGGATCCCCACCCGCACGGCAGGTGAGGTATGTGGGAGTCGAACCTCACTAAAAACTCCTGCCGCTCACAGCCGGCGCCCTACCCCGGACCGGGTGGGAACCCAGTCGGAGTTATTGAGACGGCGGGACAGGGTTTACGCAAAGCACATTACATCCATCCCGCCGTCCCCCAGACGCCGGACCGGCGGCCGCCAGCAACATGACCGCCGGTTCCCTCGGTCGACGGGCCAAGAGCCCGATTGATAGCGCCGCGCTACACCTTCCCCCGGAGCGGTCGGGGGAACGCGACCTACCACGCTGCCCCACGCCTAAGCTCCTCCCCGCACAAAGCGGGTGGAGCCCGAAGCTCTTAGGGGGCCGGGTTACGGACGGGACCCCGGTCCCGACCCCCTGCTCGGCGGCGGCGGGTTTCTGCGTAGTGAGTAGCTTTATGGACTAGGTTTCTTTGGCACATCCAACGAAGAATGAATTTCAAAATGCGTTACTTATGTACGTACGTGTTCTGTTACTTTAATGTTCACAGTTCATCACATATTTCAATAAAAATAATTATTAATATGTCTTTTTCTTTCTCTCTCCATTCAATTCGATTCGATTTATACTTTTTTTTCCTATTATTCTTATTATCAGTTACAGTTCGGTATCAGTTATCTATTATATATGAATGAACAAAAAAGTCTGCGGTGACTTTTTGGCGGGAACGCGAGAAGTGAAGTTGTGTGATTTGTTTATGTTTTCTATTTGGTGTTTCTTCAGGTTTAAATGTGTAATAACGTTGGTTTATTAACTATTTATTATCTTAGAAAGTGCACAAATGTGGGAAAATGAAAGAAAGTTGCTAGACGTAGCTTCTCGGGACCTCCGAAAAGTCCACTGAAAAAATTTCAGTAAATGACCACTATTTTACTGAGATTATATTTCATCCCATATCATCTCATCTCATCTCATGTCATTTCATTTCATTTCATCCCAATTGATTAATGTCTCAAATTATTGATCTTCGTTTCATTTCACTCCATATTATCATTTTTCATAAAAATAAGAATCTAAATAAATTAAATTAAGAAATAAGACATGATTTAAAGGTCTTAGTTACCAGGTCATAAAATCCATAAGAAAAAGAAGTCTGCGGTGGCAGTGACCATAAACTACAATTTACCACTGAAGTAGGAAACCTCAATTTACGTAAAAATGTTGAATTTCATGATAGATAGACATTTATTTACAAATTTAAAAATTATGCCACTAAGCAACATGAATATTTAAAACATATCTGCCTAGAAATACATTAACAGTGAGTTAAGTGAATTACATAAAAAAAGGTATAATAATAGGTATTTTATGTCCAAAAATAAATAAATTTTCTGTTTTTGATTAAATCCTGAAGAAAACGAAAAATTAAATAAAGTGATATATGCATATGGTTTTTAACCATTAAAAAAGTGAGTAAACATTTTTATTCCAGAGTTATAGCTTAAATTCATAAGGTATTTAGAGTAAACATTAAAAAATGTCCTATTTGACGTCAAATAAGACTTCTATGATTTATACATACATACAAAAAATATTTTTAGAGAAGAAATTATACTAAAAAATAACTGAATTAAAATTTACTAATCAGATCTTTTACCACTTTTTATTATATTGCATATTGGATATCTTGGAAATAAATCGTTGAAGTTAAAATCTCAATTGCATTAAGTAGTGACTGTCCCATCCTTCAAACTGGAACGAATAACTAGTTTACAAATAGTCAAGATAGTGATACCTAACAACGGGCTCACAATATGCCATATAAGCTTTCTCAGTCAACAGAGGAAAGTTTCAGTTGCAATTCTTAAGGTTAACTGCATTACTTACTCTCTAATTTCTACGTTGAGAAAGATAAAATCTAATATATATTGCCCTTCATTAATAGTTCACAAACTTCTAAAATCATAACTCTCATCCAATTGAATATCATAGATTATTAAATTACAATTTTTAATTCCAGGAAACAAACATAAGTGATGTGTAATGGAAACGTCATCAGATAAAATGAATTCTGTGAAGGAAACCTTCATAAGGATAGATGATGAGAACAGCAGAACATCAAAAACAGAAATCAATATATTATGCTTTGACATAACAAATTACAGTCAATTAACTCAGTTCCTGTGTTGTTCGATATTCGTTTTTATATTCTATTTAGCTTATGGATACTTCTTAGAATTAATATTTGCAAAACCGGAAGTGAAGCCAGTCAGTTTGTATATAACCTTAGTGCAATTTATGATTACTATGTTGTTGAGTTATGGAGAATCATGGATAAGAAATCCTATCAAAAGGAAGTGAGTTGGTTTAATTAGTTTTTGTTATCACTAGTCTTATCAAGATTGATAAGATTGTAAATATAGTGAAGTGTGCTGAACTAAACAAAAAAATACTTGTTTTTTTTTATTGCTTTGGTGGGTGGATGAGCTCACTGCCCACCTGGTGTTTAGTGGTTACTGGAGCCCATGGACATCTACAACGTAAATGCGCCTTGTGATATAAGTTCTAAGATCTCAGTATAGTTACAATGGCTGCTCTACCCTTCAAATTGAAACGCATTACTGCTTCACGGCAGAAATAGGCAGGGCGTTGGTACCTGCCCGCGCGGACTCACAAGAGGTCCTACCACCAGTAAAAAAACGTGTTCAAAGATTTTCATAAATTAGTACTTTAATTCAGTCACACTTTTAAAACTAGTAGAAGTTAACCTGTACAGCCACATCATCCTAATTCTCTTGCCCTTTTCAGTCACCTGGGATCAACGCAACATTTTTTCTCCTTCCATACTCTTTTATCATATACCATTTCTTCGCTCACTCCCCTCTTATACATATTGTCTATCCTCTAAAGCCTTTCACATTATTACATAAAGCAACATGAGAATAAAATTGTATAGCCAAATGTAAAAAAAAATTTGATGGTCTTTATTTTCAGAGTTCCACTAAAAACGTATGCAGTTTTAGCTGCATTGACATTAGGAACAATGTCATTTTCGAATTTAGCTTTAAGTTATTTGAACTATCCAACTCAATTGATATTCAAGAGCTGTAAACTTATACCAGTTATGATTGGTAGTATTATCATAATGAGAAAACGTTATTCGTTTTTGGATTATGTAGCGGCAATTGTTATGTGTGTAGGACTGACTATGTTTACTCTGGGTAAGTGTTTTATTGTAAGTAACAATGGACATGTAATTTTTGTTGTTAATTACAGTGCCTCTAGTTTCTAATTTTGATCACATGCCTCCATGGGTGCTAGTGATTATAAGTGAAATAATCATAATGGCATAAGGACATGTTCGTGAACACAAATGTGTTAGCGGTAGGCAGCGGCTTGGCTCTGCCCCTGGCATTGCTGAAGTCCATGGGCGACGGTAACCACTCCCCATCAGGTGGGCCGTATGCAAGTCTGCCTACAAGGGCAATAAAAAAAAAAACAATGTGTAAATTAACGTTTTAGACAGCTTGAGAAGCTCATGATACACCTGACACTAAAATAATGTATAACTTTGCCACTCTGTAAGCCGGAATGTGTACTGCTTTGTGGTAGAAATAGGCAGGATGGTGTTGCCGTATTCACAATATGCCTGACCGACCGTATGTAAACAATTTAATCATTGTTATTGAACCGTCACCACTCAGCTTATTCAGGTGTAGGCAGCGGCTTGGCTGTGCTTTTGGCATTGCTTGATGTCCATGAGTGACAGTGACTACTCAGCTTTAAGTAAGTTGTGAAGTTCTCATAAGTTCTCAACCCTGTACTTTCATGAAATTTCGACGATATACATACATACATAAATAAAAACAAAATTTGTTTGTTTTATATTGTTGTTTATTTACATTTTCATTAGTAAACTTTTCTTTGTTGATGTGTGTAATTTATTGTTACCTAAACAAATCACCAACCGAATGCAAAATAAGCAAAAGATACTAGAGTGGTGTCGCCGACCGCTGGTGTGGTCGGACTGCAAAACGATAATTTTTTTTTATTTTTTAATGCTCATGTAGGTAGACGAGCATATGGCCCACCTACCGGTGAGTGGTTACCGTCGCCCATGGACTTCAGCAATGCCAGGGCAGAGCCAAGTCGCTGCCTACCGCTTAATACTTTCCACAAGGCCTCGTTTGAAGAAGTTTTTTGAAGAAAGATAGAAATTTTTGCCAAAAAAATTGCCTTAAATCTTTTTTTTACATAAAATGATAATAATAAATATCAATCATATTTTCAGCTGACTCCAGCACATCACCGAATTTCGATTTGATTGGCGTTCTAGTTATATCCTTAGCATTACTATGCGACGCAATAATCGGAAACGTACAAGAGAAAGCAATGAAACAGTACCAAGCTTCAAATAACGAAGTTGTTTTCTATTCATATGCGATTGCATGTGTTTACCTTGTCTGTATTACTGGATTCAGTGGTATACTAGTTGACGGATTTGCTTATTGTGCTGAGGTATGTATTGTATGTACTTTGAATATGAATTTTGGATATTTATTATTTTGGACCGAGCCGAAGCGTTAATATAAGTTTCTTATCCTTCATCTAGTGGTGGTAGGATATATTATTGGTAAGAGGTTTCTACCACCATTCTGCCTATTTCTGCAATGAAGTACTCATTTATTACAGTTGGATGGGTGGGACATCTGTTGTACAACACGGTAGAGAATTGGTTCTCTTGTGTTTATTTAAGTGGTGTGTATATTCTGGTAACCACATAACAGTAGATGGGATAACATAGACATAATCCACTAAGTTTCTAACCGGTTTTTCTCAGTGAGTCGTAATTCCAATCAGGTGGTAGGTTCTGCGAAGCACTATTGCTAGGGCTAGTGTTAGCAAGTTCTTTCAGGTCGAGTCCGTGAGCTCACCTACCCGGCCCTCCCTTAGTCTACCAGCAAATAGGTAGGGAAAATAAAAGTATACGGTATTCCTTTGCAAAAATATAATGATTGGGATTTAATTTCTAGACACCAGTTGAAATGTACCGGAACATATTTCTTCTAAGTCTGAGCGGCTATATGGGTCTGCAAGCGGTGTTGACGCTGGTGAGGATATGCGGTGCGACGGTCGCCGTTACCGTCACCACGATGAGGAAAGCTCTCTCGATAATCATATCGTTCTTGTTGTTCAGCAAGCCTTTTGTCTTCCAGTGAGTATAATTGAGTATATTATTAGGTTAAGTTTTTTTTTATCGCTTTTGAAGGTAGTCTGGCTTTTGGCTCACACAGACAACGTCTAATTTCAGATTCGCTTCACATTTAAGGCAATCTGCATTAATTTTTGTTCTTTTTCTCACATTACATTTTTAATAAATATAATAAAAGTGAAGATCAGTGTTGTCTGGTTGGATCTTTTAGCTGTGTAGCCACCAGCCATATTTTCCCATAAGTGTCGTGAAAGGCGATTAATTTCTGAGCGGAGTATATTGCAATCACCAATTGGCTAATATACTAGTGGTAAGGGCATATTGTAGACACCACCGGTCTGCCTATTTCTGCCGCGAACGGCTACAACTTTACATCAGTTGGGCCGTGCACTCGTTCAACCATGTAATTTTGGAAAGTATAAGACAAAGGGAAGACCTTCCACAAGTGATATTGGTCGATAGACCGACGGCGACGGTCTGAAATTTCGGAACTTTTATATATGCAAACTTATCTTGAAAATGTCGTAAGCGGGATTCAAGCATCTGACAAATATCTTGTGTTCTGTGATGGCTGGTGGATGGTGACCGTCACATAATTTAATAACAACTTTGTATTTCTCAGGTACGTTTGGTCGGGATCTTTGGTGGTTTTAGCCATTTACATAAATCACTACAGTAAAAAGCATCCCCACTACGTACCGGCCTCACTGTCTAGTTGCTGGCAACAAATAAGGAACTATTACGATTCAGAATACAGATATCTTAAGATGAAAACTAAAATGTACACCGATACGGTGTAAAAATGTATTTATTTTTTTATTCAAAAATATAATTTATCTGTGCGAAGGCGTACTGATGACGTCACACAGTTTTACAACAATAAAAGTTATCTATTCTCTAAACATTTTTTTAATTATCTGTAACAACTTTTCAGTGACACATCCTAGCTATAAGCAGCTATAGCAGGTAATACCTAGTCAGGTCATAAATTCTGTCACATGTTTAATGTAAAATAATTGAAACAAGTTTATTCATTATGTAACCATTCATATACCAAAATGAACTTAACAAAACATAGATTCTTACGACACTAAAGTTTATTCAAAATGACTCCAAATTGGGATGAGGCTTTGAGCACGCCTTTTCGTCCAAGTGTTGCTATATCTTGTAATCTAACGGATTCAAATCTGGACTGGAGGAGGGCCAGTCTTCGTGCCGGATGAAGTCGATTTCACGCGCCGCCAGCCAGTCTTGTGTGCTCTTCGCTCTATGAGCTGGCGCCGAATCTTGTTGGAATACCCAGTGCCTGTTATTGAATATGGTATGAGAAACAGGTTCCACAAGGTTCGTCAGGACTGTATTTTGATACACAACTGCATTCGTTTTTACACCTTTCTCACAAAAATGTACCTCTGTTAAGCCCCAATAAGAAACTAGTTATATTTTTGTATTGGTAGTATTCGATATTCGATCTTAACCACTGATACCACACGACTTACAATTCCTTTTAATGTATTGGATTTGAGACTTCATCTGAGATTGTTAGTTTAGGAAAAGAAACTGACTGTTTTGGTAACGTTCATTAATTTACCGATTTAAAATGTTCTAATGGGCACAATTGGAATTGACACATCTGTCATTAGTTTTGCGCGGTCAAACGACGGTAGCATCGGATTCTTCTTTCTCTTCTAAATAAGTCGCACGGAAGTCTGTATGCTTACTGCGAGTTTTTTAACGTTCTCGATAGCGTAAAAGTTAATTAAATTGTATACAGCATAAAATACGTTATGTAACATTAAATTTGTATGCAGTTGGAACAGCGCCCTTAGCGGCAAACGTTCCAACTCCATACAAATTTTAGTTAACGTTTGGGAGGCTTAAACGACAAAGGGAAGATCTTCCACTGAGCGGGTGATATTTTCTCGATAGACCGACGGTCCGAATGTTGTTGTTCGGAACTTGTATATAAGCGAGCTTATCTTGAAAATGTCGTAAGCGAGATTCAGGCATCTGTCAAATATCTTGCGTTGTATGATGGCTACCCGCCACAAACGTTTCGCTGTCGAGAACGTTAAAAAACTCTCACTAAGCGACGACGTTGTTCCCGACGCGTGTGGTGCTCCACGTGACGAGTGGCGGAAGCAAAGAGAATGCTCTTGTAGGGTTCTTCATTACGCTATTGAGGCCCGCCTTGCCAATAGACATTTTCTTCGGAATCCAGATAGTTTTCCCTCCCTTTTTACTGGTGATAAGACCTCTTGTGAGTCCGCGCGGGTAGGTACCACCACCCCGCCTATTTCTGCCGTGAAGCAGCGATGCATTTCGGTTTGAAGGGTGGGGCAGGCATTGTAACTATACTGAGACCTTAGAACTCATATCTCAAGGCGGGTGGTGGCGTTTACGTCGTAGATGTCTATGGGCTCCAGTATCCACTTACCACCAGGTGGGCTGTGAGCTCATCCACTCATCTAAGCAATAAAAAAAAAGCTGGCGAGTATGTAACATTTTGAGCTATTATTTCGAATTCTCCAAGCTGACCTGAGCAAGATACGCATGGTAACATTTTTGCCCTGGTCTACTGTCAATATAAGTTCTTGGAATCTGTGATGTAGCTGTTCTTTGGCCATTGGGCAGTGCCTTGAGGACATTGAATTTAATTAAGATAATTTATTGCTGTTTGACAAAATTGACATTTGACAAATAAAGCACACTCCCGACTTACCCGTGGTCTTGTTGTACAAAATAGTTCTGGGTAGTCCATAGCTGCTAAGTTAATCTCTCATCTTGTCATACTGCCTGTAGAACACATCTCACTTGTCGTGCTGTGTGATTTTTCATCGAAGCCACAACCATAACAATAACTAGTGGGTACCTAGTATTGCAATTAAATGGACTAATGTATGCCACCATTAGTGAACATCCTATAGTTTTAAAGAGCTACACTACCCTAACTAATAGAAACTGCATTTCTTCTTAAGTTTCTAAAATCATGTAGATTTTTTTAGATAAAAAAGTAAAACATTCCAGCCCAATTTTCCATCATTACCAAATGTATTCCTTGTGCATCAATCAATTATTATTTATTACACTGATGGTACACATTTTGTGAGTCCGCACGGGTAGTTACTACCACCCTGACTATTTCTGCTGTGAAGCAGTGGTATGTTTTGGTTTGAAGGGTGGGGCAACCGTTGTAGCTATACTGAGACTATGGGCTCCGGTAACCACTTAACACTAGGTGGGCTGTAAGCTCGTCCAACCATCTAAGCAATTAAAAAAATATATAAATCAAAATATATGTTCGACGTTGTATGAACAAAATATGTACGGAGCTATACAGGCTGATGGTTTTTAATTTATAAATGTTTATACAAGTTTCCATTTCACAGTCGAATATAATTGAATTAAAATGTAACTTTGAAAGGAAAACATTATAATAAAATATAATAGTACCCTAGGTAGTATTACATTATTTTTACTTTTATTTATTGATCTGTAATAATGTAAATATGTGAAAGTCAATAAACAATTATTATTTTTTATTACTAGATATCTTGCTCATGTTATTCTATAAAGGACCTGAAATATGATCACTTCTTTTCCTCATATTGATACTAGAAAGGAATTTCCGAATATTAAATATGTCCAGTTTTTATAGTGTTGTGTAAAACGAATAACAATGTTGCCACAACGCAAAATTACATCTTAAAATCAAAAGAGCAATACCATATCTCCAACACGCTATAGTGATAAAATAAAAAAGTTTTTATTTTTTTAATATAAATGACATTTATTTCATTGTATGTACAAAATCTTAATATCTAAACGGTACTTCTTACAAAAGTGTCCAACGTCTCTGAATAATTATTGGAATGTTTAAGACACTATTTTTCTTTCGTTTTTTTACGTTGTTTTTTTTTTTATACAAGATCACTTAAAGCATTTTAACATGAAACTGTGACGAAACAATATCTAATTAATTGTATGTATTACGACTTGGTCACAACGTGGCCTGGTTGGTCAGTATAGAAACAATTAAGGGCTATATAGGTTAGAAATTAAATAAGTTTCGTTTTTTTTTTTAAATCTACAGCTATTTTCGTTCTTAATGTACAAATAATTCTTTGGTATATAGTCCTAAAGCTATATTTATTTGTCTTTTACGTGTTATTGGGACTCCTTTGTTGTTAAATTAAAACAAAAGTGAGCATCTTCGACGGTACATTTGAATACTTGGAATTGGCATTATTGATTTTGCTAACATCTGAAAAAATACTCATACTAATAATCTTTTATTTTTCATTTTACGTTATAATTGTGTGGATAGTTAAATAACTATTTAACTTTACACTACGGTCGCAAAAACTGTGACGAAGTAAATGCGTCAAAAACAAAAATCTAATTTCGTTAGGAAAATATAAGTTAATTGAACTTAGTAATCTCATCCGTCGTAACTTTAGATAGTAAAAGGGTTTCTCTGATTAAAAAAGAAAAAAATGCGAATTAAAAAAATTGAGATTTCGCGTGATCATTGCAGTTCTATGTTTTTTTCTATTTGTTTACATTTGTGCCTTTCTAAGTCGTACTATTTTTAAACACATGGAGCCATTTAAAGGGTTGGATTCAGTCGGTAAATAAATATAAAATTGGACGCAATCGATTACGATCATTGAATCGTGTAAAATGAATATTTAGTGAGTAAAAAAAAGGTTTAATTTAGTACACACATATGTAACCTGAAATTTTATTCAACATTTATAAGAGAAAAATTCATAGTAAATCAAATAAATTTGGACACACTAGGACTGCGTAAAACAGCAGACGGCGTCTGTATATATTAACTGTACAAATAAACCAAAAAATAAACATTAAATGTAAACTTTTTACGAAGGCTTATTATAAAACAATAAAATATAATATATTTTTTATCGAACCTCTAAACGATTTTAATATGATTCGCTGGCTTATAGCTGAAGCTGACGAGAAACTTTGGCTGTTTTTATTTCAGAAAATTAATTAGGTTTCCCCGCAAAAATAATGAGCCAATGAAATTGTAAATAAATCCGATTTATATTTATATAAACGCCAGAAAAAAGGAGCAACGACAAGGACACGAGTTTTTTGTTTATTGAAATGTTTCTTGATTTCATTTTGTATTTTATAAATATAATATATATATAGTCAAAATAGTGTTTTTGTTTATAAATGTCAAACACAAGATATATTTCGGGTGTATACTAAATTAAATGTTTTAAGTCGAGTCAAGTTGGAGCTTCGATCGTCGTCTTGAGATCTGTACGGGGGTCGGAACTTACGCGAAGAATATCACAAATATATCTTTAGAATATGATTTCGTATTTTGTTTCTTGAAATTCGAATTGTATAGTGACGCAAATTAATATCTTACTGGTGCTAAAGCTACATAAATAACATAGTGACCGACATACTATATAAATACTTATAATGTAGAATGTAGTCATTGTATGCATGTTTTTTCGTCTGATATTTATAGGGGTAATTAGAATTTGCAAACCAGCACAACACCCTTAAATTCACTGTGACGTAAATCATTTTCATTTTGATTTTGATATACTTTTTTTTTTTGAATTTTCAAACATCAATTCTCTAATCTAAATCTACAAATATTTTACAACATAAAAATAATTAACAATAAATAAATAAAAGTGAATTTAAGGGTTAATAAAAATCTCATGGTGATGTCGATAGTTTTTAAGATTTATAAAAATTTCAAAATGGTGTTTTTAATAGGGATGTGCTTGAGAAGTTTAATGTTCGTTTAGACCCGTTTTTGTAAAATAACGTAATTATATTCCACGTCAATTTACAGTTTTATATTTTTTTTTCAGGGAAAGAAATTATAATATATTATTATACGAACGTGTTTTGGTACAAAACGATGCGAGTCGATTCGGCTTAGGCTAAATATCTTATCAAATTTCTCAACGAACCCATTAATGGGAGTGAAAGCCACCGGCCAAGCTCACACATACCTGTATTGTTATATAAATATTGCATCAGAGTATAAAAATTACTAAACGTCTCTCGAGTCGATGATGCGTCGAGTGCGAATCGCAACACTATTCAATCGATTTATAAAACAGCAGCATTATTTATTACAACAACGAACATCAATGAACTAAATTATCGTTTTAGGCGTCGATGTGGGTACATGACGGCTTACCGAGATTGCAGTGTGAACGCCGCCAACCACTTTGAGAAGTGAGGCCAGTCTCAATCGCATTTTAGTAACCGTTATACTATAGCTCGTCACGTCACGTCCTACCACCGCTATTAAAATCATTGTAAGAAGCATTCGCTTAATCGATTCGCGTATCGATATTGATCGTACTAACGCGTATTTAAATCGATACACACCTACCCTCGTAATGTCAGAGAACGAACGTCCTATACGTCACTATATCACAGCATCAATCGTGTACCTCCTTGTACGGCATCTCGCTGGTCACCGTAAACGATTCGAAGTAATGATTGAGGAACTCGAAGGTGGGCCGCTTCTCAGGCACCGCGTCCCAGCACTGCAGCATCAGCCCGTATATGGCGTCCGGCAGGTACACGTCTATCGGCTTCGGCATCCGGTAGCCGATCTCGATTTTGTCGATGACGTCCTTGCCGTGCAATCCCGGGTACGGAATCTTCCCGTATGTGAAAAGCTCCATTAAGAGAATGCCGTACGACCAGACGTCGCTTTTGATGGAGAACTTCCCGTATATTATAGCTTCGGGGGCTGTCCATTTGACTGGGAACCTAGAGCCTTGCTTGGGGCAGTATTCGTTGTCTTCTATGACCCTGGCGAGACCGAAGTCGCATATTTTGGCGGTATTGTTCTCCCCGATGAGCACGTTCCGAGCGGCCAGGTCTCTGTGAATCAGCATTTTCGATTCGAGATACTCCATACCGGAGGCGACCTGGGCCGCTATGTAAACTAGGTCCTCGAACTGGAGGAACTTCCCTTCGCCGTTCCTCAAGAACTCCAGTAAGGAGCCGCGGCTCATGTACTCCTGGACGATGTAGACCGGCTCCTGCTGCGAGCAGACGGCGTACAGGGCGACCAGCTTGTTGTGCCGGAACTTCTTCATGATCGCCGCCTCTTGCAGGAAGGCCTGAGTCGACATTGTGCCCTCGCGAAGAGTCTTCACGGCGACCTGCAACATAAAAAAAACTTGACATATATTGCAGTTTGAAACTTAGGTAGACTTTTTTCTTTATATCTTTGCCGATTTCTATGAGCAATTCTACCGTACCAACATTTCTATCCTGAAAGAGCTCAACATCAAGGAGAGACTATCGTCAACAGTCCATATACGAATCCTCAAGTTCTTCGGGCACATAACTCGTAATGTGGACTCCATTGCTCTCCAATCCATCCATGAGGACATAAAATCTGTGACTCACTCCAACATAAACGATTGCTCTCACTCTGCGAAACACCGTGCCACATGGCGTCGCATCGCGAGAGCATCGGTATCGCAGGATCCGATTGACGCAAGACCACGACCACTCTGTCAAGAGTGTACGAATAGGAAGATGAGCAGCGGTGAGCTCTTTCCACAAGAATAGTAAATTCTAAATTTCGTGAATCACGAATCAAGTTAAGTGAAATGAACAAATCAAAGAGATGTCGATTTAATCAGGCCTTGCCACCATTTTAGTGTGAGTTGGCACATAGTATAATGGCGAACAGCAAGGGATCGCTCTCGTATAGTAAGTACACTTGCGAACACTTCTCTTTGAAAAACTGGGTGCCTAAGGTAACGGTTGGTAAAAGGCGAATATATGATTTCAAGAATGCTCGCGCATATGACACAAGTTCTAAACAACATTCAGACCCAAGTCTTCTAATCGTAGCATTGAAACTTTTCCTATAATTAATCTATTAAACATTAACCCGTGTTACCTCAATATTATTCCTCCATTTCCCGTAATAGACTTCGCCGAAGTTTCCTTGACCGAGCTTCCTAATGAGTTGTATTTCCATCCTGGGTATCTCCCACTTGTCCCGCAGTTCGGGCCCGAGGTCCCAGATCTGCGGCTCGGGCTTCGGACAAGGCCGGGCCAGGACGTGACACAGCCCTAATGCATTTTCTGGAAACAATTAGCATCTTTTATTTAGATAACGCGGTCTACGTCAATGAATTGAATTCGATCGAGGCTATTAAAATCACAGTAATGAATGAATGAAAATGATTTATTTCAGAAACAAGTCAATGTGTGTACATATGTAATACATTTAAACATAATCAGTTAAAACAAATAAAAATAACTAGTCAGGTCATAAGTATTGTCACACAGTAAAAACTTTTCTTTTAGAATGCTGGTCACAAAAAAGTTTATTGAATTCGAATTTCGAATTGTTCATGAAAATAAAAATGTATACTTTTAGAATTTTACTCATTTTTAAATATGGAGTGGACGCTTAAAGAAGACCGTGTTGCAGTTATTGCGTTGCATCGTTGCGGTTACGCGCCAATTCAAATTTTTAACATACTGAAAAATTTGAATATAAACAAAATATTCGTTTATCGTACCATCAAACGATACAATGAAGACTCTAGTGTAGATGACAGGTCAAGAAGTGGTCGCCCTCGGTCTGTTAGGACTCCAGCAGTGATAAAAGCTGTGAAGGCGCGAATTCAAAGAATCCCAAACGTAAGCAGAAACTGTTGGCCCTTCAGATGGGGTTAAACAGAACCACGGTGAAAAGGGTGTTAAATGAATACTTAGGGCTTCGGGCATATCGAAGAAAAACAGGACATCGTTTGAATGCTCGTCTAATGGACCTGAGACTGAAGAGATGCCGCGCTTTGTTGAAGCGGTACGCGGGAAAAAAATATCGGGAAATTCTTTTTTCGGATGAAAAAATTTTTACCGTAGAAGAGAGCTACAACAAACAAAATGATAAGGTGTACGCACACAGTAGTGAAGAAGCGAGCAACCGTATTCCGCGTGTCCAACGAGGTCATTTTCCATCCTCGCTCATGGTATGGTTGGGAGTTTCTTATTGGGGCTTAACAGAGGTACATTTTTGTGAGAAAGGTGTAAAAACGAATGCAGTTGTGTATCAAAATACAGTCCTGACGAACCTTGTGGAACCTGTTTCTCATACCATGTTCAATAACAGGCACTGGGTATTCCAACAAGATTCGGCGCCAGCTCATAGAGCGAAGAGCACACATGACTGGCTGGCGGCGCGTGAAATCTACTTCATCCGGCACGAAGACTGGCCCTCCTCCAGTCCAGATTTGAATCCGTTAGATTACAAGATATGGCAACACTTGAAGGAAAAGGCGTGCTCAAAGCCTCATCCCAATTTGGAGTCACTCAAGACATCCTTGATTAAGGCAGCCGCCGATATTGACATGGACCTCGTTCGTGCTGCGATAGACGACTGGCCGCGCAGATTGAAGGCCTGTATTCAAAATCACGGAGGTCATTTTGAATAAGCTTTAGTGTCATAAGAATCTATATTTTGTTAAGTTCATTTTGGTATATGAATGGTTACATAATAAATAAACTTGTTTCAATTATTTTACATTAAACATGTGACAGAATTTATGACCTGACTAGGTATATATGACTAGCTGACCCGGCAAACTTCGTAGTGCCTCAATCGATAAATAAAAGACCTAAATTTTTGTATAAAATAAACTTAAAACAAACAAAAACAATCCGTCCGACGAAGGACACATCAAAGGAAAAACAAAGTTGTTATTTTTATTCATTTCCGAACGTTGAAGACGTTTAAATATTCCATTATGATGGGCGCCACCGTATTCATATAAAAATGTTTTTTTTATTGCTCTTATAGTCTGACGATTATACGGCCCACCCAATGGTAGTGGTTAACATACAGAAGCAGAGTCAGGTCACTGATGAATACTGCAAGCCTCGTTTAAAAAAGGACATGTCATAGCGCACGGGAAACAACGCGAACCCTCCGCGCCTCTTCAATTGATAATTATTTTTAATCTATATATATATAAATGAATTGCTGTTCGTTAGTCTCGATAAAAATCGAGAACGGCTGGACCGATTTGACTAATTTTCGTCTTGAATTAATTGTGGAAGTCCATAGAAGGTTTAAAAGGTAGATAAATATGAAAATGCTCGGAATTAAATAAAAATAACAATTTTGTTTTTCCTTTGACGTGTCCCCCGTCGGACGAATTCCTTTTGTTTAAGTTTATTTTATACAAAAAATTTGATCTTTTATTTATCGATTGAGGCACTACGAAGTCTGTCAGATCAGCTAGTTCTTAATGTAACAAAGAAAACATACTTACTCGTATACGACATGACGAGAGCGGGTAAGCTCGGGAAGGTTTGGTTTGTGGCGATATAAAAACCGCCTTTGTCGAGCGGCTTTATTTTATAATGTTTCACGTGGTAGCCCCTTCCGTCTTCCCAATCTTTGACGCTTAAGCTGAAGCCGTGAGGGTTGTGCTCCGCCGGTCGGACCAAGAACGTACCGCGGGGGTTGCTCTCGGCTAGGAGGAGTTTGTCGGCCTCCTTCCTCGACACGTGAGGAAAGAACCAGCTGCAACATGACTGCCTTTAAGAAGGGGCGCCGTTAATGATAGGCCTTGGTGGTCCGAACCGCCACCGCTTAGTATAGAAGTTAGTAGAAGTAAAGCATTTTATATTAAGAAAAAATCGAAATGCGCATTCCTTTTATAAATTATATACACCAAAATGAAACATAAACTATGTTCAAAATACAAGGGCCTGCCAACGAAAAATAATGAGAAAAGTTTTTTTTCTTAAATCTTAAAATTAAAAAGCTTAGCGGCAGTTACTTGTTATTTTAGTTTCAAAAATTTAAAATGAGTCCGTCTTGATAAAAAAAAAATTAAAAATATTTAATTTTGCTCGATATAATAAGGTTTTAAGTGAACTCTATATTTAAACACAAACATATTGAATATTGTTTATGGTCTTAATACGAAGATAAAAAGCTGAAGACTAGAAGAGTGAAACAAAGTTTTACACCAAATCAAGTTAAAACGGTTTCGACACTCACTCTTCACATTCCACTGAACTCTCTTCGGCGACGTAATTGACTGGAACCAGGCCTTCCCTCCTCGTGGTCAGATGGAACACCATCCACCAATCCGGCTCCGAGCTGTTGAGGACTTCCATGCGGTCGCCCTTGTGAAACGAGATGTCGGAGTCCGCTCGAGCCGTATACTCGCATAGGGCTTTTACGACTCGACGACCGCCGTTTGATATGCCTGAAAACAATATCCACAACAATCGATTAATTACGATTTACTTACAAGTGACGTAATAGGTGCTAATTAGATGTTGTTCATCGGCCGAAGCGTTGGCTTGTGGCTGATATAGACATATTATTATGCTGTCGTGGACTTTTTTTTAGATCTTTTAAAGGGGAATAATTCTGACATCCATTATTTTAGCGAAACTTTAACCATTTCCGCGGCGCAGCAGTGGAAGCTCTCGAAACGTAAAAAAACCCGATTTTGAAACATTCTTTATTGGTGCTCTTATCTTAGCGTGATGTTATATAGCCTATAGCCTTCTTCAATAAATGGGCTATCTAACACTGAAAGAATTTTTCAAATCGGACCAGTAGTTCCTGAGATTAGCGCGTCCAAACAAACAAAACAAACAAACTCTTCAGCTTTATAAGCTATATATATATAAAAATGAAACCCGTTTTCCGTTGTCACGACATAACATGAAAACGGCTTGACCGATTTGGCTAATTTTGGTCTTGAATTATTTGTGGAAGTCCAGAGAAGGTTTAAAAGGTATAAAAATATGAAAATTCTCGGAATTAAATAAAAATAACAATTTTGTTTTCCCTTTGACGTGTCCCCCGTCGGACGGATTCCTTTTGTTTGTTTTAAGTTTATTCTATATAAAAGTTTAGGTCTTTTATTTATCGATTGAGGCACTACGAAGTCTGCCGGGTCAGCTAGTATTATATAAAAATAAAAATTAATATAATATATTAGTATAGATGAAGTTACCTTTGATCGCTGAGCTTTCAATCGTTTTTCAAGAATATAGATAAAATGGTACTTGCATTTTGTTGTCGTTCTTACGACGTCAACAGGAGGTCGCGACGGCTGCCTGGTGTTTGGCTCGCCAGTGTACCGGGTGTCAAAAGACACGGGGCACGTTGTGAAACCGGGCTCATTCTTGTGAGGGTACACTGAAATCGAAAAAAAAGGGATAAAGTTGTTTTTTAATATTATTTAATAATTCGTTATTGACGTAGCTTTTTTTAAAAGTATTTTATCTATACTAATTTATAAATCTACAGTGTTTTTACGGATGTTCCGTTATAACTACTGAACCATGCATCCGATTGACTTGAAACTTGGTATCTATGTAGAAAATACATGTACTTAATGTATAGGCTAATATTTATATGAGTGTTGGACTCCTTACACCAGTTGCGGGGGCGTTAATGATGAGCATCTTTGTGGGGGTGAGAAATAATGTTAAATGCCCAGCGAAGCGGACGAGTACAGCTAGTAATCTCTAATGTAACAAAACAGTAATTATAATCTGTCTAAAGTTGTTGTCTTGGAAAATTTTAAACAATATGGTTTTCCCACAGTTTGTCTGACATAAGTCTATTTTTACCTCAAGCAATAATTATACCACTCGAATTCATTGGACGATTTCGAACTTAAAACAGCCCACTGAGTTTCTCGCCGGATCTTCTCAGTGGGTCGCGTTTCCGATCCGGTGGTAGATTCTGTGAAGCACGGCTCTTGCTAGGGTTCGTGTTAGCAACGTCGTCAGGTTTGAGTCCCGTGAGCTCACCTACAAGCTTGGCGAATCTAGAATAGCCCCTCGAAGTTACAAGAATAGATACTGGTGGTAGGACCTCTTGTGAGTCCGCACTGGTAGGTACCACCACCCCGCCTATTTCTGCCGTGAAGCAGTAATGCGTTTCGGTTTGAAGGGTGGGGCAGCCGTTGTAACTATACTGAGACGTTAGAACTTATATCTCAAGGTGGGTGGCGCATTTACATTGTAGATGTCTATGGGCTCCAGTAACCACTTAACATCAGGTGGGCTGTGAGCTCGTCCACCCATCTAAGCAATAAAAAAAAAAGATAGACAAAAAAATCCTTTTTCTACGCGTCTAAATTAAGACACTATTCATAATAAGTTCCTTAAGAAAATCGAACAATAACACAATTTGAGTCTAACAAAAACAATTCGTCTAATTTACGCCAATTATAAATATTACAATTCAAATTATCGTCTAAACAATGGGAGGTAACCTTAAATATTAAGAATATGAGTAAACATATAGCCGACGAATGCTAATTGCACGCGAATTCGTATGTTCAACGTCGTGTGAACAAAATTCTGAGCCATTGTTCTTTTCTAGGAAGTGGGCTATGACACGTTGCCGAATACGCTCCAAAGCTATCATTAGAGTCGAAACATTTCAGGAATGTATTACGGTTCTTAACAGCCTTCCCGGATTTCTGAATAGGCTGACGGAAACGATGTAACAAAAAAAAAACAAAAAAACAATACAAAATTAATTTTATATAATTTTTATTCGAAGTTCGCGGACACGTTCGGCGGATGGTAATATCGCCGTAAAAGAATCCAAATATTATTTTATTGTAAAATATGTAAATGCTGTTATTTCTGTATTCGAGACAAGAAGGCGAACTTATTCTTTATGTGTCTACCGAGAGAGTGAAATTATGTTAGAACAAGGCAATAATTTCAAGAACAAATTAAAATTTATGCAAATTGAAAACTATTTTGCTAAGTAAGTATATGAATTAAGCATGCCTAGGCCCCCGTTGACTACAGGAAAGTAATCTCGGTACAATGAGAAAAAGGAAAACCAATGATTGGGAGTTTTCTAATAAATATAATCAATAATGCTCAATTATTTTTTTATAATATTGCAAGTGCAATATTTTTTGTAATACTGCAAGCTTAATAGTGCAAGATATAATATTATAATATCTTGCACTGCACTAAAATTCGCATGCCAAATAATGACAAAGCATACAGGCTGCTTTCAACTTATGTAATAACTTATTTTCACTATGCTTGGAGAATAAATGATTTCTTTCTTTCTTTCTTTCTTTCTTTCTTTCTTTCTTTCTGTCTTTCATTCTTTCTTTTTATAATTTATCTCTTACCAGGAGGTCTCTCGGCGTCATGTCGGCGGCTGCAACACTTGTTACCCATGGCGCGGCCCGCCGTTCACGCCGCGCCAAACGCCTTCTGGAAACGTAACAAGTTAAATTTTATCAACAATACATATATATTTTATTTGTTCTTATTAAATAAATTAATTAAAACTAACGTTCCACTCTTTTTTTTTTAATTTATTGCTTAGATTGGTGGACGAGCTCACAGCCCATCCGGTATTAAGTGGTTACTGGAGCCCATAGACATCCACAACGTAAATGCGCCACCCACCCTTTTTTTTTTTTTTTGCGCCACCCACCCTGAGATATAAGTTCTAAGGTCTCAGTATAGTTACAACGGCTGCCCCACCCTTCAAGCCGAAACGCATTACTGCTTCACGGCAGAAATAGGCAGGGTGGTGGTACCTATCCGTGCGGACTCACAAAGGGCCTACCACCAGTAAACCATTCATATACGAGACAAGAAAAAAACACAGCTAAACGGTGAATACCACACGTATTTACCAAAGATAATGAGTTCGACCTATAACGCCGAGCCAGTTTTGATCATAAACCGCTCCACCAAGAAGGCGATCACTGAAAGATTTGTTCAACATCAACACACAATCCTATTGGAAAGAGTCTCTTTTATAGAAAGTCTTTTAAAAATTTCTCGTCAGGTATAACTCAAAAGAATATTCTAGAAAATACGAAACGTGATGCAAACTTTACTCGAACGTTCTACCTAATACTTTTTATTTGACACAAAATAACATGCGTGGAAAGGGTTCAGCCCCGAACAAAGGTTAGGCAACCGAAACCAGGTTACTCCAATAAACTTAGCAAACAAGATAAAAACGTAAACACGCGCTGTTTACGTATATCGTTATCAACTCTCGTCTGATATAACTGTGTTTCGAGAAAAATAAAAGATCATCGTGTACCCCGAACCCGCTGAGTTTCTCGCCGGCTCTTCTGAGTGAGTCGCGATTCCGACCCGATTTAGCAAAGCATACAACGCAAGACATGACAGATGCCTGAATCTCGCTTACCACATTTTCAAGTTAAGCTCGCATATATACAAATTCCGAATAACAACATTCGATCTACTAATGGTGCTTTTAGGTACCTCAAGCACCGGTTACCGTTCTCGTCGAACCCGTCGCTTGCGACGAAGGGCTCGACGAGTAAATTAACCCTCAGACACAGCCCACTGAGTTTCCGACCCGGTGGTAGATTCTGCGAAGCACAGCTCTTGCTAGGGTTCGTGTTAGAAACGTCCTCAGGTTTGAGCCCCGTGAGCTCACCTACTAGTTAAGGTTCCGCTGAAATAGCCTCTCAAGGCTATCAGCTTAGGTAGGACAAAAAAAAACAACAACATTCGGACCGTCGGTCCACCGAGCAAATATCATCCGCTCGGTGGAAGATCTTCCCGCCGTCGTTTAAGTCTCACAAACACTACTCTTGCTAGGGCCAGTGCTAGCAATTCCTCTCGTCCGAGCAAGGCTAGAACTAGCCCTTAGGTAGATTGGGTAGAAGAAAAAAAAAACATGTTCCCCTCTGTACCAATACTTATGTATCATAAAAATCTACCTGTAAATTGTACAACCGATCGTTGGCAACAAAATTTAAAACCGTTCAGAAATCAGGATGTTAATGACTTTTTTATTTTATTCTATTAAGAAAGCGCTTTATTACGTGGAATGACGTAGAATATTAATAGAAAAAAAAAATTAAGCGTAATAGAAAAGTAGAAAGCACAGAATAGCATCGTATTAAAGACATAGTAAATAATTAGGCCAAGGTATGCTAATCTGTTCTTTTCGTTGTACAGTGTAAGCGATGACTTAATTCTTATTCTAATTATAAATTATCAGACTTCACGACTTAATTCAAAACGATTCTATATCAATTATATAGTTTCCGAGCAGTTACGAACCATTAATTAGGATTTCTTTCAATACGAAGAATTATCATTTTGTAAACGATATGATGTATAGTATTAAAAGGTCGACAAGAATAATTTACTTCATTAACAATTTAATTATTAATTATAATCAATCTAGTGGCTAGTTATTAGTTTGTCACAATGACTATATTATTTAAACTTCGACACGATTATGTTTGAATTATTCTGTCAACCTGATCTAAACCTCTTTTTTTTTGTCAGGAGGAAATCACCGGACTTCCGCCCTCCACGGGGGATGGAGGGCGGGGCATGTCGGAGTTGAACCGACTAAAACCTCCTGTCGCTCAACAGCCAGCATCCAAACCTCGCATGTGTGGAGCACATCTCTCCCATCACCCTCCCCCTCGGGACGCCGGACTGGCGATCGTCGGCGCCACGACCACCAGCCCTCTCGATCAGCAGGCTATCCGAAGCCCGCCTAGATGGCGCCGGTTAGAATGGTCTACCCTACGGAATACCCCGCTGGGTCAGAACCAGCGTGGGTTGAGGATAGCCGGTCTTCCATCACCCGGATGCTCTTGCATAAAACTCGTGCAGAGCAGCTTCCACGTCGTCTTCTTAGGTCTCCTTCGCCGGTCCGCAGGCCGACATGTGAGGGAGACCCGAAACACTTAGAGGGCCAATTCTTGGGCGAAATCCGCCTTCCTGGCCCCCGCTCGACGGCGGCGGGGCGCGTCTCTTACGCGCCCCGCCGCCTCTTTCTGCGAGACGGTGCACTCGCAGAAGTCAAGCATCGCCTTCCACGACTCGTCGTCGCCGAGCATCGATGCCACAACACCCGGCAACGACAAGTCGTTTCCTATTTTTGCGACGAGGACACGGCGCCACCCCTCCCATGCGGGGCAGGCGACCACCTGATCTAAACCTAATATAATGTATGTTCCATTAGAAGTACTGATGGTTTTGGCATCTCCTTTCTACTATCGTACTACCCTTTTTTCATACCCTCAGTAATCATTTTGTCTGTTTTGATGCTATCCGCGAATAAGCAGGAACCAAAAAACGTGTTCCATAATAGTTTTGACAAGCACTATATCTAGAAGTTAATGTTCCAAATAAATTAATCCAATGGCAATTATTTTAAACATAATTTTCTAGCCTAAATGGATGGGTGAGCTTACGGACCATTGCATTTAAAGTGGTTACTGGAACCGATAGACATCACGACCTGTCTTGACACACGAGGTCAAATTTTCACCAGTAAATAATACACAAACATTTTTGCTGGATTGATTTTTATTACTTTATGATACTCCTTGATCGTGAAAGTTGTCCGTAAACCCGTTTTAAGTACGTATTTCATTAGAATAAGTACCCGCTTGCGGGATTTGAACACTGGTATAGACGGCAGACGCATCGCTTGACTATTATTACAAGGCTTCTTATGCTTTAGGTCTCAACTTATAGATAAATAAATATATTAATGACTAGCTGACCCGGCAGACTTCGTAGTGCCTCAATCGATAAACAAAAGACCTAAGCTTTTGTATAAAATAAACTTGAAACAAACAAAAGAAATCCGTCCGACGGGAGACACATCAAAGGAAAAACAATTTTTTCATATTTATCTACCTTTTAAACCTTCTCTGGACTTCCACAAATAATTCAAGACTAAAATTAGCCAAATCGGTCCAGCCGTTCTCGAGATTTAGTGAGACTAACGAACAGCAATTCATTTTTATATATAGAGATAGATAGATAATCATCTATTCGGTTTTATTTATTTATAGGAAAATTAAATGATTCAGATAATATTTTTTGCATGTAGTCAAATGTGTTTTTTTTTAATTACCTCAGTACTTATCACTGTACTTATCACTGAAGTACTATATAGGTCTATGGTACTTATACGTTACTTTTGACATCCATGATCCGGCCTCGGAATGTATTCCTTTTCTCTTAACACCGCAGGGCTCTAAAATGTATTTTTTAAAACAAGCTATGAATAAACCACAGACAGGTGCCATATATATTAAACGCACCGATTCTTGGGTTCGCATATCATCTGTAAGGGTCTAGTCACCAAAAACCAACAAAAAATATGCTGTCCACCTTTAAATGTCGATCTTGCATTAAAATCATTCTCGATCGCAGGCGGACGACGGAGAAATCACACCTGGCGATTCCGTGTATCGTTCGGAGTAATGGTTTGATTTTTATTTATTTTTTTAAAAAGATGGCCCTTACGAATATATTTGTACCTTATTCAAAAAGGTTCAGTCAGAGAAACCGAATTTCGTTTGTCTTTTGCAAGTCGTAGACACAATAAAAACTATTTTTACGGTTTCATTTCGCCTTTATTATTATTATATTACTGACCGACGACACAATGACCGTCGAAAATAATATAATGACAAACTAATACAAACAAACAAAAAGCCTTGCTGTATATTGTATGTTACGTAAATGTTAATCGGTGTATTTTATCTAATTCCGTATCATCGGACTGCATATTGTGAGTTCCCACGGCCCGCCTGGTATCTGTGGATGCTCAGATAATACTATGCGGACACACTAATTATCATTCAAGCCTTACAACGTTTTTGAATTAGCGTCGCTTTGATTTTCATTTGTTATTTTTGAGTAAGATGATTTTTATTTTAGTACTAGCTGACCCGGCAGACTCGTAGTGCCTCAATCGATAAATAAAGACCTAAACTTTTATATAGAATAAACTTAAAACAAACAAAAGGAATCCGTCCGACGGAGGACATGTCAAAGGGAAAACAAAATTGTTATTTTTATTTAATTCCGAGAATTTTCATATTTTTATACCTTTTAAACCTTCTCTGAACTTCCACAAATAATTCAAGACCAAAATTAGCCAAATCGGTCAAGCCGTTTTCATGTTATGTCGTGACAACGGAAAACGGGTTTCATTTTTATATATATAGATTATTAAAGTTACGTTTGACTAGGTTTCCTAATAATAAAGGTTTAAGTAATAAATGGAATTTTTTAAAATTTTCAATTGTCGATAGTAAGATAACCGAAGATATCCGATAAGGTATCCGTCATATACCTTGCTATTTCTTAATTGAAGACATGAGTGGATGGAGGGGTTAAGTGCAATTTTTAAGATTTTTGAGTTTTTACATTGAATGAAGGTGTCATGTCCCTATAAACCCCGGGTTTAAAGGCTATTTTTAGAAATTACATGTGATGAAGGAGTTATCTACGAAAAAAAGTACAAGTAACAAAACTTTATTGTCCGTTTTCTCAAAATTAAGAAATTGTATCATATCTCCTTCATCCACTCACGTCGTCAATAATATTTGCAAAAAACACATCCTCACGATTTTTGGACGATCCTTGATATATCGATGCGGGAAAGTCTCCTAGGGAAAAGTATGCCGTGGACGCATGGTGTCCGTCATGGCATTCAAAGTGTTAAGAAGTTTGAAACCTCGTTGGACCATCTTATGCATCGTAATCATAGAAGAGAGGTTAATTCTATAATTTATTATTTATTTCGTATAGATAAAATGATGGTACATATACATATATATCGAATGTATATATTATTAAATAGTGATCACAGTATAATGAAATTCATTTTTTTTATTGCTTAGATGGGTGGACGAGCTCACAGCCCGTCTGGCGTTAAGTGGGTACTGGAGCCCATAGACATCTACAAAGTAAATGCGCCACCCACCTTGAGACATAAGTTCTAAGGTCTTAGCATAGTTACAAGAGCTGCTACGCCCTTCAAACCGAAACGCATTACTGCTTCACGGCAGAAATAGGCAAGGCGGTGGTCCCTACCCGTGCGGACTCACAAGAGGTCCTACCACCAGTGAGAATCTCATTTGTATGTAAAACAGCGATCTTGAAATAGGAACATGCAGGATTGTGGTCCACATCCGCGCGGGCTTACGTTGTACCATTTATACAAACTGCTTTAATATATACTAGAGGTCCCGCAGTAGTCGAAATTCGACTATAATTAATTGGAATTGTAAGTTTGTACACTATTATGATTGTATTTGATACTTCTATAATCACAAAATTCGCCAAGACTACACTATAAAAATATTAACAAAGACAAACAATATTTAATATACCTATTCTCAATTTGACAACAGACGTCAAGAACGAAAGTTTGACAATAAATAATATGCATGCGTGTGTCCGTCAAATGCTTTATGTAGTGTGTGTAATCTTTTCTTTATTGATTTAATGTATCTTTTATGCAGTATTTTAAAAAAATATTAGCATTGTGCACTTCTTCTCTATATTCTCTATAAGTGTGGAAAATTTCATACTCCTCCGTATGCGCAATTTTCGTAAAAAGTGATACAAAGTTTTTGCTTCACGTATTAATATATGTATAGATAAAAAACACAAAGTAAAAACAAGAAGCGAATTGAACTTAGTCATGTGAAACATTAGGGTTTGTAAGATGTAACGTTTACAAATGAACAAAATAGGACATGTACTCAAATGGAGACAAAGCAAAATTAATGGCCTCGATTTTGATCAAGCTATTCATAATGATGTTAGGATTTGGCAATTGTATTAATGTTTTTAATCATTAATTTACTATTCCGGAATGTTAATTAATACGAAATCGCCTTGAAATACAGTGAAGATTACATTCTATGCTCAGTTAAAAAAACAAAGGAATAATAATTGAAGTTTTATTTATAAAAACCAATCTAATTTCGATAGGCTTAATGAAAGACTGTGAAATAGCTTGATTTTTCGAATGCCTCGATCGCCATTACGTTTTTAATTTATATTATTTACTTTTTTGTATATACCTCGTGAATGGTGGCACGCATCGTTCCGAATCGGTTGACAAACTAAAAAAAATATTATGACACTCTTAAAAAGAGAAATCATTACTCGCGCTTTATCTATACTAAGCGGTAGGCAGCGGCTTGGCTCTGCCCTTGGCATTGCTGGAGTCCATGGGCAACGGTAACCAATCACCATCAGGTGGGCCTTGGACTCGTCTGCCTACAAGGGCAATATAAAACAAAAGCCTAAACTGCAACAGGTGCATCTGTACATTTGATTGATACAAATACACTACAAGTTATAATAGCAAATAAAAATAAATTATTTATTAGTGAAGTACTTATAGGTGGTAGGGAGTCTTGGGAGCCCGCACGGGAAGGTACAACCACCCTGCTGCGGTAACCAATTAACACGAGGTAAGCCGTGAGCTCGTCCGCAAAGTTCAGCAATAACAACAGTAGCTTTTTGCTAAGAGCAAAGAGCATCTCTTTAGCAAAGAGATGGAAGCAAAAGCCGTGGATAAATTAAAACTTAACGAATGAGCGTCTAGCGTGATGCGCGATTTCTGTAAAACATGTTGAACCAGAGGCATGCAGTCCACTATAATATAATGTATAATATACTGTATAATATGTCAAGATACTCGAATATCTTTAAACACTTCGGTCATATTGCAAGGAAGGATGGAAACGACCTCGAGAAAATTATCGTGACCGGTAAAGTGGATGGAAAAAGACCTCGGGGGAGTGGCCCTAATATGTTGGTCCGACCAGATCTAAACCTAATATAATGTATGTTCCATTAGAAGTACTGATGGTTTTAGCATCTCCTTTCTACTATCGTACTACCCTTTTTTCATACCCTCAGTAATCATTTTTTCTGTTTTGATGCTATCCGCGAATAAACCAAAAAACGTGTTCCATAATAGTTTTGACAAGCACTATATCTAGAAGTTAATGTTCCAAATAAATTAATCCAATGGCAATTATTTTAAACATAATTTTCTAGCCTAGATGGATGGGTGAGCTTACGGACCATTGCATTTTAAGTAGTTACTGGAACCGATAGACATCACGACCTGTCTTGACACACGAGGTCAAATTTTCACCAGCAAATAATACACAAACATTTTTGCTGGATTGATTTTTATTACTTTATAATACTCCTTGATCGTGAAAGTTGTCCGTAAACCCGTTTTAAGTACGTATTTCATTAGAATAAGTACCTGCTTGGGGGATTTGAACACTGGTATAGACGGCAGACGCATCGCTTCACTATTATTACAAGGCTTCTTATGCTTTAGGTCTCAACTTATAGATAAATAAATATATTAATGACTAGCTGACCCGGCAGACTTCGTAGTGCCTCAATCGATAAATAAAAAACCTAAACTTTTGTATAAAATAAACTTGAAACAAACAAAAGGAATCCGTCCGACGGGGGACACATCAAAGGAAAAATGAAATATCCATATTTATCTACCTTTTAAACCTTTTCTGGACTTCCACAAATAATTCAAGACCAAAATTAGCCAAATCGGTCCTGCCGTTCTCGAGTTTTAGCGAGACTAACAAACAGCAATTCATTTTTATACATAGAGATAGATAGATAATTAATTATCTATTCGTTGTTTTTTTTTTTAGGAAAATTAATTGCTTTTTTTTTTATTGCTTAGATGTGTGGACGAGCTCACAGCCCACCTGGTGTTAAGTGGTTACTGGAGCCCATAGACATCTACAGCGTAAATGCGCCACACACCTTGAGATATGTATAGTTACAACGGCTGCCCCACCCTTCAAACCGATACGCATTACTGTTTCACGGCAGAAATAGGCGGGGCGGTGGTACCTACCCGTGCGGACTCACAAGAGGTCCTACAACTACTAATAAATCAGATTCAGATTATATTTTCTTGATGTAGTCAAATGTGTTTTTTTTTTTAAATTACCTCAGTACTTAAACGTTACTTTTAACATCCATTATCCGGCCTCGGAATGTATTCCTTTTCTCTTATCACCGCAGGGCTCTAAGATGTCTTTTTTAAAACAAGCTATGAATAAACCACAGACAGGTGCCATATATATTAAACGCACCGATTCTTGGGTTCGCATATCATCTGTAAGGGTCTAGTCACCAAAAACCAACAAAAAATATGCTGTCCACCTTTAAATGTCGATCTTGCATTAAAATCATTCTCGATCGCAGGCGGACGACGGAGAAATCACACCTGGCGATTCCGTGTATCGTTCGGAGTAATGGTTTGATTTTTATTTTATTTTTTTAAAAAGATGGCCCTTACGAATGTATTTTTACCTGATTCAAAAAGGATCAATCAGAGAAACCGAATTTCATTTGTCTTTTGCAAGTCGTAGACACAATAAAAACTATTCTTACGGTTTCATTTCGCCTTTATTATTATTATATTACTGACCGACGACACAATGACCGTCGAAAATAATATAATGACAAACTAATACAAACAAACAAAAAGCCTTGCTGTATATTGTATGTTACGTAAATGTTAATCGGCGTCTTTTATCTAATTCCGTATCATCGGACTGCATATTGTGAGTTCCCACGGCCCGCCTGGTATCTGTGGATGCTCAGATAATACTATGCGGACACACTAATTATGATTCAAGCCTTACAACGTTTTTGAATTAGCGTCGCTTTGATTTTCATTTGTTATTTTTGAGTAAGATGATTTTTATTTTAGTATTATTAAAGTTACGTTTGACTAGGTTTCCTAATAATAAAGGTTTAAGTAATAAATGGAATTTTTTTAAATTTTCAATTGTCGATAGTAATATAACCGAAGATATCCGATAAGGTATCCGTCATATACCTTACTATTTCTTAATAGAAGACATGAGTGGATGGAGGGGTTAAGTGCCATTTTTAAGATTTTTTAGTTTTTACATTGAATGAAGGCGTCATGTCCCTATAAATCATATTAGACCTTAAAACCCCGGGTTTAAAGGCTATTTTTAGAAATTGCATGTGATGAAGGAGTTATTTACGAAGAAAAAGTACAAGTAACAAAAGTTTATTGTCCGTTTTCTCAAAATTAACAAATTGTATCATATCTCCTTCATCCACTCACGTCGTCAATAATATTTGCAAAAAAACACATCCTCACGATTTTTGGACGATCCTAGATATTGTTTGATGCGGTAAAGTCCTCTAGGGAAAAGTATGCCGTGGACGCATGGTGACCGTCATGGCATTCAAAGTGTTAAGGAGTTTTCAAACCTCGTTTGACCATCTTACGCATCGTAATCATAGGAGAGAGGTTAATTCTATAATTTATTATTTATTTCGTATAGATAAAATGATGGTACATATTATTATGTATATCGATTTTTTTTTATTGCTTTGATGGGTGGACGAGCTGACAGCTCACCTGGTGTTAAGTGGTTACTAGACCCATAGACATCTACAACGTAAATGCGCCTCCCACCTTGAGACATAAGTTCTAAGGTCTTAGCATAGTTACAACAGCTGCCACGCCCTTCAAACCGAAACGCATTACTGCTTCACGGCAGAAATGGGCGGGGTGGTGGTACCTACCCGTGCGGACTCACAAGAGGTCCTACCACCAGTGAGAATCTCATTTGTATGTAAAACAGCGATCTTGAAATAGGAACAGGCAGGATTGTGGTCCACATCCGCGCGGGCTTACGTTGTACCATTTATACAAACTGCTTTAATATATACTAGAGGTCCCGCAGTAGTCGAAATTCGACTATAATTAATTGGAATTGTAAGTTTGTACACTATTATGATTGTATTTTATACTTCTATAATCACAAATTTCGCCAAGACTACACTATAAAAATATTAACAAAGACAAACAATATTATACCTATTCTCAATTTGACAACAGACGTCAAGAACGAAAGTTTGACAATAAATAGTATGCATGCGTGTGTGCGTCAAATACACAATAGTGTAGTGTGTGTAATGTTTTCTTTATTGATTTAATGTATCTTTTATGCAGTATTTAAAAAAAATATTAGCATTGTGCACTTCTTCTCTATATTCTTTATCAGTGTGGAAAATTTCATACTCCTCCGTATGCGCAATTTTCGTAAAAAGTGATACAAAGTTTTTGCTTCACGTATTAATATATATGTCGTGGATAACGACTTTTAGTTGTCGTGGATAACGACTTTTAGTAATATTAAGACGGTGGTTTTGATTATTATTTTAAATGATGAAATGTTGTTTTGATAAATATCACAAAATGAAGGGTAGACTCCGTAACGCCACAATATAAAATGGCGGTACGTGGACAGAGTCGTGGCATTCCGTGTCAGACAGTCATTCCGTCCGTCTCAGTCAGTGAGTCTCTGGCAGTCAGTCAGTCAGTCAGTCGGTCTGTCGGTATGTGCAACGAAACTGTCGGTTTATCCTTTCATTGTGAAAGTTGTGTGTGTTGAGTTTCAATAATTATTATTCAAAAGGTTTTATTGACTTTTTATAAACTGTGTTCAACCAAATACGAGTGATGACGGAACCTACCGCTCAGCCATCCCTGGCGCGTGCTGACATATAGATAAAAAACACAAAGTAAAAACAAGAAGCGAATTGAACTTAGTCATGTGAAACATTAGGGTTTGTAAGATGTAACGTTTACAAATGAACAAAACAGGACGTGTACTCAAACGGAGACAAAGCAAAATTAATGGCCTCGATTTTGATCAAGCTATTCATAATGATGTTAGGATTTGGCAATTGTATTAATGTTTTTAATCATTAATTTACTATTCCGAAACGTTAATTAGTACGAAATCGCCTTGAAACATGGTGAAGATTACATTCTATGTTCAGTTTAAAAAAAAAACAAAAGAATAATTAAAGTTTTATTTTTAAAAACCAATCTAGTTTGTATAGGCTTAATGAAAGACTGTGAAATAAGTTGATTTTTCGAATGCCTCGATCGCTATTACGCTTTTAATTTATGTTATTTACTTTTTTGTATATAGCTCGTGAATGATGGCACGCATCGTTCCGAATCGGTTGACAAACTAAAAAAAATATTATGACACTCTTTAAAAGAGAAATCATTACTCGCGCTTTATCTATACTAAGCGGTAGGCAGCGGCTTGGCTCTGCCCCTGGCATTGCTGAAGTCCATGGGCAACGGTAACCACTCACCATCAGGTGGGCCGTGGGTTCGTCTGAACAAGGGCAATATCAAAAAAAGCCTAAACTGCAACAGGTGCATCTGTACATTTGATTGATACAAATACACTACACGTCTGCCTACAAGGGCAATATAAAAAAAAGCCTAAACTGCAACATTTGATTGATACAAATACACTACAAGTTATAACAGCAAATAAAAATAAATCATTTATTAGTGAAGTACTTACAGGTGGTAGGGAGTCTTGGGAGCCCGCACGGGAAGGTACAACTACCCTACTGCGGTAACCAATTAACACGAGGTAAGCCGTAAGCTCGTCCGCAAAGTTCAGCAATAACAACAGTAGCTTTTTATTATGCAAAGAGATGGAAGCAAAAGCCGTGGATAAATTAAAACTTAACGAATGAGCGCCTAGCGTGATGCGCGATTTCTGTAAAACATGTTGAACCAGAGGCATGCAGTCCACTATAATATTATGTATAATATGTCAAGATACTCGAATATCTTTAAACACTTCGGTCATATTGCAAGGAAGGATGGAAACGACCTCGAGAAAATTATCGTAACCGGTAAAGTGGGTGGAAAAAGGCCTCGGGGGAGCGGCTCTAATATGTTGGTCCGACCAGATCAGCACTGCTCTTGTTTCTACGTTTCGCGACGCCCTCCACACCGCCATAGACGGAAATACATGGAAAAAAATCGTGCGAGAGAAAGTGATACAGAAGACTCACGACTCAGTTTTGACGTATACGACGCAAGGAGGACTCGATGCAAATCGTGGTATTTTTATTGCTTAGATGGGTGGACGAGCTCACAGCCCACCTAGTGTTAAGTGGTTACTGGGGCCCATAGACATCTACAACGTAAATGCACCACCCACCTTGAGATATAAGTTCTAATGTATCAAGTATAGTTACAACGGCTGCTCCACCCTTCAAACCGCAATGCATTACTGCTTCACGGCAGAATTAGGCAGGGCGGCGGTCCTACCACCATTCGTTTATTATAAGCCCACATGAGTAAGTCGTATCATTCTGTCTATATCTACAGCAATCCTGATTGAGAACTGGGATAGCCTTTACACAATAAAAGTGAGACTTTTTTTGTGGGCTAATCATACATGGAACATGGTAATCAGTGACGTCATACCACAGTTAAAATTCTAGTTGTTACCTCATCGAATTTCAACAAAAGAATTACTGTAGAGAGAGATTACCCGTACCGACACGTGATGAATTAAAAATAATCAAACAAAAATAAATAAATATTTACTGGTGGTTGGACCTCTTGTGAGTCCGCGCAGGTAGATACCACCACCCTGCCTATTTCTGCCGTGAAGCAGTAATGCGTTTCGGTTTGAAGGGTGGGGCAGCCGCTGTAACTATAATTGTAACTGTACCTTAGGACTGATATCTCAAGATGGGTGGCGCATTTACGTTGTAGATGTCTATGGGCTCCAGTAACCACTTAACACCAGGTGGGCTGTGAGCTCGTCCACCCACCTAAGCAATAAAAAAAACAAAATTTGAATTTGATTCCGAATACTAAATAACGATTTCCTTAGTATAAATAAATCTTATTGGAACAGTTTGATACTTGTACAAGAACAAAGCCGTTTGACGTTTTGTCAACAATACGAAGACCGTGGACGGAATCCACAATAACGTCCGGCATTCGGTAACACGATACACTGTATACATAGATTATTAATAAACCGAAGTATTTCGAAGAACTTCGAGTGTCCCAAGTATGTATTAATATTTTATTACGAAGCCGAATGTAATGGAGCTTGCGCCCGAGGTGTGGTTCCTTTTTTGTTCTGCAAAATTACATACAGTTGATCCAGCGCTGTTTGTTATTGTATTATGTAACGGTTCTCGTATTTCATATTTTATTATATTACTAGCTGACCCGGCAGACTTCGTAATGTCTCAATCGATAAATAAAACACCTAAACTTTTCTATAAAATAAACTTAAAACAAACAAAAGGAATCCGTCCAACGGGGGACACATCAAAGCAAAAACAAAATTGTTATTTTTATTTATTTCCGAGAATTTTCATATTTATCTACCTTTTAAACCTTCTCTGGACTTCCACAAATAATTCAAGACCAAAATTAGCCAAATCGGGCCAGCCGTTCTCGAGTTTTAGCGAGACTAACGAACAGCAAATAATTTTTATATATATAGATTTTATTATTGTATTATTCATTACCGGTTTTGTGTGTCCGCACGAGTAGGTACCACCACCCTGCCTATTTCTGCCGTGAAGCAGTAATTCGGTTTGAACGGTGGGGCAACCGTTGTGCTGTAAATCTGAGAACTTAAAACTCATGTCACGAGGTGGGTGGCGGGATTTACGCTGTAGATGTCTATGGGCTCTGGTAATCACTTAACACCAAGTGGGCCGTGAGCTCGTGCAACCATCTAAGCAATAAAAAAATAATAATGATACATTGTCAAAGTGTTCCTAACGGCGATTTTTTTTCCTACCTATGCTGATAGCCTTGAGAGGCTATTTCAGCTTCTCTTTGACGTGTGGGTGAGCTAACGGGGCTCAAGCCGGGAGTATTGCTAACACTGGCCCTAGCAAGAGCAGTGCTTCGCAGAATCTACCACCGGATCGGAATCGCGACCCACTGAGAAGATCCGGTAAGAAACTCAGTGGGCTGTGTCTATGGGTTAATCATTCGTCGAGCCCTTCGTGGTAAGCGACGGGTTCGAGATGCGGACTAAAGACTCAAACCGGATACCACTGTTCATTATGAGACATAAAATTGAACTGATAGTTGCATTATTACGAGTGTGTAAAACCGGAAACGTGAGTAGAGGAAACTAAGACTCCAATAATACTAGTGATATAACAGACCGTCACATTTGCGATTGAGATTTTTTAAAATAGTAATTATTTTTAATTCGTCTTGATGACTCATCGAAAAAAAAGCTTAACCCGGTTCATGACGAAGCTCAGTAAACGAACAACTTGAATATAAGTGAGAGATTTTAGATGACTATTTTTAAAATTACAAATCTACTCACGTACACGTCATGGTCGGCGTGAATCTAAAATCGATTCAAAAAGTTAAATTATTCATCATTCTAAAGAAACTAAATATACTATACCTTCTCTCTCAGTCATTAAAGCCTTGGAACAATTTGTGGTACAGGGCTACTGATTTTTGACATATTTTCACTTACTTAACTCCCCACTGATTCTTATGCTGACTTATCAATCCCGGTTTACCGCTTCCAGGGTCGATGAAAAGCAGTCGTACGGTTAGGTTAAGATAAAAAAAAAACTAAACTATCCCCTTCCCTTGACGTTTCTGTCTGCAAGATCGGATCTCTTATGCACAGCCCCAAGACGTGAGTCGATAATCCTACGATTTAGCCTGAGGCCAAACAAATGGGGCCTGTTGAAAAACTATAAAACAAATCATACTACAACAGCAATACTTTGGATATCGATCACAATTAATTGGTTAGGTGGAAATAAGATAACCAAACGTATATTTATTTCTCCAAAATTAACTAAACTCTTATATTCAAAAGCATCCTGAATTATAAAAAAACCAAAATACATTTAGTGAAATACAAAAATCGTAGAACTCATTATTTAAAATAAAAAAAAAAACATCACACACGCTCGAAACAATGAGCAAATACATTAAGATGCCAACGATGAAGTTTCCAGAAAACCTATTGTTACAATATGCAACTCCATTACAAGGTGACGTGAGGTAAAGAAAAACTTTAAACAGTTAACCCTTTGACTACCATATAGGTCACCGGTGCGCGGCGCATTGTAGTAATTATGTCGATTTCTCTCATCAATCTTCTTACTAAGGCACCGGAATATCTAGTAGATTCTGGGAAAGTCGAATGCGAAGATACTGAGAATGAATCTATTTCTATGAAACCTAAAAGACTAAAACATAAATTAAAAACAATAGAAGGCAAAATTAGGCAATCCGGACGCTTAATAATAGAAATCTACATGATTACTTCAGTGCGCCACGTAGGGCACCGGTGACCTACATGGCAGACAATGTGTTTAATTGCCCACCAAGTTTCTCGCCGGATCTTCTCAGTCGGTCACGATTCCGATCCGGTGGTAGATTCTGCGAAGCACTAGGCGCTAGGGCTAGTGTTAACAAATTATCGAGCTCGTGAACTGACCGACCCGCCCGCGAGAAGCTGGGCTAGCCCTTTAGGCTGCCAGTGAATAGGTAGGAAAAAATAACTTTTAAATTTTAAGAAAGCTATATTTCTTATATGCATGAAAACCCGGTCATCGTTCTCATCGAACCCGTCGCTTGCGACGAAGGGCTCGACGAGTAAATTAACCCTCAGCACAGCCCACTGAGTTTCTCGCCGGATCTTCTCAGTGGGTCGCGTTTTCGATCCGGTGGTAGATTCTGCGAAGCACGGCTCTTGCTAGGGTTCGTGTTAGCAACGTCATCAGGTTTGAGCCCCGTGAGCTCACCTACTAGTTAAGGTTACGTTGATATAGCCTCTCAAGGCTCTCAGCTTAGGCAGGAAAAAAAAAAGCATGGAAACTATAAGTACGGTCTCTCGGTTGCATTACACCAACGGGAATTTAACTGGTTTAAACATAACAACTGTCGGTTCGCGGAAGTATTAAGAATAATCCTACTCATCTTACGGTTTCGTCGGCAAGTAAACTATCGCAATCGAATCCAGATAGTTATTCTAAATGTTTCCTGTAAAAAACATATGGCCTGCAGAGAGACTTGCCACAAATTGTGTACGTCATATAATTACCAGAATATCTCAATAGCACTATTTAACACAAGTTCGGGACTTATTAATTACCATAATTCACAAGGTTTTAGATAAAAGATCAACAAAGAATATTAGCGGTACGGAATAAGTCTAGCTTTCGTTCTAAATGGCTTTATATTAATTACACTTATTCATAAAACCTATGACTAACAATATTTATATAATAATATCATGGGCCTCGATTGGCGAACTTGTTTTCTTTGCTGGCAAATAACTTACATAATAAAGCAAAAAATATTACAATAATCCTCTATACAACACGATTTATTCGTAACTTATTATGTAAAACATTATCTTGTTTGGCGTACGATATGAACGCAATCAAGTTACGAAACATTTTAGTGTCACCCCCTTTCCATACGAAGTGCAGAGAACAGGTTACAAATTTATCGATAAACTAGAAAGCGAACGAAATAAATCAAATTAATATTATGATCGATTTGTGTAATTGAATTTGATTTTTCGATATGACGTAACGCTGTGGTTGCGGCAATGATCCTTAACGGTCCAATCCGAAACACTATTATTAAAGTACACTACAATAATGTGATTTTAATTAGAGTTTTTTTGTTAGACTGACTGAAATGTCAAAAAAATGAATTCTCGTTTCGCGCTTTAAAGATATTCCTTCATTCAAAATTCAAAGTACAACTTGAAAATCTTTTAAATGGCTCAGTAACAATCAGATAACAACGAACAGATAAGCGTCACTCTTATGGACCCACCGACAATTTGTTAAGCACCACTTTTCACAGATTTTAATTAAGAAACAGAGCAATTGTTTCGTTAGTCGCCAAAATGAGTTAGGCCTTTATATATTCTGTGAGTTATCCAGCGTTCTTAATTGTTTTACTGCATGATAAATCACTTCTTTCTTTTATTGGAACGGGAAGAAACGTTTGTTTTCATCAACCTTAACTAATATAAATTCCACGTACAATTAATTCTTTTGACGGCTTTCGCTTAATAATTAAATCTCATTTATTTTAAGCACTATTAAGGATATTTCTATGGTCATTATTTAAAAATAAAAAAACAATTCTTTCAAACTGTAAATTGATTTTTAGTATTACGTGTTCAAGTTTCAGCGTAACGTTCCAAACAAAGAAGCTGATGGTGGTGGAAAAGAGAAAGAGAAGTATATACGGCCCAGCAACCTGTTGCTCTCAATCAATAACACCTACAACGCTCCCTCAAAGCCATAAAATCGACCACTCGTCGCCACTATATTCGTTTATTGCCATGTTAAAACAATGATTCTCCTATTTTATTTACTCACCGTTATGTTAGACATTATGAATTCGATAATCATTTTCAAAACATAGATTGTGAGGATAATCCCAAAACTAAATCAGAGGCCGTAACCGATTGAGGTTAAGCTAGAGAATGCCAATGAAAGGGCTTAAGGGAATCTTGTTCAAACACGACGGCTTTAGATAAGATAATCAATATACAAAACATTTCGTAATTGTAAACAAGGAATAAATTTCGGGGAACAAATTCGAAACAGGGATGGGGATTAGAAGAATTTCATAAATTCGTCACGAGTAGGAATTTAATGCGCCAAAGTCAATTTCGTAGGGGATTGAAGGCAGAAAACTAAACTCAGCGTCGCGCATGTTCAGGCGCCGGTCAATAACCCGGGTGAGTGGGTGGAATCTTGAACTTGAACCATAATGCGAACGGAAACGGCTACAACATTTTTTCAGCACTTCATTTTCACAATAGAAATTCAAGGTCGAAAATCCGATCATGCGATCACTTAAATAATAAATTAGAATTAAACAGACGTAGAACATTTTTTTAATGGTATCTACTATAGACATTATTAATCGATGACGTGATAACTTTTATAGTGAGACCATCAAAATTGGATATATGCTTCAATTTAATCTGGCTTTGGTAGAAGCAGTACAGTTAGCGTTTATAAAACAACTGCATCAACATATACCTACCTGAAGCCAACATTCACTATTTACAGAGGAAAAGGGAACTGTTTTGAAAATACATATATTGTACAATTGTTAGTATCCGGGATCATTTAAAAAGAATGTTATTTGTTAGTTTATAATTATATTACACATACATACATATGATGTAAAGCATTCTTCTCTGTAGATGGATATTGAAATAATTTAGTTCCGATTGGTTATTTTAGGATAATGGTTTTACTGGCGTTCGAAACGTTTCTTGACGCAACAATAAGCGTTCGGTTTACTGTTCCAATTCGTTTTCTGGATTGTTCCACAATGTAAGAGTTTAAAAAAAACAATTTCAGCATATCACAGTTCGCGTGAAGCCTCAGAGGCGTTGCGTCTAACCGCAAGTGCAAGGAAGTAAAGTGAGATGTAATTAACGTTTGTAAGAGCTCCTTGTACAGGCGTGTTCCTGCTAACTTTGAAAAGGCTTTTGAATTATGTGAATATCTTTGAAACCATTAACATAATTGACGGGCATTTGAAGTTCTCAAAAGGTATCGCTTCGATAAATTTGACATTTATTAGTCTGAACACGCGAGTTCAACTGAACTTGACAATGGTTTGTATTGAAGGACGCGGGTTGACCGTCGCCGGCGAAAGGCCGAGACAATGGTGCTTCTGAATCCTGTTATGATAAGATTACAAACAACGCTTTCCCGTGAAACGTACCGTGGAATGAAGAACAAAAGATTAAAACGGATAGAGGTTAGCGGAACGATATCTTTTTTTCCTTTTCATTCTTTGATCTTATTATGAGAAGCTTTGGACTGTTTATTTGTATATTTAAGGAAATAAGAACAATCAATTTGCGTCAAACATCTGTTTTTTCCTGGTGTATGATGACATATTGTGTGTTAGCTATTTTAGTTTCTATTATCATCAAGTATAATGAAATGCGCTTGGAAAGAGGTGGTTAGATTTAATTTTATTTATAGATTTTTTGGGGCCAATTTTAAACCAACAGCTATTTTCCCAATCTCCATCGAAAAAAAGGCGGAAAGGTGGTTGTGCCTTTGCCATTGATTAAATGACCATACTGTGACCCAAAAGATGTGATCTAAGTTCGTTTGACACTTTTCGCAACATAAAAGACGTAAATGCCAATCACTCGTGAAACATTTATGAGAATAAATATTAAAATATTAAAATCTTAATCTAAAAAGTATTAAAAATTTTTCAAAAGCCTGTCGAAAATCAAGCTAACCAAGAAAAATTCTGCAATTTTTGCTATAAGACCCTAACCGAGAACATACTTAGATACCTGTTACTTGAAGTAGTCGATCTGATGAGAGGGTCTGTTAATTACTTACGTTGATAGGTGTTTAAGTGTTCTTGTCCATGAATTAATCCACTAGAGCAAAGTGAAGGCAGCTACGTGAACAGAGAAGGAAGAAGGAAGTTAGATAAGGAACAGGCAGACGACTTTGATTATGTAGGAAACTTCGAGTTGCCATTATTTACACTCCATGAACAGTAATGAATAGAGGCATTCCCATTACATCGTTATGCTTCAGTTAATTAAGCTCCACCCAAAATTTTCCATGTTATTACTGGTGGTAGGACCTGTTGTGAGTCCGCGCGGGTAGGTACCACCGCCCTGTCTATTTCTGCCGTGAAGCAGTAATGCGTTTCGGTTTGAAGGGTGGGGCAGCCGTTGTAACTATACTGAGACCTTACAACTTATATCTCAAGGTGGGTGGCGCATTTACGTTGTAGATGTCTATGGGCTCCAGTAACCACTTAACACCAGGTGGGCTGTGAGCTCGTCCACACATCTAAGCAATAAAAAAAATAAAAAAAAAAAAAATTCCATGTGTAAACACATTCGTGACGGAACTTATCGAACATATTATGTGTTTAACACATAAGTACTTTTCAACGGTTTGCTTTATTCATTGTATTTAAACACAAAACTGTCAAAAATGCTCAATTCTTGTAACGACTAATAAGGCTTATTAATAGGCAAATCACACGAGTTGAATGGCGAAGCGAAGGTGGTATTTACCAGACGACATCCGCCGGATAATGGTCCTATGAACGTATGTATAAATACATGCAATCATCATACACTATGCGCGAATTCAAATTCTTTATTTGCTTATTTTACGAACAGAATTAAGGCATTGTTTTCCTCAAATGACATGTACAATAAATGGTAGGAAATCATGTTCTAAATTTTTTTTTTTTAAATCCTAGCAGAAAATCGCCCTTATCTTTAGCTATTACAATACTTTGTATTAATTGTATGTATATTTACGGAGATATGTATGTGTATATGTATGTGTACATATATGTATATGTATTTCACTGGAATGGTACACCGCGCGTAGTTCGTTTCCAAATGATTCTTGTCCACCTGATGGTTGTCTGGAAGAGATCGTTCTTAGCGATAAGACCGCCAATTGTACTTTTTTGTTTTTAATGTATCGCACTGTTTATTTGTTTTTTGGTGTACAATAAAGAATACTCTCTCTCTCTCTCTCTCTCTTTCTCTACATTACTAATTGGTTGCTGATAGTAGTACGTACGTATTAAACGGTTTAATGGCATACCATTTTACATAATAGCATATAGAATGCCAATGCAATTGAGATGCGTGATTGATACCAGTAGAATAGGATGCGCCACTACGTTTGACTATTTTTAGTCAAACGTGGCTCGGTTTTTTTTTTATAACGCCGTCTTGCATTTAGTTGCCCTCAATTAAGAAAAATAGTATTATTATTCGCCAATAGATGTCGAGAAAAGTCGATTATTGAAAACACGAATAAAACAACATTTTCTGAAAATAAATCGTAGCTAGATCCATTTATCGCCTCCGAAATCCCCTGTATACTAAATTTTATGAAAATCGTTGGAGCCGTTTTCGAGATTCAGATTATATACATATATAATAATATACAAGAATTGCTCGTTTAAAGGTATAAGATTAAGCGGTATCACTTATTATTACTAGTGATAGGAAGTCTTTTATAGTAATACTAGCCGTACTCGCCCGCTTCACTGGGCATTGTCATTATTATTAGAGACTCCAACACTCTTATAAATATTAGCCTATCCATTAAGTACATGTATTTTCTACATGGATACCAAGTTTCAAGTCATTCGGATAAATGGTTCAGTAGTTATAACGGAACATCCGTAAAAACCACTGCAGATTTATGTATTAGTATAGATAAACACCATTGAGGTTCGCGGGGATCCGCTGGATGCGGGCAGCGCAGGACCGGTCTTTGTGGCGAGGCTTGGGGGAGGCCTATGTCCAGCAGTGGACGTCCATGGGCTGATAGAATAGAAAAAATAAAATAAAAAAAATACCACCATTCTATGACGTCTGCCAAAATTCTGATTAGGATGGTATCACAGCCTATATCATCACCTATGTAATGTTTTTTTAGACAGAAATCTCCTAAATTCATTTAACTGGTTAAAATAAATACGCAATAATGTTTTCCGAAATAGATCTGGTCCGGTGCTGTAGATTGGATCAGTTATTGTGTCTTACCGAGCTGCTGGTTTCCTAAGCGACCCTAGTCGAATAGTTAACAAGACAATGACGGTAACGTTCCCAAGTTGCCATTTAGCGGTTCTGATACTGTCGTCTCGTTCCATGCACGCACAATATGAAGTGTGACAATTGTTCTGCAAACAATGGCTACGATTACCGCCAAGACGAAACGCGATTACCGATTGAATTGTTCAACAGAGCCCGATTCCTACGCTGTTATTAATGAAAACATATGATTAAAGTAAGTCTCGTTATAACAAAAAAGCTTGTAAATTTTGTAGTTACTTTAATTATAATAATTGATTTACTAAATTTAAATTAAATTAGTTCATAAACTAAAGAAACAAGGTTAGATACGTTGTTCAGGCAAAAAAAAAATCTGGTTGTGTTAGTCATGGCAGACATAAAATTCACAAAATTATTGCATGGTCGGATACAGTGCCTCGTTTACAGAAGATTTGTTTATGGTATTTACTAGAATATATATAGAGAATACCGACATTTTGCTATGAGTGAAGGAAATTACTAATTTATTTAATGTTAACATTGAATTTCATTATATTCTTTTTTTAAGACAATAACATCTCTTTTATATTCAATGCTGTTTGAATTTAAGGTTGTAGTCATAATTGGGACATGAACTGTCTTAAGCGGTCCTCTGCCAACGTCACCCGAAACTCCTGAGCGACTTTTCGGTTGCTATAACATGTTGGTATACAATAAATAAAATAAAATAAATAAAAAATTAAGACAATTTATAGATTTTTAAGATATATCGAAAATGGTGTGAAGTGTTCACAAGATTTTAGGATCGTTAACCGGCTACCAACATTACAACGGTATTATTAAGATTAGATACGTCACCGATGACTGAAAGAAGCTTAAGACTTTACTTGGGCGGTTACCAATACCGAACTAATAATAACAACAGGCATTTATTCGATTTTCCTCGAGTTTAAACGGGCGTGCAAAACAAGTTGAATGACGCAGAAATTCTTTATTAAATTGTGGCCCAATATAGTGGACGGTAACCGGAAGATGATCTAATATATCAAGCGAAGGAACATGGACGATACAAAGGGCTTTTTATCGCAGGCCCTAAATCTTCACACCCTACGAGTTGACATCGGTACTTGGAACTTTCTTGTCTCGGACAATTTCCTGACACAGTCGGACATAGTGGCTGGTTATATTATTAGTGGGGGTAGGTTTCTTTAAATGTCACTCATGAGCTGAAGATCTCATGCTCAAACTCTAATTAAATGGTTATTAGAGCTCATTTGTCAACAACCGTAATTTTTTGGGTGTTTATTCTAAATTTTCCGGTAGCTGATGTTCCAAACTCGCGTGAGCTAGGACCGCAGTTCATTGGATAACGGACAAACCGGTCAATAGCACCGGTTATTCCTATGCAATTACGACTTCAAACACGTGGATTACGGTATTCACGTAAGATGTTTATGGGCTTCTTTGAATGCTTAGCACCAAATAGACCACGAATGTCTAGCCATCTACAGCATTTACAACGGCTTTTCTTAGGTAGCGTAATACACATCAGATACAATTGTATTTAACGCGGAACCAAAAAATTTGAGCTTGCTTCTAAACTGCAAACTAAAACTAAATTCGGTCATGTAACTTAATCGTTGTGTAATTAAATTATATGTGGTTAACCCAGTTCTTCCGCTAGAACGGGATGTTTACGTCCGAGATGCAATGCTTGGACTGAAAATAGAGGAACGTTTCATATTTGGGACAAATCTCCGTCGGCGAAACAAAACTTAACTTTCGCAACAACAAACATCCATTACATGGATTACTTCGGTACCTGCCAGCGTAAACAAAGGCAAAAGAACTTTTTGTGCGGTAGTAATAAATTAAATTATTTCCTACTGTATTCATCCTGAACTAATCCTAGTCGACGTTTTTACTTCTAATGATTACGGCGAAAACTTAATCAGAGCTATAATTGATAAGATAGAAGTATACGTAGCTATTTTTGATCGGAGATTGTAGATTGCTATGTGGGATAAATAGGGCAACGGTTACCATGTTAAATTTTGCACTGATATCATGTATGCGATTGTAGATGAAAAATCCATTCTGGCTAGAATTAATATAAAATCCGTTTTTAGTGAGCGGTCTCATCGCAATATGAATGTGCCCAGATTAAATTATATCGAACGAATAGCTTCGGAGACCTCGTGACGACTTTATTTATATTTGACGTTATATTTGTCTTATTGGTATATCCATGATTGCTTTAGGTGGACGGAAAAGTTGAAACCACTTGAAAAGTGGAAGTTCACTTTAAGACATGAGATTGAAGTTTCAATTATTATTATTTTTATGATTTTGTGATTACTGTTGACCCGGAGGCTTTTCTAGATTCACAAGGACAGGTGGATCGGAATCGCGATCCGCTGAGAAGATCCGGCGAGAAACTCAGCGGGCTGATGTTTAGGTTATGATATAGGTACCTAATGAATAATATTGGCCAACAGGTGTAGCTTGAAAACAAACTGCGTCACAGCATAAATGGGTAGGATATTGGTTCAACTTTAGAACAATCCTTACCTCCAGTCAAAGACAGTTGGCGATCGCGGTATACTCCGGTAAATGCCTTAGTGGTATTTTCCGACGCCCACGAGAATAGTTGGGTGCTATTATAGTCTAATGCTATTCTAAGTAATTACCATAAAATAAATTTTCACTTCACTAATTCTGGATTTCTTGTCAGGTCAACAAACTCTAAGTTCAGGGGCATTGAAATGGGTTTTAATAATACGACCTTTGAATCGTAGGCCACAACGAGGTTATTAACTCGGTCGTGAAAAGCTGTTCCATCATTTAATAAGTACTATGTCAGTATTTTTTATTCATTATAATATATTACTTTGTTATTATATATTAGCTAAAATAAACGCAAGTATTTTTGTTTCTGATCTGTTAGATATTCATATTGGACATGATATTCTTTGATTAAATGTGCCTCCCCTGTCAATATTTGGATAGTCCTAATGTAGGTTTATTGCTGTAGCTTCTGCCTCAGTAATTGGGTCAACTTTTAGGCTAAGTTTTGAAAGATACAAAAATCCAAAGAAATATTCAGACAAAGATAAATCGACAATTCGTGGTAGTTGACCTATCAACCTACTTAAAGACCTATCATCATTTCTTTTTTGTTTTTCAGTTAACTATTTTTTGTTTTTACATAAAATATATGCAGAGGCAGATTAGAATCAAGGATGACTGAGGATAACGTGAAACAAAAACTTCATATGCAAACAGTGACAATACATATTATTATATTTACAAATAATGAGTACATAGTACTTTTATGACTAAAATTCTTTAGTTCCAAACAAAAGATTGAGCCCGGTGACGTTTCACTGTACTATGAATAAAAGGTATGCTAAGCTACTTGGGTGCCATTCTATTAACTATTTGTCAGTAGCTTAAGGGACTATTCCAGCTATGCGCGGACGGGTAGGCGAACTCACGGACTCAACCGGAGAGAATTTGCTAACACGAACCCTAGCAAGAGCAGTCCTTAGTAGAATCTACGATCGAATCGGAATCGCGACCCACTGAGAAGATCCAGCGAGAAACCCAATGGACTGTGTCTATGGGTTAATTCGCTCGACGAACTCTTCGTCGTAATCGACGATGCCGGAGACCGGTGCTTCAAGAGCTTAAAAGCACCGAGTGTGGAAACGGGGGATTTGACAGAACATGATGATGACGACTTTGCTTTGTCAGATATAGTGCAACTGGTTATAGGTTGATGACACAATTATACCTTGAATTGCCAATTTATGGACACGCGAACGTGTACATGTTTTCTAAAAGCTAATCAGAGGAAGTGTTAGTCTAAGCTTTTCATTTGTAGTTAGGTAAATTTTGCGGCCGACCCAATATGTGGTTATCGGACCCCATACCCCAATACCGCAATAGCTACGGAAAAAATAAAGAGAACGTTGTAATCAACTTTGGGATATGAGTAAGCCTAACTTTATTATGATTTAATTCTCTTTGTTAAGATATTAATAAACCTTAGGATATAAAAAAATACCTTTATTGTATGTATATATTTTCTATAATGTATTATCTATAGTACACCGCAACATACCTGCTATATTTTTTTATATTTTCCAGAATTTCTATAAATTAAACGGTTGTCTGGAAGAGATCGCTTTTAGCGATAAGACCGCCTATTGTACAAATGTATCTGCTTTTTTTGATTATTTTTTGAATATAAATTGTGTTTTGGTGTGCAATAAAGTGTATTCTCTCTCTCTCTCTCTCTCACCTTTAATTATCTTCATTGTTGTCTTGTATCTAAATCAAATATCGTTTCTATGGATGTATAAAATAAAATCACAATCAACGATAAGATTGCCGACTGCCATGTTTCTAATTAAATATACTAATTTTTATATTAAAATTAACATCATAATAAAGTGTTCTCTATCAATTTATTTACCTTCATTATTTATTGAAAGTACCAAAGCTAAATTTGATCCCTATATATGGGATTTTTTATGGGAAATTTCTTTCGATTTCCTATCGTTCGTATTGGAAAAATTTAAAAGGGGTAAGGAAATTTTGAAAAAATTCACAAACCGTTTCTCGCAACGTGAATACTTTGAAGTCCTCTATCGGGTGAAATGTTATGTAATAATTTATAAGGAAGCCGTAGATAAGCCTCTCGGAGCGCAAGATAGTGCGACTTGTACACATGTCGGGCCAGCGGAGTGTTTACGGATAGCCGGGTGCGCCCTTCTGTCGCCTATGGTCATAACGTGTGGGGCGACAGCGATCGATACCACAGGGCTTCCCTGCCACGACGCCTGTACTACGACGGTTCCACACCAATTCTTACCCTCACGCAATACGAAGCGATAAATTGCCACATTTTGTGAATCATGTTTCATCAAGTTCTCGTTCGATAACTATATTACTCGTTCGAACGATACCTGCTTTTGAATGTTTGTTTGCTATTTCCTTTAAACAGTACAGCCGATGTTACAACACAATAGAGCCCTTAATCTTGAGCGATTTTTTTTGGCGGAGTAATATTTCTTCTTCGTCGCTTTCTTCATTGCTGAAGGTCGTTTCCCTGAAACTTGACCATGGCTTGTCTCGTGAGCTGTTTCCATCTCGTCCGGTCCTCAGCTTCTCGAATGGCGTTTGCGACTGGCAACCCAGTTAGAGCGGTTATTTGATCACACCAACGGCTAGGTAATCGGCTGCGGGGTCTCTTTCCTTCTACTTTGCCCGTCACAATCACTTTGTCCAAGTTATCTGACTGTCGGCGTGCAATATGACCGAAGTAGCTGAGGATCCTCTGGTAACAGATTGTTGAGAGCCTGACTCGCATGCGAAACTGATCCAGGATAGATTTATTTGTCCTCTTGGCCGTCCACGGAGTAATGCATTTGATATGTAAATTGTAGTCACTCTAAGCTCACTTGAATATATTTCGAAATTTTTAGAATTAAGGCCCTTGAGAGCTGAATAGAGTAGACTGTGTTGAAATTTTCTTGTTTATTTCCCTACCTATTAGCTGGTAGCCTAAGAGTCTATTTCAGCTACGCCCGGACCGGTAGGTGAGCTCACGGGCTCAACCTGAGAGAATTTGCTAACACTAGCCCTAGCAAGAGTAGTGCTTCGCAAAATCTACCATCGGTTCGAAATCGTGACCCAATGAGAAGATCCGGCGAGAAATTCAGCGTATTGTGGGCAGCAAAAATCATTATGTGATGTCTCCGGCAACAATTAAACAACAGTATATGTTCACATATACGTCTACAATAAAAAATGTACCAATTTTCAATCCAATCAGAATTAACACCTTTTCTTCTTCTTTTTTATACTATATAATCACTCATTATGATAAATGATAGAAGAATCCCTCAAGTCTTGTAATTTTTGACATCAATTCTAACATTGGTTAGTTTCTTATTTGTCAAGTAAATTTTAGCATATAGTGGAGTATTATAAACTCAATTTCTAATTAGCTCTAACAATCATCGTTTAAAATCTTAATAATCCTACAGTGTGAGCCAGTTACGTTACACACGGATCTGGGATCGTAACACAGTTACGGCCGAACCGAGATAACTTGTTTGCGTCATTAGTACACGTGCATTAATCCAATTACAATTGCTTCAGGCATGTCACACACAGTTACTGTCATAACGTTGTTTGACTATATGACATGCACGTGTGCACTTGCTTGCGGTCGATCTAGCTTTGCGTTCGACCGCTACGATTATACGCTATGCAGATTACTGTTCCGACTTGTAGCTAGACAATTAATTGAACGCCTTAATGGACGAGGGCAATACGTTATTTATTTTCCGCTAGATTAAAGATATATGTGTCCTTAGTCCAATTAACGTTGTTGGATGTGACTTAGGACTTGATTTTGCATTACAAGATAAAACGGTTGATATAAGAATCAGAATACTCAAGACGAGAACCGAATCTATACTATAATAATAATAATAATAATATTATAAAGAGGAAAGATTTGTTTGTTTGTTTGTTTCGAATAGGCTCTGAAACTAAATTCTTTTTCCATTAGAAGCCGACATTGTCCTTGATGAACGTAGGCTACTTTTTTAAAAATTTTTTTAATTATTTTTTTTTGGTTTCATGTGTGTTTTAATGTTTCCGAAGCGAAGCGAGGGCGGGTCGCTAGTTAACTATAATTTGAGACGAAAACAACCTAGGGAAAATGAGCTAAAAGATCTTGTAACTTGATAAATGTGCGAAGTTCGTTCAAAATTTTCATCTATCACATCATAAATGTCTTGGCTCCAATTAAATGTTGAAACGGCAAGAATCGATCGTTAAGACGATAAGAAAATCAGTAAATAGTGAAAGATTTCATACTTAGAGACATAAAACATGAGGTCGGTCACAATTTAGTTTTATAACGGGCAATCCTACCCTTAAAATTCAATTTCATGAGACCCTTTTGCGACAGAAACAGGTAAAATAGCTGTACATATCCGCTCGAGCGCATAATACCAGTAAAATAACTATAATCTAAACAATTTATTTTATAATAAGCTATTAGTAACGAACAATAATATAATATATTAATAACGAAAAATAAGTAACAATGTAGGAGGAATTAAAAGGAAACTATTTGACTATGAATCTATTTTCCTTGTGTCAGAATGATGAGTTTACATAGATGCTATTATTTATCCGGAGTTTTTGTAACCTAGTGAACGGTAATCAAACTTTTGCTACTGTAAGTCGATACAACAATTCTGTATGTATTTATGGTAATTTGAGTTTTTCGACGAGATCTTTGAAGAAATCAATTATACATATTATAATATTACGATCGGGTTGCAATTTGTCAGCTTGAAGTTATTTATCATTGTTATATTTTATTGTTAACATTATGATGGCATTATGTAAAATAAAATCAAACCGGCTAATTTCATAATTTGCGTAAATTCTGACGTTAAGGCGTATTATATGAATAGGTACTACAATACTGCCTTTTTTACTTTTTTTTTTCCTTCCTAAGCTGATAGCTTTAAGAGGCTATATCAGCGTCGCCTTAACTAGTAGGTGAGCTCACGGGGCTCAAACCTGATGACGTTGCTAACACGAACCCTAGCAAGAGCCGTACTTCGCAGAATCTACCACCGGATCAGAAAGGCGGCCCACTGAGAAGATCCGGCGAGAAACTCAGTGGGCTGTGTCTGAGGGTTAATTTACTCGTCGAGCCCTTCTTCGCAAGCGACAGGTTCGACGAGCACGATGACCGGTCCTTTTTTGCAATGAAGCAGTCAAGCTTTGAAAACTGAAACAGTCGTTACATCAAACAATTGATACTTCGACGTCAGATACTGGTTGATAGTTATCACGCTGTAATGTCTACACTCTTCACCGATCCAGGCAATAAAAATATATGCTTAGAGGTCTTATTTAAGAATAAAGGACCTGTGGAAGCCCTTTTAAAATAAAATGGGGTTGATTTGAAATTCGTTTATGAGAACGGAACATAATTTCAAAATTTCCTCTTCGCACCTGTCTTCACTGTAAAATATAATAGGGCATCAAACGAAAATGGCAAAAAGCAATTACACAGAGAATACTTTGGCGCTTTCAATTTAATTAATCCTGCACCTCGAGACCGCAAAAGTGACGTCACCAAACAAAACCCAAACACACGCTCTAATTAGACGCTTGCTAATTTGAAATTGGGCGACATGTAAGCCTGCACGGATAGGTACCAGTATCCTACCTATATCTGCGGTGATGCAGACATGCATTCATGCATTGCGATTGGAAGGAAGAGAAAACCGTAATACAAACAATTGAGACTACGACCTCATTTCTTATATTGGGTGGCAGTATTCATGTATTGATGTCTATAGGCTCCGGTCATCACTTAACCACCAGATCGGCAAGCTCTAAGTATTCAATAAAATCCAAAATCGCCATATGTTAAACCTTAGAAAACTTTCAAAATTCCAACGTGTTTTCAAAATTACTACCTACAGGCGTAGTAGATGCAGCCGTCTGTAGGGTGCACCTGTTGTCAATACTTCACCGGAGTTCACATATCCAACAAAATAAAAAATTTAGGACACCTTTCAATATTAGATACAAAAGTCTCTCAACGGCATTAAATTGATTGGACTATCTTGCCCAGTAAACCACAACACTACATTCTTTTTTCATCAATTGTATGTGTCTGTAGGTGTATGTGTGTGTTTGGGTGTGTGCATGTGTGTGTGTGTGTTTCAAAGCGCGCGTGTATATGTGTGTGTCAAAGCTCGCGTGTATATTGTGTGTCTAAGCGCGCGTGTGTGCGTGTGTTTGTGTTAATCACACCTACATACCTAGTTTAATTGCATTATAGAACGAAATACTTAAACTTGATCCTATATGATTTATTACGAACAAAACGAACAGTTATCAGTCAAGCACCTGTTTCGTGTAAAGGTTATATTATCATTATTATAGTATTACAGACTGTTTATAGTTCCGAGTTCAACCACACCCTTTTAGGTTAACGGTTTATCAACACCTGCCCGGCAGGTCAGTTTCGAAGTTTCTAAATAATACATACACATTTATAAATACAACACGTTTTTTTTTTCGTACCTATTCGCTGTTTGCCTAGGGGGCGGGGGGGGGGGGGAATGTAGGTGAGCTCGCGGGCTCAACCTGAGAGAATTTTCTAACACTAGCCCTAGCAGTGCTTCGCAGAATCTACCACCGGATCGGAATCGCGACCTACTGAGAAAATCCGGCGAGAAACTCAGTGGGCTGTTGTTGCCTTTGGGTTAGTACACTCGTCGAACTCTTGTCGAGGACGGTGACCGGTGCTTGAGGGATCTACAAGCACCAGCAACTCGACAAAACTATATTGTGTTCTAACCGCTTTGTTTGTTCAATAAACGACTATAGAATCTTTGTTACCTAATTTTTAAGTATCGTATTGTCAAAGTCGTGAAACGCTACCTATTGTATCCGATTTCTCCCCAAGCTGTTAGCTTAAGTACGTTTAAGTCCCCCAAGAGTCACGGTCCAACGTTTTGTGTACAGGCCCCTCGAAATTTACACTTCGTATTTATGTATTGCGTTTCGCTTAATAATAATTTAGTTAATAAAAACTTGAGCATTAAATAGTACTGGAGGTCCCGCAGTAGTCGAAATTCGACTATAATTAATTGGAATTGTAAGTTTGTACACTATTATGATTGTATTTTATACTTCCATAATCACAAATTTCGTCAAGGCTATTCTTTAAAAAAATATTAATAAAGACAAACAATATTTAATTTTAATCTATTCTCAATTTGACCACAGACGTCAAGAACAAAAGTTTGACAATAAATAGTATGCATGCGTGTGTGCGTCAAGTACATGATAGTGTGTGTAATGTTTTTTTTATTGATTTCATAAATTTTTAGACATAATTTAAAAAATATTAACATTCTGCACTTCTCTATATTATCTATAAGTGTGGACATACTCCTCCGTCCGCGCAATTTTCGTAAAAAGGGATACAGAGTTTTTGCTTCACGTATTAATATATAGATAAGCCTTGCTGTAGTTAAATTTCGTATATGCATTTTACTAGTGGTAGAACCTCTTGTGAGTGCGCGCGGGTAGGTACCACCACCCTGCTATTTCTGCCGTGAAGCAGTAATGCGTTTCGGTTTGAAAGGTGGGGCAGCCGTTGGAACTATACTTGAGACCTTAGAATTTATATCTCAAGGCGGGTGGCGCATTATCGTTGTAGATGTCTATGGGCTCGAGTAACCACTGAAGACCGGGTGGGCTGTGAGCTCGTCCACCCATCTAAGCAATAAAATAAAAAAACACGGCATACGCTATCTTTAGTCCCTAGAGTGTTCTAGAAATGGTTATATATGTATGTTTCAGTCGGGCCAACCTTTGGCATGTATAAGAAGGTAAAAGTTAAATGCACGGGAAAAAGCTGCGTAGGTTTACGACCAGATGTCGACCTCCGCGAAATATTCCTTCGAGAAAAAAAACAAATTCTGTACTAGCAGCAAATACGAATATTTTTTTCAGGAGCTGAGAGCATGATCACGGATTTATGTTGTAAGCAATAAAGCAATGTTTTCTTTCTATGGAGTCGGAGCTTAAAGACGAAATTCAAATCGATAACACGGAAGTTAATAATAATAACTAGATGATGACTGATTTTTTTTGATAACGCCATCTTGTTGTGTCTTTAAAGCGGTTAGTTGCCCTCAATTAAGAAAAATAGTATTATTATTCGCCAATAGATGTCCGGAAGAGTTGATTATTGGAAACACGAATAAAACAACATTTTCTGAAAATAAATCGTAGCTAGATCGATTTATCGCCCCCGAAATCCCCTTTATACTAAATTTTATGAAAATCGTTGGAGCCGTTTCCGAGATTCAGATTATATATACAAGAATTGCTCGTTTAAAGGTATAAGATTTTATGTTACGTACTATTCGGTAGATTAAATATTAGTATTGGCGACGTTTGGAAATGCACTCAACATTTTGTGTTGCGAATAGCCATACTTGCAAAGTAAAATACATTAATATAATTTTGGTAGGGAGTTGACATTGAGTTTTGTATTATTTTATATCAAGGACATTTCTCTTTAAAAATACATGAGTTAATTATGAAATTAGAAGAAAAATACAGATCAATTTCAAGTTAAAGAATTTTTAAGTTTTATAAGAACTTTCATTTATACTCATGATTTACTGTATGATGCAGTGGTGATTACGAGTAGTAGCGAAACATTAGACAGTGGATTATCGTGTAGTTCATATTATATATTTTTAATTTTTTTATTGCTTAGATGGGTGGACGAGCTCACAGCCCACCTGGTGTTAAGCGGTTACTGGAGTCCATAGACATCTACAACGTAAATGCGCCACCCACCTTGAGATATATGTTCTAAGGTCTCAAGTACAGTTACAACGGCTGCCCTACCCTTCAAAGCAAAACGCATTACTGCTTCACGGCAGAAAGAGGCAAGGTGGTAGTACCGACCCGCGCGGACTTGCAAGAGGTCGTACCACCAGTTAATAGAAACCCACACAAACACAAGTAAACACATTTCACGGTTTAAACGCTAATCACTGACTAAGCCTTTTTACTAAATTCACGTTATTGCGGCCGCGCCAAGGTTCCGAGGCTTCCTAAAGCGACGAGGCCGACGCTCCTAAAATCTAATAAAAGCGTAAACGCAAATGGATTCCGAAGAAATCCGTGACCGAACAGCCGTTGATACTCGTGAATAACTTAACACGGTGGACCGATGGACACGATTCGCATCACGATACAACTTTACCACAATATGCACGTGGAAATTATAATCAGCAACGACTAAATCTATATATTAAAACGTGAAGCAAAAACTTTGTATCCCTTTTTACGAAAACTGCGCAGACGGAGGACTACGAAATTTCTCACACTTATAGAGAATATAGAGAAGCAGTGCAGAATGCTCATATTTTATTTTATTTATGCATTAATAATACAATAAAAAAACATTACACACACTACCATATATTTGACACATATTTAAACTCTTTGTTTACTGTCAAACTTTTGTTATTGCATAAAGTCTGTGGTCAAATTGACAATAGGTTATTATTGTTAACTTTTAATTTAATATAAATTATTTATTTATCTATAGTGTAGTCTTGGCGAAATCCGTGATTTTAGAAGTATAATAATCTTCGACAACAGAAACATAATAATGTTCAAACTTATAATAGCAATTAATTAAAGTCGAATTTCGACTACTGCGGGACCACTAGTGTTTCATAAATGAATCATCAAGCATTTTGATGATGTCTATTCTATATTAGATCTTATATCTGGACCCAACCTTCGATCCGTGCTATGGGATTACTTCACAGAATCAATAGACGCGAAGGAGTCACCCAAGCGTGAGTAAGCGTTGCAATATGCAAGTTATTTTTTGATTTGAAATATAATAAAGTCATATCATACATATTTCAAGAATTTTACATTAGAATTGTAATTAACAAGAATTTGTGAGTATCTCATTAGTTTATTATAGTTAGAAAATATTATAATTTATAATTACTTATTCCTCTTTGAAATTTCAATGGTCGTGACGGAGCCGAGGTCACGCAATAAAATGATAATATGTTATCTTCGATAATTGATTACATGGATTCTATACGTTTTATAGTTTATGGTGTACAAACTTGGATTGGTTCGTTAAATTTTTAGAACAGTTCACTACGAAAACTAGAAACGGACTGCAAGTTTAGCGTTGAGTCAATAATTATCATAAAACCACGATTTATTTATATACAACAGAACGAAACTAAAAGATTAGTGAAAGTTTTGATAAAGGAGATACATTAGAATAAGAAACCGTTCGTATAAAAATAGTTTTGTCTGCTGATAAGTTACGGACTCGAGATAACTCCAAGAAACGAGTTTCGATAAGTTTAGGTTAGAAACAAACATTGACAATAACCTTTTTCAACGCGTTGAAGCATCACGTAGACAAATTTAATAAATACTTATAAAATATAATTCTAACATAATAGCTGCGATAGATATTGTTATTGCGAAACATAATTTAAGCTTTATAATCGAAGCAAAATGTATGATTTTTTTTTTATTGCTTAATTGGGTGGACGAGCTCACAGCCCACCTGGAGTTAAGTGGTTACTGGAGCCCATAGATATCCACAACGTAAATGCGCCGCCCACCTTGAGATATAAATTCTAAGGTCTCAAGTATAGTTACAACGGCTGCCCCACCCATATATTTTAACCTTTACCAACGTCATGCTAAAAATAACTTTTGTCTTTTTAGGTTTATATCTGCTATTTTAATTAACTAATTCTCTGACGTCCAGGATAGCTTTGTAGTAGAGTTTGAGTTAGTATACGAGGTACATTTTCAAAGCCGTCGAAACCAGTAAATAAACACAGACAGTGTGGGGATCAAAGAGAGCCCTGTGGGGGTACCTAGAATATTGAAGTGTAAAATAAAGGCTTCACATCGTCCAAGCAGACAGTATTTCTCGAATGAGCGCGGCCATTGCCCGTTCTTGAACGTTGGACATATACAGGGTGTCCCAGAATGAATGGATAATCCTGAACAAAAAAACACCGCCAAAAAAATCTCAAATTACGTATTTTTTTTAAAAAATTGATATTTTCCATACCTACTGGTGTGCGTTTCTGGAATATACAACAGCTACAAATAAATGAAATCCATAGGCTTTTTGGTGTTATAATATTCAACATGGACTATACTGAGGAATATGCAGGAAATCGTATGAGTAGCTAGTGTACTTTTTTATAAAAGTTAATCTGACCTTAAATTTTAATCGTTTGGTATTTTTTTTTATTTTGGTTTATTTTAATTTGGGTACTACCTACGTAAGAAAATTTTTTAATTTTTTTTTAGTCCCCAATAGCTCTACTATGAGGTGTTTCAGGATTACCCATCCTTTCGGACACCCTGTATATTAGAGGCCGAAATAAAACCCAGCATTACTTACGGAGGCGTTTTCACAATGGTCTCGTGTGGGTGTTACTCCTCGTTCGTTTAAAACGTAAATGATGTTGTTCTGTATGACTTTTTGATTTGTCTGTATTTTAAATATATCATATTTAGTTTCAAAAACATCATGAATTCTTTGAAAATCACAACGGAGTTTTACCTGTTCAAAATATGTATTCTGTTATTTCCTCCCTGGATACTAATGATATTTATAAAAATTATAACATCTACTACCGCTATTGTCTTCTTTTATTACTAACTAATTGTTATGAGAATTACTCACGAGAATGCCCATTTTTTAGTTTCTTTCAGAAGTCCGACAAACAACCTTTCTGACTAAAATAAAATCACTACATAGTTTAAAAAAAAGTCGCTTTCTCTGTCCCTATATCTGTCTGTCCCTATGTATGCTTAAATCTTTAAAACTACGTAACGTATTTTGATGTGGTTTTTTTTAATAGATAGAGTGATTGAAGAGGAAGCTTTATATGTATAATAACATCCATTAAATAGTGGAGAAATCAATAATACATTACAGTTTCCGAAGCGAAGCTAGGGCGGATCGCTAGTATTTTATAGATTCAAGACATACAAGCATAAGCGTTTGCCTTTTTATTTGAATCATTTAAGTCTCTCGTATTTTGGTGGAAACAGGACAACATAAAATATTTTCGTTTTCAAAAACATTTGTATTTTCAGTCCGAACCGTATCGTTTGTTCTCTATCATTTTTTAGCACGCTTAATCATATAGATTTATGTTTGTCTCTCTCTTAAAAGTGTCACTTTTTGCATAGATTGATCGAAAAACCTATTATATCATTACCTCATAATGACACTAATCATCGAAATACAACACTACTAATGAAGGATCTTGTATTTATTTTCTCGAAACTTCATATTATAATACCCAAGTTTTTATTATAAAATTAACTAGACATTATTTTATTAAATAATTCACGTAACGAAATTCCCAAGATACCCATTGTATTTTTCATCAGCAAAAACTTTACTCATTAGTTTACGTTTTCCTTAAATTATATCTCATAATATGTTTCGTTTCGTGACGTGGGTTCCAATCATGGAATGAATAATTCACAAACGTAATTATGGACAGATCGCAGCGTATTCAGACGAGAGGAGTATTTCTATTAGTCTGTTTGTCTGTTATTCTAAGGAAACGATTATGCGATCCATCTTCCTCAGGCCACTGCAATTATTTTCATCTCATCATTCGCTTGCAGCAGTTTCATCACCTTACTACGCAAGAGGACCTAACATAATAGTGCTATCCTTTTTTCCTACCTTTGCTGATTAGACTTCAGAGGCTATTTCAGCTTCTCCTTGACGTGTAGGTGAGCTCACGGGGCTCAAACCGGGTGTGTTGCTAACACTGGCCCTAGCAAGAGCAGAACTTCGCAGAATCTACCACCGGATCTAAAACGCGACCCACTGAGAAGATCCGACGAGAAACTCAGTGGACTGTGTCTATAGGTTAATTCAGTCGTCGAGCCCTTCGTCGCAAGCGATGGGTTCGATGAGGACTGTGACCGGTGCTCGTGGAACCTAAAAACACCGTTAATGGATTAGAAGGATCCATAATGACTTGTTTAGGGCGACGGCGACTGTTTACCATTCGGTCTACAGGATCGGGCATGATGCCATGCTATTAATTTTTTTAAAACGTTTTTACTATCTATGTATGTACGTCACGGATATTTTGAATATCGTTTTCAGAGACTTCAAGACGTTCTGTTAGCTTGGAAATATATAAACGCGTCAAGGACTCATGATAATACAACAATTTCGCTCTAATATCCTGATCCAGCATCAACAAGAAGATCAACAAAAGATGACATTAATTTTTATTTCGGTATGCTATTTAAGCATGCTTTTTTAGTTTTTAAGCTACATATAACATAAGCGTCATGTAGCCAACACTCCTTATGCCGAGTTTACATTACGAAATGAGTGTCATGCATGTTGAGCTCAGTTTCACGAATGTAGTTTCGATATATGCGAAAGTAATTTCGTTAAAAAATTAGTGTCGCAAAATCCACAGTATCGCAGTAACCATGGCGCCATCACCATCAAAGCTATATTCTATGCTATATGCTATATTCAATGTAGCTAAAGAAATGAAAAGAAAAAAAAGTTAGTAAATTCGAGGATGGTCAACAAGAAGGCATTTAGGTGCAATGAAGTTAGTCTCTGAATTAGCAGATGAAGATCCTGAGAGTTATAAAAACTATTTTCGAATGAGTGAAGATAATTTTGATTTATTACTATAGGTGTTTCGGGACCCTTGTCATTGATATTCATTAATAAGATCTATATTTTTTTCTGTACTCCATCATTGGTTTGCCATTTTCAACGCTTGAAGCGCGTCCGAACTAACAATACACACGTCCGCACAGCGCAGGCCCTTTCGCGACATTAGTTTCACGTCGCGTCTTCACTATGAAATTAGTTGCATGACACTAATTTCACCAAAAAATCGCGCAGGGCACGAAACTAATTTACATGCATGAAATTAATGCATGCATTACGAAAGTATTAAATCACACGTGAGACTGTTGGTAAAACTAATGTCACGAAATTAATTTCACGCCACTAATTTCGTAATGTAAATTCGGCTTTACAATTTGAAGGGAACTGAGGCAGTATGCAAGTGGGACCTTCAGGTACGAGGTGAGAGTCAGAAGGATTTAACCACAAATTGCATAATTCTTATTGATAAATTAATAAATGTCGATTTTTTATAGTGTCGCTATTTTGAAATATAACACATATGAAATCGTAAGGCAATAATAATAGGTCTTCACCTATGTAGTTGCGATTTTACAGTACTGGCAATTTGAAACGTAATTTATATATGGCTGGCAATAAATTTTAAATCCAAATGAATTTTATTTTAGTAATACGGAATTCTATTTTCAAACTCAGTTTTTTTTTTTATTGTTTAGTGTTTTGTTTTTTTTATCTTTGTATCTTTTTATCAATATTGACACAAATAAAAATACGAGTAATGTTCGGAAACTTCCGAAATAGAAAATTTGCTCTAAAAATTAAGCCCGTGGTCGTCCCTAAATCTAGTCAACAACGACAAATCGTCTTCTCGCATTAAAAGTGTACAATTCCCAAAAATATTCGAAATTGAGTTAATATGCGAAATCATTTGGTATCACCAGTATTTTTCTTATAAATACTGTCAAAAGAGCGTAGTTTAGTTTTCGTTTTTTTTTTTGTTCACCTATATTTTGACTACCATAACAAAATTAATACATAATTTAAATTACACATTTAAAAGACAGATAATGTAACTGGTAAAAAAAAAAATGTTGCAAAGATGGTTAATATTAAATTTCACATGTTAAACCTTTAAAACACTCTCCTGTAATATTAGTAAGTTTTCAGATTATACAGTTTTAATGCGAGAAGACGAAATGAAAGGCGATACATAGTGGAAGCTGGCGATATTTAATCTATCGCTGACTTAGCAACTGCTTTCGGCGTTAGCATCAAAACACTATTGGTTCATTTGCGTTGCTTAACCGACATAGAAACGAAAGGGTTTATGTAGGGTTAGAGCTGCTAATACATATAACTAAACGCCTCAACCATCATTCCGTGGTCGCGTACCATCCAAGGCTATCTTCAAATCTTTGACATGTCTACTCATGTTTATCATGTTAACAACGTTTTTTGCACCTTTGATTAATTTGTTTTACACCAATTAATTATAGATAAAAAGGACTATAGCACTATCATATTACGATAACCAAATATGTTTCATTTCTGGTTAATCGTCATTCAATCCAATACATTAATCTAATTTATATAGACAGTTCCTAGAAGACGCTAAGCCGTTCAAAAATAAGGCATTACGCGCAACGCATCGCGTCTAATACTGTAGTTATAATCAACTAGCGACCCGCCCTCGGTTCGCTTCGGAAACTGTAATTTATTATTGATTTCTCGACTATTTAATGAATGTTATTATACATATTCCTCTTCAATCACTCTATCTATTAAAAAAAACCGCGTCAAAATCCGTTGCGTAGTTTTAAAGATTTAAGCATACATAGGGATATAGGGACAGAGAAAGCGAATTTGTTTTATACTATGTAGTGGTGATTACTATTGCAACATTTTTGCAAATTTACCGAAGAAGTCATTTAAAGATTAAAATTTGAAAAAAAAAAATATTACAAAAAACCTTCTTCAGACATTTTAATGGAATAAATTCAATTGAAGTTCAATTAAAAACATCGAACTGTTTTTGCCAATGCTAAATAAAATGCACCTTTAATTATAAAGATAAATGTCGCGTATTAAGCGAGATGATGCTTAAACAAAATAATATTTCGCCTTTCGATATATATACATACATATACATATTATTATGTAAGTATATTTGATCCGTATTCTGTCTAAGTTTGGTTTTACTTAGCTTTCGTATTAATTACATCAAAAGATTTTATTAGTTGGGAATAAGTTCATATTGTTGGTTATTGTTTAAATCTCACAACATTGAGATCTATCATTCCGAATGACAATGGGTGGCAACCCTACTGTACGTTCTCACGGACTGGACACAGCCAGTCGACGTTGGTCGGCATCATACGCTCAATTACACCGCTTTGCTTCGTCGAGATTCCAAAGTATCCACATATTTACTCGATTACGCTCCGATATGATGCCACCTTTTCCGACCTATGCTCTCCTGGTACCTCTAACAAAATTAATCGAACAGGTTAACCGAATCTTATTAAGTAACAGCTGTGACAACCTGATGGGAATATAGTTTAATCTGCCGCGAAATTAATGCAGCAGCTGTGGACTAAATAATACGGCTTCATTACACGTCGTAACGGAAATCAAAAGAAATACGACGACAGCATGTGATAAACAAACAAAACTAGGCTATGTACATTTTACATTTTTGTGCTTTTTTTATTTATAGGGTGTACTCCAACAGTAATTTTAATTAGATTAATTAAACAGAATTTCAAACCTAGACAAATTTCACCATGGCGAGTTGCTCACCCACCACATAAAAATAAAATAAATAATAGTTTAAAAAAGTAACAAATTACGATTTTATAGAAAATCCGACTAAAAAATAGAAACAAAATTTTAATACATTTTAATTAAAAATAGTGTAAGAAAAAATTATGTTATCGTAAAAAAGCGTGAGGTACTTTTCAGGATATTATCAAAATAACCCTTCTACTCATATCTGTTCATAAAATATTTACAACTACTTAGACCATTCACCCCAGATTCCGTTACATACTAACATACATACGTCTGAAGCTAATAAAAACGTATTAATATATACGTAGTGTATTTTATAAATGCCTTTTATCTACCACAGAATCTAAGAATAAGAAGGCAATGGAAACGCAACATTTGGAACAAGTTTAACTCTCCCGAGGGGCGAGACAACATCTGAAATCACTGCGAATAGCCGAATTACCACGTTTATGGCCCCGGACATTTCCCGAGCGAAGAATGTTCGAAATGCGAAATCATTGCAGCGAATATGTGCGACAATTTACGTAATTTCAAAATGTTATTATCGAAAAAAAAAAAAAAAGCTTGTTCCCTAACAAGGAATCTACACTTGTAACGAGAATTCGTGTAAAGTACGACTCAAGAGGCAATTTGCGAAAGAGGAAACAATAAAAAAGGCAATTCGCAAAATTCGAATACATTAAATACAATTATAAGTGACAATTATGTTTGAGCACCATTAAAATAAGGTCGGTATAAGTGCAGACTCATGAAAATTCGCTTCGAAGTGATAATGGCTATGGCGGAAAAAAAAAAAGTAAAACTGTTTGTGCATATCGTTTATAAATTCTGTGGTATTACGTTCTTCAATTGCTGGCCTCAGAGGTAGACAGAGGGACGCTACTAATTCATTATTAGATTCGTGACCTTGGACCGTTATTATAACGGTAATTATTAAAATTTGTATTTCCAACTTAGTATTGGAAGAAGCTCTTACGGCTGACTTGATGTTGAGCGGTGACTTGGGCCTATAGGCATCATAACCAGAATCCCACAGCTCACATTGAGACATAAATATTAAGTTTCAATTACTTTCGTACAAGTGCCCTGCCCTAACATTCAAATTGGAGCAAGTTGTCTTCGTTTTAGTAGAATATGAACTTACCACTTTTAATAACGATGAACAAAACTACGAAGCATTTATGAATCGCTATGAAAATAGTTTTTGGTTTGTTTAAATTAGTATGGTTACGGATGTGATTCCATTAAGCCCTTTATTTCTCGAGTATACTCCAGCAGTTATTTTGTCAATATCACAACACAGTTTAGGCATGGGTTTATAGATCATATCATATTTTTGAACGGATATTACATTAATTCAGTAATTTCTATTAAAGAATCTATTATTTTTCTTCGTTAGAATTCAAAAAGGAGAAAAAGCGACTTCAGGTCGAAAACAGTCCTGTAACCCTTTGATTATTTCTAGTAAAATATTGGCTACATTACTCGTGATCAAATGTTTCTATCAAATTTCAATAAAGCGATAAGGCGTTATCTTAACAGAATGTGATTGGAAACATCAAGAACCAACCACTAAGCTAATTTTCTCGACATGGTATTTTTTAATATAACTACCTATATGTCATTTTTTTTTTTTGTATTTTCAACGAATGCTCGAATCAAAGTGAAAATTGATATGAAAACATTGATACGAATTGAAAAAGACATATAATAGAATAAAGAAATATGAAGTTTGAAGCTACCATTGATAAGGATTCATGTCTAATAATTATTAAAGAAACACGCCTTGTCTAATATCATAACAATTAGCATATACTTCTCCATCCCTTAGAACGTGAATTATAGACAGATTTATCGCAAGTTATAAATCACAAACTCTAACCGAGTTTTCAGCAAAATTGAGTAATATCGAACGGTCAATAATATACCCTCTCGATTTACTCCAAACGAGACCCATCGGGCCTCCGGCGAGCCTAATGGTAACGTTACCCTCACCGTGAACAAGCCGATTCTATAAATTGCTCCATAGGAAATGTGGTTGAAACAAAGAAAGCTCACGTGCTATTATACCAATTTGTTTCGTGCTCAAGTTGAAATGTGGGCGGTTTATTAAGGTTTTGCTTATTTTCCAGACACGTTTAATGAGTTAGGTAACTAACTGATGGACCGTTGTAACTTTTTATGAAATATTATTATTATTATTATTGGAGTTCAAATTTGCGCAGTGAGATTAAACTAGAGATATTGTGAGAACGATTATTTTGGATTTTTATATTAACTTTGCGCGTTAAATAATTTTAAGAAGTTTGAAGCATCCTTTACCTAATGGGTAAGACGCCCGATGTACGTAATCATACGCACAATTTTTCAAAGTAAGAAGCGGTGGTATTCTTTGCTTTATATATTTTACAATAGCTCCTCCACAATTGAGACTTCGATCTTATGATTCAAGGAATAACGGAGATATTCGCATTCCGATGTCTGTTCATTAACAATTTCATCACGCATCGCATCAAACAAGCACAAGAAACGTGAGAAACAAACACCTAGTCGCAGCAAATCACGGCAGTTCATATTATAATCACTGAAATTGTATCGATAATACCCTTCGGACCTTCACCATTGTCCATCTTGCCGGTTATGCTATTTTAAAATCAATTACATGATTACTTGTTACTTTTTCACTTAGAGACCATTCGCACGAACGCTTTTTAAAAAACATTCGATGCGCGTTATTTTTTACTTGACGAGCCATTACTTCTAGAGCGCTTTTTTACGTTGCTATTTTTTTAATTGTTTTTCGCCGCACTTCGAAATAAATCAGCGTGCAGAGCGTCAAATTAGTCTTCGCCTGTGCGATGTCTAGCTCAGACTCAAGGTATATTTGCTGAGCATAGCAATTAATATTCAAATCTGATCTTATGTATAAACATTTAGAGTTAATGGAAAAAAATCAAGAGCTCTACAGCCTTACCTTATCATATCGATCATCCACAAATACATTACAGTTTCTAAGTTGTTTTTTTACAAGTAAAAATCGCTATGACCACTTGTGAACACTCCTGCGAAAAACGCCGTATAGTATTTAGTCCATTCCTTCATTATCAATATATAAACATTCTCGTTCAGTTAATTTATTATGGGATGTGGTCAAACATGGGAATGCAAGTGTTATATATTTTTCGATTTCTAAATACTTTCTCACGGCGCTTCCGTTGCATTTTGAGACTATTTTTATTTTTAGTTAATCATTCCATTACTTAGTTGCACGTAAAGACAATATTATTTTTATTTTGAGATCAAAGACAGCAAAAGTGGGGATAAGGAAAAAGTAAAAGAAGCATTAAAGAGTCCATTTTAGGGTTATTTTTTAATCAACAGAAGTAATTATCGTAGCAACAACCAAGGTGTTCGTGTCCAGCACCAAGCAAAGGTCTTTAACACATAAAAATTCAATTAAACTCGGTAATATTTGAGGTCAACGTACGTAAGAGTTATTAGTTACACAAGGATAGTCGCGTATGGCCGTTGATGTGAGGCAAATCATAAATAAGCTTTAGAATTGTTTAAAAAAAAAAAGAAACCAGTTACATTGAACCCCACGGATCGCTAACTCTGAAGGAACCAAGCGTCTCTGAGCAAGATAACGCGTATTGAAGTTAATACACGGACGTTGTTATGCTATTATTACGCGAAAATCAGCAGGTCGTTTGTTTTCTCTTAAAAAACAAAAGTCCAATATCAAAATCTCACCAGTTCGCAATGAAGTTTACATGTCGCGTACCTGAAACAATATTTTAAACCAATTAATATCCGAAACATTCGCATTTGAAATCGACGATAGTGCAATTCTTAATATCTACAATGAAGAAGGACAGCGTTTGTACTTTCAAAATTTTGCTTTTAAAGTTCATCACGAAACGTTAACTCAATAGCTCAAATAAAATATAGTTTCTTAAGACGACCGACTTGTACGATTAGCCAATGACTTCTTTATGTAATTAGCATGGCTCTTGCAAAAAATCTTCACGCAAAATCGGCTCTCGACCATCGATACGAAACAATGGACTCAACCGAGATAACAGAAATAGATAAACTATTTACGAAACTGTCCCGATATCGATTCAAATTACAATCGTAATCGGCGGAGTAAATAAGCATACTGTTTTACAAACAAAGGCTTGTGTAAGCTCATTTAATAACTCGGAAGGATTGTAAACTCGATAAAGATTACATCGCTTCGTTTATTCTTCTTACTACGAATTTTTTTTTTTTATTGCCCTCGTAGGCAGACGAGCTTACGCCCCACCTGACGGTGAGTGGTTACCGTCGCCCATGGACTTCAGCAATGCCAGGGGCAGAGCCAAGCCGCTGCCTACCGCTAAGAATCTTCAAGTATCGATGAAAAGGCGTTTCGATTCTACTCCGGTGCTCGTTTTGATGTTCGGATGATAAGTCTATTTCGGTTAACGGGTACTTAAGCGAGGTCAGCGTACGACAAACACCGTAGACGGTCGTTCAAAGTTTATGGTGTTTTATCAAGGTACCGTTGGACCAAATCTGGCTTTACTGCTGTTGTGTATACAGATACATTTCCGTTACAATTACATGATCGCGCTTATTTTCCTGCGTTATAAAATGCACACTGAACAGTATTCACGGCTGCCTTAAAATCTTGTTACGTACGCCCCCCGAGTGTCTAAGAATAAACGCGCACTATTTTAAATTCCCAAAACGGAATGTTCACATTTCAATCATCGTTACAGGGAGCGTCAATTAATAAGCAGTCGTCATTCTGGGCCGGGGCGTTCTTCTAAAAGGCTACATCGACCGAGCCCTTTGATGTCGCGCTCGAAATGATATAGTGTGAGCCGAGCGTTCTTTATCTCAGTCACCGATTGCCTGATTTATCGTCGAAATTTAATTCAAAACACGTTTTAGTACAATAAGATCTTCATCCTCATCTTTATATTACGAAATACGGTAAATTTAGATTCTTATAAAACTTAAAACCATAACTAACGTGAAAATTAAACAATTTTACGGTTTAATTTCGCATTTTTCATTTTAATTATATTACACGTTTCGAATACTTGACTTACTTCGTAGTCGCAAACGATACAATAAATAAAAAAATAAATAACATTTTTTTTTGTGATTAGATGAAAACCTAAAAGCGGTTGTTCTAAGACGAGCGAAAACCGCAGATTTTTTTATTTTTTTTTTATTGCTATGATGGATGGACGAGCTCACAGCCCACCTGGTGTTAAGTGGTTACTGGAGCCCATAGACATCTACAACGTAAATGCGCCACCCACCTCGAGATATAAGTTCTAAGGTCTCAGTATAGTTACAACGGCTCCCCCACCCTTCGAACCGAAACGCATTACTGCTTCACGGCGGAAATAGGCGGAGTGGTGGTACCTACCCGTGCGGACTCCCAAGAGGTCCTACCCCCAGTGATTACGCAAATTATAATTTTTTGCGGGTTTGATTTTTATTACACGATGTTATTCCTTCACCGTGGAAGTCAATCGTGAACATTTGTTGAGTACGTATTTCATTAGAAAAATTGGTACCCGCCTGCGGGATTCGAACACCGGTGCATCGCTTCATACGAATGCACCGGACGTCTTATCCTTTAGGCCACGACGACTTCAAAATTCAAAATTATATTATTACTAGTGGTCGCGCAGTAGTCGAAATTCGACTATAATTAATTGAAATTAAAAGTTTGAACATTATTATGGTTCTATTGTCAAAGACTATTATATTTCTATAGTCACAGATTTCGCCAAGAAAGACAAACAATATTAACTTATTCTCAACTTGACTACAGATTTTAAGCAATAACAAAAGTTTGACAATAAACAAAAAATATGTGTGTGTGTGTGTGTGTGTGTGTGTCAAATACATGGTAGTGTGTGTAATGTTTTCTTTATTGATTTCATGTATTTTTATGCATAATCTCTATATTCTCTATAAGTGTGGGAAATTTCGTACTCCTCCGTCCGCACAATTTTCACACAATTGTCCGTAAAAAGGGGTACAAAGTTTTTGCTTCACGTATTAATATATAGATTAACTTTTTTTTAAACGTGAATTATACCACTTCATTATACGTATTCATTTGTAGGTGCTCTTCGTCGCTGTAATTGAATTTTGAAGGTAGAAACGCCGCGTCAATGCTTTCAACTGAGGCACAAGGGTCACGCGCTGCTAATTATCTCGGCAAACACAACTTTCGACCAAACTACTGCTTCAAACAATACTAAGAAATTCCTTAGAACTGCCGTACCAGAAACCGTTCACACAACCATTGTATCGAAAATAATTATCTATAGGTACTCACTAATAAATAAAGCTGAAGAGTTTGTTTGTTTGAACGCGCTAATCTCAGGAACTACTGGTCCGATTTGAGAAATTCTTTCAGTGTTAGATAGCCCATTTATTGACAAAGGCTATAGGCTACAACGTCACGGTAAGACCAAGGCACAAGTGGAGCACCAATAAAGAATGTTTCTAAATATTTTCACTTTCTACGCAATTGAAGTGGAGGGTAAAGTTTAGCGTTATGCCAAAGTAACTATTCCACGCGGACGGAGTCGCGGGCAAAAGCTAGTATATATATATATCTATAAAATTTATATTTCCCGTTTTATGGTTCGTGGTTTATTCGTTCACTAGTCGTTTAATACGATTGAGATGAAACTTTGTATAGTTGTCGTTTTAATTTCAGACTAGCGACCCGCCCTCGTTCGCTTCGCTTCGGAAACTGTAATTTATTATTGATTTCTCCACTATTTAATAGATGTTATTATGCATATAAACCTTCATCTTCAATTACTCTATCTATTAAAAAAAACCGCATCAAAATCCGTTGCGTATTTTTAAAGATTTAAGCATACATAGGGACAGACAGATATAGGGACCGAGAAAGCGACTTTGTTTTATACTATGTAGTGATTCCTGCACAAGAACGCAAGATAGACGAAGCGTAACTAAAGTATTTTATATACTTACTCATAATCACATAAAAGCAGTCCAAATTCAAGCAGTGAAAGAGAAAACAAAACAAGATTTAAATGCGAGACTATAAATAGTTTATGGGTAGCATCCTCGCCCGCATGGGTTACACTCATGCCATAGCATGATAATCCGGTTTCATCCGAGTTTTATTACCGCCCTGTGATACAACAAATTAACTAATAGCTACATCTGGGTCGTTAATTCGGCTAATTCACAATCTGATTCACACCAGCCATTTGATATCGCTAATATAATTCGTTCAATTTGACTGTAATTACATTCTGATTCCACGGCAATTACTATAGACGTCTCGACTGTATTGGTTCAAAGTCCGTCAAAGACAAAACTCTATGTTATTGTTGTAGTCATAGGGTACCTCGCTGTTAGATAAGGCCCTCACAAGTTGTCTCCACTTCACCTTATCTTGCGCTTGCTCCCTTTTCATTCCGTTTTTCACAGTGCGTCGCCAATATTTAATGGTGGTAGGACGTCTTGTGAGTCCGCACGGGTAGGTACCACCACCCTGCCTATTTCTGTCGTAAATGCGTTTCGGTTTGACAGGTGGGGCAGCAGTTATACTGTTAAAAGTGAGACCTTACAACTCATGTCTCAAGGTGGGTGGCGGCATTTACATTGTAGATGTCTATGGGCTCTGGTAACCACTTAAAATCAAGCGGGCCGTGAGCTCGTCCACTCGTCCAAGCAATAAATAAATAAATAAAAATGTACAGGGCGACCAGGTCTTCTCCTACCACACGGTTGCCAGTCAAACGCCATCGATGCTGCGTTGATTCCGCAGAGCCATAGTGTAAGTATAGGTATTATTAATCTATACTAATATTATAAAGAGGAAAGATTTGTTTGTTTGTTTGTTTCGAATAGGCTCCGAAACTACTGGACCGATTTGAAAAATTCTTTTTCCATTAGAAGCCGACATTGTCCCTGATGAACATAGGCTACTTTTTTTTTTTTTTGTTTCATGTGTGTTTTAATGTTTCCGAAGCGAAGCGAGGGCGGGTCGCTAGTTAATCTATAATAATATTATAAAGCTGTAGAGTTTGTTCGTTTGAGCGCGCTAATCTCAGGAACTACTGGGCCGATTTGAAAAATTATTTCGATGTTAGATAGCCCATTTATCGAGGAAGGCTATAGGCTACATAACATCACGCTAAGACCAATACAAGCAGAGCACCAATAAATAATGTTTTAAAATCGGGGTTTTAATCCCTTTTGAGAACATCCACTGCGTGCGCTGCGGAAACGGTTAAGGTTTCGCTAAAGTAATGTATGAGAGAATTATTTCCCTTTAAAAGATCTAAAAAAAAGTCCGCCACGGCATATGTCTATATGTTAAGGTTAGCTCACAATAACGTTTTTTATGCTAACCAAATTTGTTCTAAAATACAGCCTTATTTGTGAACCACGTGGACGAAGTCGCGGGCAAAAGCTAGTACAAAATATTCCTATTCATTTCAATTCTACATAGCTGAACATTTGTTATCCTCAGTCTGTCCAATACACAAATAAACACGGTAATAAAGCCGTAACGTCCGCAGCGAGATAAATAAGTGTCCATCACATCGGATGTAGATGTCTGATGACCTCTATCTTATCGTGCCTAAACACCGCGATTACGAGGCGGTAATTGCTCTTAGTTCCGACAATCATCACCGCGTTACAATCAACAAGTGTCTTAATGTTAGTAATCATGTGGGCTCTCGTGAGCGGCCCATCAGTGGCGGCGCTTCCGTTAATGCCACATAACATAAATACATGGTGTAAAAACACATGTAAACACACAATGCGGTCACGACTAAGATTACGGTTATTCCATTTGTTTGTGAACAAGAAGGCCGCAGTGCTTGAAATTGTATTTGAACGTGACATCCGAATCGTATGTCTGTCTCAGTAAGCAACCGCACAATTGAACCGATGTGCCATCAACTTTTCCATATATTTTTTATTATATTTTATTTTTTTATTGCTTAGATGGGTAGACGAGCTCACAGCTCACCTGGTGTTAAGTGGTTACTGGAGCCCATAAACATCTACAACGTAAATGCGCCACCCACCTTGAGATATAAGTTCTAAGGTCTCAAGTATAGTTACAACGGCTACCCCATCTTTCAAACCGAAATGCACTGCTTCACGGCAGAAATAGACGGGGTGGTGGTACCTACCCGTGCGGACTTACAAGAGGTCCTACCACCAGTAAAAAAACAGTTCTGATATTGAGAAAACAGTCTTGGCCATCGGATGGTTTTAACGTATATTCGTTATTGTAGTTTCAACGAAGTAAATTCCCATTATGCCAAATTATTAATGATATTATCTGCTTTATGCTGCTTATAGCCTAACAGGCTGTTACAGCTTCTTGCGTACGGATAGATGAGCTAACGGGCTTAACGTGAGAGGATTTGCTAACACTAGCCCTAGCCAGAGCAGCGCTTCGCAGAATCTACCTCCGGATCTACTACACGACCCACTGAGAAAATCCGGCGAGAAACTCAGTGGCCTTATCCGAAATAAGTGACTGGCCATTTACTACAGAATGTCTTTTCATGTTTTAAGTTCGCAATTATATGAGGGCGTAGGGAACACATGTACTTTAACTGGATTACTGTTGTTTAATTAGACAACTTTTACTATTTAAATTGATGACATAACAAGTGTACACGGAAAAGATCAGCACATTTCATATTGTGTTATTATTATTTTACATTATTATTATTGGTACGTATTATTTTAGCGACACTTTTGTATGATTTACAAAACAGCTTAACGTTGTAAACTGTGATTATTCTCCAATATTATCTTTCACTGTTGTTATACTTGATGGAATATTGAGGCGTCACAAATTAACATGATTTGCTCGGTTATTGGTTTTTATTAGCCAAGGGTTTTGACGTACGTGTTTAATTTATTACCACAATTAATTAGTCATTTAACGTATTATTAAAACGCGTAGAAACTAATACGCTAATATATTCGATCGACCACAAACATGAATGGCAAACGTGTAAGCTCTGATAAGGAGCATTAAGTGGTTTGCTTACTCCACTTGAATCACCACACGTCATCTCGGATCCTCCCGATCCACTAACCCCTTGGCCACAGCCGAGAGCGGTGCGAATTGCGGTGCGTCGTGAGGCGCGGCAAGCGGGAGCAGCGAAAACAAATGGTAGACAACCTATGAAGTATGCCACAGCTACTGGCGGTGCGTTTTGCGGTGCGTTGCGAGGCGCGGTGAGAGGTGCGTGACATCTGGCGGCGACGAGCTGCGCCATGTGCGAGTGAAACAAATGTTTTTTTTTTTTTTTTTTTTTTTTTTTTTTTTTTTTTTTTTTTTTTTTTTTTTTTTTTTTTTTTTTTTTTATGATTGAAAGTTTACTGGTGGCCCGAAGGCCTTTCCAGTTTCACCAGGACAGGTGGGCGAGCAAAGGCTCAGCCAAGAGGGGTGGGATTTGCTAACAACTGCCCGAGCGCCTCCGAAGGAGACCTAACAACTCAAGAGCAATTGTTTCGCGAATGAATCTACTACCGGATCGGAATCGCGACCCGCTGAGAAGATCCGGCGAGAAACTCAGCGGGCTGATGCATGGGTTAGGTTGCACGTCGACCTCTTTGTCGAGTTCGACGAGTACGGTTACCGGGGTCCCTAAGCCTGCCCCTAGTATTAGAGCTGAAGGCATCTAATGCAAAGGTTATTGGATCTGATGGATCCGTAAGGACGTGTCTAGGGCGTCGACGGTGACTGGCTCCTGCATGATCAGGATTCGGGGAGTAGTCAGCGGCGGCAACGATAAGGCGATTATCATGACGCATAGCCTTATCGAAGTATCGTTCCGACGCTGACTTCATGTATTTCCGAATTGATTCGAGGCCCAGGTCGTCGTGTAGGTCAACGTTCCTCACGAACCACGGAGCCCCGACAGCTAACCTGCAAAAGCGGGATTGTAGGGATTGGAGGGTGTCTATGTGTGTGCGGGCCGCGTGAGCGAACACCACACTCGCGTAAGTCATGACGGGCCTTATGCAAGTTTTGTAAAGTGTCACCTTGTTCCGAAGGGACATTTTACTCCGCTTACAGATCATGGGGTAGAGTCTACCGAGAATAAACGCGGCACGGTCACGGACTGATTTTATATGCGGGCGGAATGTCATCGATGCATCCAGGGTAACGCCCAGGTACTTGACCTTCCTGGCCCAGGGTATGGGTTGTCTAAAGAGAGTAATCGGGGGTGTGAGATTCCTCCTCCTAATCCGGGAGGAAATCCGTGTGGAGCTTCCCCTCTGAAATAGCACCGCAGTACTTTTCGCTGGGTTGATGTCTATGCGCCATTTTCGGAACCACTGTCCTAGGGCTAGGGCTGCGCTCTGAAGCTTCTTCGCGATTAGGGACTTATTTCTACTAGAATAGTAAACAGTCGTGTCATCGGCGAATAAAGCTAAATGGGTCGGCGGCGACCGGGGAATATCGTTGACGAATAAGCTAAATAGGAGGGGTGAGAGGACAGAGCCTTGCGGGACTCCAGCTGTGAGAGGTCGTGGGGAGGAGCGGGTTCCCTCGACTCGATATCGAAAAGAGCGGTTCGACAAGAAGTCCCGTATGATGAGCACGAGACTATCCGGCACGCCCATGTTGAATAGTTTGAAAATCAAACCATTGTGCCAGACTTTGTCGAACGCTTTTGCGACGTCGAAGAAGAGAGCTCCCGTGTATAACGGTTTTGGTCGATTAAGCCCCACAAGAATGTGCTCCGTGAGGCGGTGCACCTGTTGAACGCATGAGTGATTTGTACGGAATCCGAATTGTTCATCGATAAGAATGCCCTTGGATGAGACGAAGTCTCTGAGGCGTTTGTAGAGCAGACGCTCATACAGTTTGCCTAGAGACATGAGGAGGCTAATCGGGCGGTAGCTCGTCGGATGATTTTTTGGTTTACCGGGTTTATGTATGCCGATAACGTCCGCTTCTTTCCACACCGCGGGAAAGATACAGTTCGCCATAGCGGCATTGAAAATAGATGCCAACATCACGATGAGTTGGACGGGTAGAAGTTTAATAACGCGGTTGGATATACCGTCGGAACCGGGAGCCTTGCGAGGACGTAGGTCTTTGATCAAGTCTTTAACTTCCATCGGGGTGACGGGTGGTAACGCATCAGAGGGTGGCAAGGAGGCTCTGCGTTCTACCTCACTGTCTACTAATTCTACATGAACAGGGTCCACGGATTGAGTGCTGGGCGTGCACTGGGTTTGCAATGTATCGGCCAGCAGCTCTGCTTTTTCGTCATCATCGAACGCCGCGAGTCGGCCTGAGGGGCCTACGAGGGGGGGCATAGTTACTACCGTATCCGATTTGAGAGTACGAGCTAAGCGGTAGTAAGACCTTTGGGAGGGCGCGAGTCCTTCTAAGAAATCAGACCATCTGGCATCTCGGACTTCGGCGATGCGAGACTTTACGTCGCGTTGTAGGGCACGCATTCGAATACGATTTTCCGCGGTAGGATACCTGTCGTAGGCGCGTATCGAGGCGTTCTTAGCTCTAAGGAGTTCCCTAATATCGTCGGACAATTTGAAGCGGTGAAGGAAGTCCTCCGCTACAACTTGTTTCGATGACCTATCTAATGTCGAGGTGATGTGTGACGTTAAGATGTCTATGGCTTCAGCGGTATCCTGAGGAGACGGGATAGAGTCCGGGTTAAACGGGAGCGATGGTGGATCAGATTCAGCCAGGCTGATGCCCAGCGTGTGCCAATCCACCACAGTCCTCGTGACGGGAACGGAATCGGGAGCGCGACCGAGCTTCATAACGACGGGACGGTGGTCTGAATCTAACTCTGAAACTACTTCGATCGAGTGTAGGCGCAGAGTTACGTTTTTTAATAACGCTATGTCGAGTATATCCGGGCGATGCGCGATATTTAGCGGGTAGTGAGTCGGGGTTAGCGGAGCGACGATATCGAAGGCGAGATCATCGACTAACGCGTCAAGCCGCCTGCCATTCGGGGTTGTGGTGTGTGAGTTCCACCTGATGTGTTTACAATTTAGGTCACCCGCCAGAATGACAGAGCTCCCCATACCGAGCAGCGCCTCGATATCACTGCTTAGAACGATCTTATCCGGTGGAAGATAAACGGACGCGATAACGATCGGCGCGTGTCCCGTCAGTGAGATTCGGCACACTGATGCTTCGATATTAGCGAGCGCGGGAGGATCGAGCGGGACGCAATGCAGGGCTCTTCTATAGTAAATGACGGTACCACCACCACGGGCAGAGAGCCTGTCGTTCCTGACCATGTTATAGTTCGCGATTTTAGGGTCACGGCGCGCGGGCTTAAGTAGGGTCTCCTGCACTAAAAATATATCAATTTGGTGGTCACGCAAAAAGTCAGAAACCTGATCACGTTGATTTGCGAGACCGTAAGCGTTAAAAAATCCTATCGTTACGGATAGGGGCTTTATTCTACTTATATACGCCATTGATTACCGGCGGAGTGAGGGGAGGACGTACGTATTTAATGACGCGTATACGTCGGCGTATTCCTGCACAACGGCGATAAAGTGTTGTGCAGTGGAGGCAGCGCGAATGGCGTCGCCCAAAGCGTTAACGCGCTCAAAGTTGATCGACTGAAAGAAGTCGATCGCTAAAGCGAGATTGTCGGACGCGGTCGGAGGGCAAGTCGCGGGAGAGGGACGAGTCGCGGGGGCGGGACGAATCGCGGAGGAGGGAGTTGTAGCCGTGTTCGTGTACGGCAGCGGTTTTGCCCAGGCCGAGACACTGGGCACCGCCGCCGGAACGAATGCTGGCTTAGCCTGCGACGCAGAGGGTGCCGAGGCTTTGATGTCTGGGCCGGAAGCTCGGAGGCGGTTTTGGCGGGCGACGCGGCGATTTATTTTAGGGGCTCGGGGGCAACCACGGTAATTCGCGGGGTGACCCTGTGTTCGACACAGGACGCAGCTAGGCGGTTCCGTCGCGGTTTTTTGGTCGCGAGCGCAGAGGGCCGTGGCGTGATCGCCCAAACACTTAACACATCGGGGGCGCGCGTGACAGTTACGGGAAGAGTGCCCGTACAATTGACAGTTATGGCACTGGCTAGGAGTGCCTTTTTTATGGGGGGCTTCGACAGCGATACCAGAGAGCCTACAGACGGTCTGTGTGTTAAAGATTTTCTTACCCTCGGGGGTAGGCTGGAGAGCGACTAGAACCATATTATATGGCTCCCTACCGCGACCGGTGTGCATACGGTGCACAGAATTCACTGGTAGGCCTTGTTCTAACAGGTCGGCTTTTACGAGCTCTACATCTAACTCTTTAGGGATTCCGCGTATTACAACGCGGAGTTCGCGCTCCTCCTGGAGCGTATACGTATGGAAACTTATACGCTCCTTACGGAGGTAAGAAGAGAGGGCCCTATGGTCGTCGGGTGTTTGAACCTTAATTTGAATGCCGTTCGCGAGGTTACGGGCATTCGTGAAATTTATATTTTTGGCCTTAAGGGCCAGGCAAACTCGATCCCAAGCTGCCTTCTCCTGAAGGATAACCGGGGGAGGGGTCTGGGTTTTATTTTGTGCCACCGGACGCGGCGACGGAGTGGCACGGGCTGGGGGCGCAACGGGAGTCTGAGGGCGGGGGCGCGACGCGTTCACGGCTTTGCTAATTTTAGCGGCCGCGGGAGCTCGAGACTCCGCGGCACGCTTCTTACCCTTCTGTACCAGGGTGAATCCATCCGTCGATGAGGCGGGGGCGAGGTCGACCTCCATGTCCGAGTCAGAGTCGGAGCACGAGGAGGCGGGAGCAGGCGACCTACGAGCAAGTGTAGGTGTTTTAGAGGGCGCGATGGAGGCCGCGGATGATCGCTCAGCTGAAACGATGGTCACGGCGGACGACGCAGCAGCTTTTCTCGCCAGTATAGGCGACACGGGAGCGGCAGGCACGACAGAGGCTGCGGTGCTCAATGCAGAAGCTCTGCACGCAGGTACAGGCGACGCAGGAGCAGCGAGCGCGGCGGAGTCCTCGAGAGGGCTCGCAGTGTGATTGGCCTTGAAGGCCAAAAACTCCGAGGCGAGCTGTGGGTGGCGAAGTCGGAGGAATTCCGCGAATACAGCGTCCATGATCGCTGAGTACCCAGGTGGGGCGGCCCCGGGTCTTGAAAACACTCGCCTTGCGGCGAGGCCCCAACTTCTCGGACCTGAGCGGTTCTATTGAACACAGGTGGCAATGCGGCGCGATTACTACAGGACAAAGAAAAAGCACAACAAAACAGAAATTACGAAAAGAAACAAAACAAATAAATACTTGCAGGAAACCACTTTGTCGGCAGATGTACCACGAACACAGAAACAACAAAAGGAAACAAAACAAATAAAAACTTCCAGAAAGAGCACTTAGTCGGCAGATGTACCACAAACACAGGCCGCGCGAACAATGGCCGGGCTAACAAAAGCCGGGCGAACAAAGACCGGGCGATCGAGTGGACGATGAGCACGTCCGCACGTGACGGGTGCCTCTATCGGAATGGCGAAACAAATGTACTAGACAATATGGAGGTGGCCACAGCTCAGAGCGGCGCGCGCGGCGGTGTCGGTGGACGCATTGAGGCATCGCGCGACCGAAACAAATCATTTTGTTTTTACCGCGCGTTGAGCTAATAAAATATAATGGATGTGGAACAATTCATTAGTGAAATACTGAGTAGACCAGAAATATGGATGTCAAAACATCCACATCATAAATATAGGCATGTTATAAAAAAAATGTGGGACGAAATAAAACAACAATTTTCTGGTACTAATGGTTTCCTAGATACTCTTGGATAGGATTATTGAAATAAAATTTGAAATTTGAATTGATTTCGTATTCTAGATGCTTGAACCGTTGCTCGATTATTCCGTCTTGATCTGCGTACGCTATTGTGAATATTGGAGTCTCCAAACTGGGAAATAAACTGCTGAAAATCTGCATCTCTGTCTCCATCACTTTCTGTTAAGGCACGAAACCTTTATAATCAATGTCGCGTGCTTTTTGTTTGCCTGTACACTTTTCGTAAAAATACGAAATTTATTAGTTAGAATACCAAACGCGTACTGAATTGTGACACTTGTCCGGGATAATGTTTTGTCGAAAATTATTTGTTCCGCATTTAAACCACCCGGTGGATATGGGCGCATCAAATAATTTTTAAGAGGATAGGCTTTATCAGCAATTAACACGTATGGTAAATTTAGATTTGAACCTGGTAATATCTGTGAAGGTTGAATCTATTAATAATCTATTTATCGGGATAGTTCTTATATTCCTAATATAATACCTAATAAATAGGGTGAAATTCGCCAAGTTCTCTCTTTTTCTTACTGGGTGCGCTCCTATTCTTGATTGAATAATATCTTCAGCTAAGAACGCACTTATTTCAAGGTAATATCGTGCCACTTTTGAAAGGGAAATTTGATAGGGCTTTCTAAATACGTCCACCTCTGACGCCGCCGCCGTCGCAACTAGTCTAGCTGTGCCATACCCCCGCAAATCACGCCGCCCGCCGCGCCTCGCAACGCACCGCAAAACGCACCGCCAGTAGCTGTGGCCAGGCCCTAACGGTGCTTTTAGGTACTTCAAGCACCGGTCACCGTTTGCGTCGAACCCATCGCTTGCGACGAAGGGCTCGACGAGTAAATTAACTCTCAGACACAGCCCACTGAGTTTCTCGCCGGATCTTCTCAGTGGGTCGCGTTTCCGATCCGGTGGTAGATTCTGCGAAGCACGGCTCTTGCTAGGGTTCGTGTTAGCATCGTCGTCAGGTTTGAGCCCTGTGAGCTCACCTACTAGCCACGGTTACGCTGGAATAGCCGCTCCAGGCTACCAGCTTAGGTAGGAAAAAAAAAATTAATCACCATACACCATACACATACGCACAGACGAGTTACTCACTCGGAACGAGCTATTTAGAGTTTTTGTTATTAATTAACACGTATTCACGAAGATGGCGCAACGAACAAACAAACACGTTCATTCGTAATTCTTCGAAGTGCCCATACGAAAGGGACTTACGTATTCATGACAAATGATAATCGCACGACTTAATACTCACCGGGTCACCCGTTCGTGATCCAATTATATTTTGTTCAATACACAAATGTAATTACGAATGCCTCAAATAAGGCAGAGCGGAGACGGAATGTGTGTTATATGAATAAAACATGTCCGACTGAAGAAGACAAGGAATTTCAAGAATCGTGTTCAAAAAAAAATGACCTATAAAATTTCGCTATCAATCTACGTTAGACGAATTTTATCGCATATTAATACTGTCAATGAGCATCGTTAACCTTAATTTGATTGTTCGTTTGGGGAGCAGATCAATCAATATATTTTTAAAATGCTGGTCATGAAATCGATACACAGTTAAGTCAGTTAGTTAACTGGTCGAACAAGATTGAAGTATCATCAATTATTGAAATGAGTTTAATACAATAAATGTTGTTTAACGAAATTTAGAGCATCGGGTCAGTTGTACATAGATAAAAATATATTAAACGCGTTCCGTACAAAACTAATTTTCGTATATAACACTAGAAATCGCAATGATGATTTATGTTACACGAAAGAAATCGTGTAGATCAATTAAGATCGTTGGTTACTTTGTGTGTGTGTTCATTCTGTTCGATATTTTTGAGAGAGTAATTGTTTTATAAGCAGATTTTCTACTGCCCGATAAAACGAATGTTTAAGATAAATAAATGATAAAGAAAACGTATCAATAAAGTAACTTAATTGTTTATTTTTTATAAAAAATAGGGTAGGTACCAAAATCCTTTTTAACTCGGTCGGATAACAGATATGCTGGTTCTAGTTTGAAGAGTATGAGTGAAGAATCACCGAGTTTCTCGGCGGATCTTCTTAGTGGGTTGCGTTTCCGATCCGGTGGTAGATTCCGCGAAGCACTAGCTAAGGCCAGTGTTAGCAACACTCCCGGTTTGAGCCCCGTGAGCTCACCTACTAGCTCGGTAATTCTAGAATAGTCCCTTGAGGCTACTAGAATAGCTAGGGAAAAAAATGAGTGAAGAAACAAATGTGATGAGAAGAGCTGTTATCTATATATTAATACGTGAAGCAAAAACTTTGTATCCCTTTTTACGAAAATTGCGCGGACGGAGGAGTATGAAATTTTCCACACTTATAGAGAATATAGAGAAGAAGTGCACAACGCTAATTTTTTTTTTTTAAATAATGCATAAAAGATACATTAAATCGATAAAGAAAACATTACACACACTACGTACCATGTATTTGACGCACACACGCATGCATACTATTTTCAAGCTTTTGTTCTTGACGTCTGTTGTCAAATTGAGAATATATTAAATATTGTTTGTCTTTGTTAATATTTTTTATAGTGTAGTCTTGGCGAAATTTGTGATTATAGAAGTATAAAATACAATCATAATAGTGTACAAACTTACAATTCCAATTAATTATAGTCGAATTTCGACTACTGCGGGACCTCTAGAGGTCCTCTCGACAAGACTTAGAGTTTATGTATCGAAAAGCGTGGCGACATTTACGTTGTGATGTAAACTCCAGTGACCACTTCCTATCTGGTAGACCGTGATCACTCGTATAAGCAATATTGTGTTATAAAAATCAAATCATGTCTATATCGATATTGTTATATTCTCTCATCTGGTGTTGGAGCTCTTAATCTGGGACTAAGCAGTGATTCACACCGCATACATTTCAATGCGGCCACGATAAATTTTACGACTGAAGAACTTTTTGTCAAACCTTTTGTTAAATAAAGTATTCAATTCGTATAAATTCTCGCATTGGTATTTTTAGCTTTCGCCGTCAAGTGTATGATGGAGGCTTTAAACCTTTCTGTCAATCATACATTAATTAATAATGCCAGTATTAATAAATCTTCTTGAACAGAATTGCGTACAAATACCGTTAGCAATCAGTAAGTATTGTTATTTGCCACATTTATTAGCAAAATAAAGCTTACAGAAAATACATACTGATAAGCTGGAATAGTGTACATTATGATTCTCACAAGTGACAGCCCTCAATCTGGCAATAAACATAATTGACATAATAAACATAAACTACATTTGAGATTCACAATCGTTTCTTAATGCAACGAATACAATAGTTAATAATAATATGAACACAATGTCGATAAATTAAACAGTTTTTTTTAAGTCAAGGCCTTCATAATCAGACGATGCATTTACTTGTTGATCAAAAAGTTTCGAAGTCTTGTCATTCATGGAGTGATGTTAAATTGAGGTGAGCATCTAGTTAGGTATTGTATCGAAGCGACAGCTGATGACCCCGGTCAAGGCACCGGACGCTGCTATCTAGTTTAATGTGAGATCATCTGTCGTCACCCACTCTAAGTGGATCCTTGACTTGACCGAGCTCGTAACGAAAAACGTTAAACTCGACCGTAATTTTAATACAAACGATTTGTTCTCAGAAGAGATCATATCGGAGTTTGAAATACACGGTGAATTCAAAATGTACCTACTTAATAATTTTTGTGGTCCCTTGATTCCAGTCGGAATGCCCGTGTATTTGAAAATTGAAATACACTCACAACATAAATCGACTTAAACCGTTTTTTTTAATTAAATTACCTAACTGACAATTATCATAGACATTTGACGCTTAACAAGAAATAGCTACGAATGAAATTTTAGTTATTAAACTAGAAAGCGTGATTTTAAATAGGTGTATGTGTATACCAATGAAAAATACATTTTGGCAACACAAGACAATGAAACGCTGCTCGCGGAGATAGAATGCGTGAAAGTATATAGGTATTTTGTCTCACAAGAAAGTAAATGTAACAATGATACGTAAAATTTTGTGTTTCCTTACTTACGTAACGGTAATTACAAAGAAGGCATTATGAATGAAAAAAAAAACGAATAAGAGAGATATATACATTTGGGATAGTTAGTTAAACGGTACAAGCAAACAAACGGGTTCTGTCGTGTTAAAACTTGAAACATAATTGATACGTGAATTAAAGTTTCCGTCTATTTCTTTACTAAAAAATGTACTAAAAAAAGAAATCATGTCACAACTTTAGAAATCTATAAAGACAAATAGTCTCTATAACAAGAATTGGGATGTTTGAATTCAATAAATAGGTTACAACTGCTCAGTATGATCGCATCGAAACCCGAATACCGTTACGGTGTGAACATAGCAGCCCCTATGTAGCTGCCATCTCGCTTTGACAATAACCAACCCTCTATTCACGATCGTGGGATAATTAAACATTTATGTCGTAGCAAACAGTGCCACGAAAATACACTAATTTTATAGCCCCTCTATCAATTAATCTTAATTAAATAAAATATCTATTGTTTGATTTATTATGAATTCACACGGTTTGTGATTGCTTCCTTGACTGTACAAAAACTGTGTTGTATCAGTTGGCATATTAAAAAAAATGTAAATTAAGCAGGTTTATAGTAAACGAAACTATTGAATTGTGAGCCTTTTTCTTACGTACCTTTAAAAATGACAATATCCTGAAGCGTTCAAAACATCCATGAAAATATAGGAACACTGGCACAAAACTGAATACAATTCTCCACAATGTGTTATGTTTATTCACCACAAACAATAAAATAAATCAATAATCAATATAATTAGTACTAAAACGGACGAGGGTTTCAATTGAGAAATTCAAAAGTTATAACATATTTCTTTTCTGTGAAACAAAGCACGAGATCGAAATTTTTTTTAAGCGAAACGACGTGCGATCCTCACGACAGCTCAACTCAGACTGCATCAGACGGTAGGAGAAGCGCGGTGCGGGGGGGTCACAGTAGGGGGCGCGCGTCAACCGCTAGAAAAGGCATCGAACCGGGGGCTTGTGTCACTACTGATATGATAACAAATGTATACAAAACTGACAGATCCTCGGTGAGATGAATATTTCTTTAAGTTTCACACCAATAAATCTATGTATTTAATCAAAAACCTATTTATTTTATCACGAAAAGTCACTGCCTATAAACGAACGAAACAGATGTCTATTGACAAAACGGCTTACGAAAATAAACAAGATGACTCTTTGGGTAAAGATACAGAGTGAATAATAAATCTTGTCGTGAAAGAGGGTTGACTTTGACCGTACGCGATGTTTATTGGGGATAGAAATTATAACGTTACGAAAGTTATACAGAAATAGTTTATTAGGTACAATGGCGGATCCAGGGGGAGGGTCATGGGGGTCATGACCACCCCCTGAGCTGGGTCCAGTACTTAGGTGGACCACTAATTGAATATAATGATTTTATTTATATATTTTGTCACCATACAGATTTTATGTAACTATGTACATACCTTCAATATTTAATTAATTTAATATAATATAATAACTTTGTATAATGGCAAACATTTGGGAACGAACGCATCTAAATTTGACTATGTGACCCCCTCCTGGCGCCAAAGCTGGATCCGCCCTTGATTAGGTAGATCCTTTTATTAACTACAGAATGTCTCAAGATCCATACGACACATGCTTTAAATTTTGTAATTGAGATTATCCACGATTCGTTTAATTTAAGAATCTATGTTAGGTGGAATGGATTAATGCTACTTTATACTTAGTGGTTAAGCCTCTACGACCAACATCACAAATATATAGGATGTGTTTTTTTTTACCTAATGTATTTATCAATGTTTTTTTATAGCCCTTGTAGCAGACTAGCATACGGCTCACCTGATGGTGAGTAGTTACCGTCGCCCATGGACTTCAGCAATGCCAGGGGCAGAGCCAAGCCGCTGCCTACCGCTTAATACTCTCCACAAACCTCGTTTGAAGAAGGACATGTCATGGCGCTCGGGAAACACCGTGGAGGGGGAGCTCATTCCATAGCCGGATGGTACGTGGCAAAAAAAGACCTCTGGAAACGCACTGTGGATGATCGCAGTGGCTCCAGGTAGTATGGATGTGTGCTTTAAAACGCAACAAATGAAATTACTTTAAAGTAACATGAAGTTATGTTTCATTTAAAATTCTTGTTGCCCTACCAAGGTGTTATTTGGTAGACATTTGGTTCGAATATTAATGTTCGGTGCTTGTATTTATGTATATTAATAATAGTAGTGTAAGGTAGAGGGGGAAGTGGTCGACCGAAGAAGGCATGGATGGAGTGTGTCAATGACGATAAGAGAGAGAGAGAGGAGTGAGTGTTAAGATAGCGGCTGATAGAAGAGAATGGAATAGAAAAATTCGCGTTGCTGACCCCACCTTGTGGGATAAGGTGGAGACAAAGCAGAAGAAGCTTGTATTTATGCAGAGTTTTGCTTAAATTGTCATTAGCGCGATTCAGGTTTTGTTGGATTTTTCTATTCTGTGACAGCATCACTTCCCCGTGAGACTGCAGGTCCTGCCAGTACCGAAATAACAGCACTATATGCGTAAAATTGATCGTTTAATCAATGATAAACTTATACTACTGACAATTGGTGGTATTGTAAGGTAGCAGGCGGTAGGCACACAGGTAGGGTACCTGCCTTGTTATGTTGCGATAAAGTCATATATTGAGAGTTTAGATAAACGTTATGCAACTCAAAATAACCTTTAACCTTGTGTTTTAGGGTGGCAATCGCGTTATCGTGCATATAGCCCTCCGCGATCACTAAAAGCTAGGAGATCCATTTCCCACTACTATCTTAGCCCGCTGAGTTTCTCGCCGGATCTTCCCAGTGGGTCGCGTTTCCGATCCGGTGGTAGATTCTGCGAAGCACTGCTCTTGCTAGGGCCAGTGTTAGCAACACCTCCGATCCCTGAGAGCTCACCTACACGCTAGGATAACGCTGAAATAACCGCTGAAGGCTGTCAGTATAGGTAGGAAAAAGATACCATCTACACTTTATGCGAATTAAAAATTATAACTTTTTTTTACAATAATTCGAGGTAAAATCCCTTTAGTCGCAGAAAGTTACTGGCGTATTTTATCGTCTTTCTCTCTAGAGCTTTTTTTTTTTTTTTTATACTAACAATCACGCCACGTTAACTGGTCCCGTGATAAGTTCGTAAAGAACTTGTGTTACAGGTACCAGATAACGGAAATAAATGTAAGATTTTTATTATACACATACATATATTTAAGATACATCCATAACCCTGGAAAAGACATTTATATTTATCATACAAATATCTTCCCTTGGCGGGATTCGAACCCGCGACCCCCTTGTGTAGTGACCATGTCACTTACCACTACACCAGACGGCCGTTAAATTATTTAAATTATTTATTGTACTAAAATTTCTAAAGCTTAAACTATTCGATTTATTTATTTTAAATGTACGTATGTTTATATTGTAGTATAGGTAATTAGCCTTAAAGTAAACTAACTTAACGAGTAATTAATGCCCGATCCCTTTTCGTCTGAGTTTAACATTAATCTTTACACTTAATAAGCCTACATTGGTGTTTTAGTATCGATTTACTTACTCAGGGATTCAAATTTAGTTCCTTAGAGGAATCTGTTGTCGTAAATGTATCACTAATAATTAAGCAACATTTTTTTTTGAGGGATTCATTTTTATTACACAAATTTTATTTAAAATTATATAGGCAGTCATAACTTAGGCCGGAGACTGAACTAAGATATTTACTTTGATAATTTAATAAATTATTTCTGTTTAACTTAAGAGGATTTTTTGCATTGCAATTAATACTGACTACTTAAAGAAATATTAATGAATTCATGTAACCAACAACTATGCTTTTTACAAAATGTTTCATTTAAAAAAACTTCAATAACCTTAGTAGCTATTGGTCGAAGAGCCGGTAAATTGCTCAATGATGCTTCTGTCTAATTTTATTGACCTAAATTAAAGAGCAAAGAACAAAATACGCACCGTCTGACTGGCATCTTCACATTCAATATTAATATCATCATCAGCTTTTTTTTATTTTTTTATTTTATTGCTTAGATGGGTGGACGAGCTCACAGCCCACCTGGTGTTAAGTTGTTACTGGAGCCCATGGACATCTATAACGTAAATGCGCCACCCACCTTGAGCTATAAGTTCTAAGATCTCAGTATAGTTACAACGGCTGCCCCATCCTTCAAACCGAAACGCATTACTGCTTCACGGCAGAAATAGGCAGGGCGGTGGTACCTACCCGCGCGGACTCACAAGAGGTCCTACCACCAGTAAATAAGCAACCTCGCTGTCGTCTAAAGTTTTCCCTACGGTAACAAAGCTCGCGAAATAATTACTCAAGTTAAAATTAAATCAAATCGAACATAAAAACTTAATGATTTAAAAAAGAAAAGCTAAAAGCTAAAGAAACAACAACCTAAGAGTGTAACAGAGCTGAACTAATTAACGGTGAAAAATTAAAATAAAACAAAAACGACAGTGTAAATCATTCAACGACATTGACTCACTCGTAAGTCACTTGGTCGAGTAGGATATCTGACGCAGACGGTACCGAAACGATCATAATTAAGTCACGATACAAGATTATACTGCGCTATCTCTTAATTTGATCCTGCTTTATCTGAGCTTTTATCATTTCATTAAGAAGTATTTTAGTTTGGTGACATGATTGTTCAACATCGTCGAATCACAAAAGAATGTAAATCAATCGCCAAACAAATTTAAAAAAATTGGACACAGCTAATGAAGTAACAACGTTTAATAGATCTTAAAATATACTAGAGGTCCCGCAGTAGTCGAAATTCGACTATAATTAATTGGAATTGTAAATTTTTACACTATTATGATTGTATTTTATACTTTTATAATCACAAATTTCGCCAAGACTACAATATAAAAAATATTTAAAAAGACAAACAATATTTAATCTATTCTCAATTTGACAACAGACGTCAGGAACAAAAGTTTGACAATAAATAGTATGCATGCGTGTGTGCGTCAAATACATGGTATGCAGTGTGTGTAATGTTTTCTTTATTGATTTAATGTACCTTTTATGCATTATTTAAAAAAAAATATTAGCCTTGTGCACTTCTTCTCTATATTCTGTATAAGTGTGGAAAATGTCATACTCCTCCGTCCGCGCAATTTTCGTAAAAAGGGATACAAAGTTTTTGCTTCACGTATTAATATATAGATTAAAATACATGCCGGATAAAAAAACTTATATCAATAATCTTCAATAGTGAAGTTTGGTGTGTTTTAATTCCATTATAGGACATTTCACTCAAACCTTTTGCTGCAACATTAACGAAATAATTAAACAGTTCGTCTTCTCGAATTAAAACTGTATAATCTCAAAACTTACTAATTTTACAGGAGAGTGTTTTAAAGGTTGATCATATTGTGATATTTTTAATATTAATCATCTTTGCCGCATTATTTTTTTTATTTTTTACCTGTTACATTATCTGTCTTTTAAAGTGAGATAAAATTATGTATTAATTTTGTTAATAGTAGTCAAAACATAGGTAAACAAAAAAACAAAACTAAAACTAAGCTATGCTCTTTTGACAGTATTTATGAGAAAAATACTGGTGATACCAATGATTTCGCATATGAACTCAATTTCGAATATTTTTGGAAATTGTACACTTTTAATGCGAAAAGACGAGTTACCGCTCAATTTTGGGTTTGGATAGGAAATCCGTAATGTTGCGTAAAGTGAAGTGTATCTTGCCGATAAAGTGAGACAATAAAAATATATGGGGGGTCACGGTTAATGCCACAAACGTGCCGAACTGTTTGAATTCGAATTTGTTTGCTGTATTGTGTTCTTCGGAAGACGCACGTGGCAAACTAAATGATTTATTGCGATTTCTCATCGTGGGTGGCATCTGCCTTTTTAATGTTGACTAAAAAATCATGTTTGGGTCCTATTATTGAAAATCACTGGTGGTAGGACCGCTTGTGAGTCCGCGCGAGTAGGTACCACCACCCTGCCTATTTCTGCCGTGAAGCAGTAATGCGTTTCGGTTTGAAGGGTAGGGCAGCCGTTGTAACTATGCTGAGACCTTAGAACTTATATCTCAAAGTGGGTGGCACATGTAGATGTCTATAACCACTTAACACTAGATGGGCTGCGAGCTCGTCCACCCATCTAAGCAATAAAAAAAATCTAGTTGAATACAAGTTATTATTATTCGCTTCAAAAAATTGCACGGCTTTCAATTTGATCCGATTCAATTTATAATCGATTTTGTTATACACACATACATATGTAAATATATGTGAATATTAATCGGGATTAGCTAGCGTTCAGATGAAAGTTACATTAGCTCTTTCTGCTTGTCTGAGCACAAGCGAACGTTAAACAGTACGTACAGCACTTGTACACGTACATATAATATATTAATTACCTTGTTTTTATGACCGTTGCGTACACATATAACACTTAGTTTTACCTGTTGTTGCACGATACAAGAGCATGTAATCGGAACGTCATACGCGGTAACAGAGATGAAGTTGGGCAATTTAGAGAACTAAAGTCGACTTTCGAAATTAGAACGTTGAAAGAAAAAAATCTAATTACAATCGATATTATAGACTGTAGATTGTATTATATAACGCGCATGCATTATGCAGTCGGATAGTTCTAGTTGAAATAATAGCTAAAGTAATTTGGGGATTGGTAAATGTTTTGTTCAGAAGACGGTAATAGTAATAGTCTCTCTGATTATGAATTAAAAATGACTTTCTTTTGTTATGGGAAGAAAATCTTCTATATATTTTTTTATTGCTTAGTTGTCTGGATGAGCTCACAGCCCACCTGGTGTTAAGTGATTACTGGAACTCATAGACATCCACAACGTAAATGCGCCACCCACCTTGAGATATAAGTTCTAAGGTCTCAAGTATAGTTACAACGGCTGCCCCACCCTTCAAACCGAAACGCATTACTGTCGCACGGCAGAAATAGGCAGGGCGGTGGTACCCACCCGCGCATATACATATCAATATATGCGAGATTATTATATTTGGTCTCGAAGTGAACAACGTTGAAGGCGAAATGGTATAAGTTACGAATGCCCTAAACTTTAAACTGCACTTAAAGCATTGCCTTTAAAGTCGCATCGTAAAAAAACATTATATGCACATTTTGTTTTGACAAACAGTAGAATTTAAGGGTATAATTATTTATGTTGGCGGCTCGTATTCGGCTCAAAGAGAGTACCCACGAAAATTAGACATTTCGCATTCAACGGCAAAGAAGCCAGATGTGGGCGGGTTTGACATTTGCGTAACGTTTGCGAGTCGAGGGTACGAGCTGTAGCTTTAGGCTCAATTTACTTTTTTGTCTTTAAATATTTCTTTTGGGATTAAATTGTTGTCTTTGTATTAACATAATGGTTTGTGGTTCGAAGACATAAATTCTTCATGATGGCGACCTGAATTCTTGGTAGACTATTCTCTCTCTCTCTCTCTTCGATCGGTTCCTCACTGCTGAGGATCGTGACTCCGTCCGATTTCGTCAACCAACTGTCTCCATCGATCCCGCCCTGCAGCCCGGTGGAGTGCGTCGCTGATAGGTATCCCCAGTTCCTCCGCTATTTGGTCCGACCATCGTTTGGGACCTCTACCCCTAGGCCTTTTTCCCTCTATTTTATCACTATTATTTAACAGATTCAATAAAGTAACCGGTATATCGCGTACAAAATAAGACTGGATTCAAGCCCTGCAAGCAGTTTATTGCGTTTTGTACATCGGAGGTTACAAAACTCTCACTCATTCTCGAGCCCAGTGTGCTTAGTCTGAGTTTTTGAACGTTCTCGATAGCGTAAAAGTTAGCTCATATTTGTATGGAATGGGATCGTTTGCGTACGTTTGCCGCTAGGGGCGCTGTTCCAACTGCATACAAAATTGGCTTCACTTTTACGCTATCGAGAACGTTAAAAAACTCGCACTAAGCACGCTGAAGAATTGTTATCGTGTGACAAATTTCATAGCGATCGCTTAAATCGTTTAGGCGTGAAGAGATGCCCTCTGAGTGTTTTGGGTCCCCCTCACATGTCGGTCTGGGGACCGGCGAGGGGCGCCTAAGAAGACGACGTGCAAGCTGGTCTGCACGCGTTTTACGCAAGAGCATCCGGGTGATGGAAGGCCGGCTATCCTCGACCCACGCTGGTTCTGGTGCAGCGAGGTATTCCGTAGGATGGCTCACTCTAACCGGCGCCATCTAGGCGGGCTTCGGATAGCCTGCTGACTGAGAGGGCTAGTGGTCGTGGCGCCGACGACCGCCGGTCCGGCGTCCCGCGGGGGGGGGTGATGGGAGAGATGTGCTCCGCACTAAGCGATTCACTTTCCCCCCTCTGCCTCTTCATGAGTTCTGTTTCATTCGAGGTTTGGACGTTGGTTGTTGAGCGACAGGAGGTTTTAGTCAGTTCGACTCTGACATGCCCCGCCCTCCATCCCCAGTGGAGGGCGGAAGTCCGGCGATTTCCTCCTGACAAAAAAAAAAGGCGTGAAGAGATACAAAATGTTTTCGTTCATTTTCATAAATATATGACCCACTCAATTTCTCGCCAGGTTTTCTCAGTGGTCGCTATTTCGATCCGGTGGTAGATTCAGCGAAGCACTGTTCTTGCTAGGGCTAGTGTTAGCAAGTCCTCCCTGGCTGAGTTCGTCTATTGGTAACGATTAGGTAGGGAAATAGCTTAAAATCTAAAAAAAATAGTCCACGTGAGCGAATTCGCGGACGGAAATCAATACTGTTATAATATAGGAGTGTTAAAGTATGCATGTCATTTGGAATTAATATTAAACTTGATGATGATATATTTTTGCACAAAACTTCCTTCCTCGCTTCGGTTTCCTCAGTACTGAGGGACGCCACTACTTCCTCGCAACTTTTTTTTTTTTTCCTACCTAAGCTGGTAGCCTAGAGAGGCTATTTCAGCGTAACCGTAACTAGTAGGTGAGCTCACGGGGCTCAAACCTGACGACGATGCTAACAAGAGCCTAGCAAGAGCCGTGCTTCGCAGAATCTACCACCGGATCGGAAACGCGACCCACTGAGAAGATCCGGCGAGAAACTCAGTGGGCTGTGTCTGAGAGTTAATTTACTCGTCGAGCCCTTCGTCGCAAGCGACGGGTTCGACGAGAACGGTGACCGGTGCTTGAAGTACCTAGAAGTACCTTTAGTGGATCGGGAGGACCCGAGATGACGTGTTTTGGGCGACGTCGACTGCTTTCCATTCTTTCCGCAGGATCGGGAATTACCTCGCAACAAGAGTTTGTTGTGGATCACTCGACGCCATTTTTTCCTATCTGCCGCCAAGTGTAGAGCAACGTGGACTATGGTGTCAAGAGTACTACGGTTCTGGTAAGACCAACGTCCAACATCCTAAAATTATACTTTTATAATTAGATACACTATAACTCTTATTAATTTCAATATTCGAGTTAAATAAGAAGACTTCAAAAAATAAATGTAACTCCCATCTCTATCAAACAAAAAGGAATCAACGTCATGGTTTGATACTAATTTATTCACAATATTATTTGCATCAAACAAATTTAAAAAAAAAACCATTGTTATATTATCCTTTGCGAATGCCTCTTCTAGTCACTTATTTTGTCTTTAGAAATGAAACTAATTAATGAATTGACCTAAAGTCTCACAATTAGGTGGTAAGTTGTTATAAACACAATTGCTTCCATCATTTTATTCTATCAGTTCGATTGTCAGATTTACATGTCAAAAGCCGCAGTACTATTAGATTTTGTGGTTGATTTTGTGTAATAACACGGTGTGACGGTGCTCGTCTGTGTTTCGCATCATTATCGATTCCACGCTATATTCGATAAAACATTGGTAATATCTTATTTTGTGAGTTCGTATAAATTTCATAACGTTGTCATTATCTGAAATGTTCTTTAATTGTCTTGCTAATGTACTGTATTGCGTATATTTAATTAAGCTAATTAAAGCTCATTACTTATTTATGAAGTTGAGAAATTAGGGAGGGCATAAGGAAAATAGTTTAATAAAAATACGTAGGTATTTTGTTTCTAAGAATTGTAATTACATTGACGTTTTACATTCCATTACGCTCAATTTAAATAATATACCTATTTCTGCGGGCCGGGCTTTAGTGTTTGCTCGGTGAACCTTACTGAATAGTATTAGAAATGTTTTCTTGAGCTGGGTGCAAATGGTAACATTAAATGAGTTTTGAAAGGATCTAAGGTCATCAGTCTCTGGTTAAGTGAGGGCAGACAGAGCACTGAACCGTTGATTCTAAGGACGAAGGCATTGCAGCTGTCGAAAGTCTAAAGTCTAGACAATTTGACGAATATTATTGTAAAATTGACGCCTTTGATGTGATAATTTGATGCCTTTGGGAGCCTTGGAATAGTTTCTCTGTCATTCAAAAATCAAGAAGAAACTTTAGTGCCGATCAAAGGACAAACTTAAGAGTTTTGACTTGGAAATGTGTTATAGTTCTACTAAATACTGGTAATTCTTTTTACTGGCGGTAGGACCTCTTGTGAGTCCGCGCGGGTAGGTACCACCTCCCTGCCTATTTCTGCCTTGAATCAGTAATGCGTTTCGGTTTGAAGTGTGGGGCAGCCGTTGTAACTATACTTGAGAACTTATAACTTATATCTGAAGGTGGGTGGCGCATTTACGTTGTAGATGTCTATGGGCTCCAATAACCACTTAACAACCAGGTGGGCTGTGAGTTCGTCCACCCATCTAAGCAATAAATAAAAAAACCGTTTAATTAACGTATTAACGTTTGGTTGTTCATCAAAAATTACCCAGCTGAGTAAATGATGTGACATCATGCTTATAGAGTGATCGATACCTCCCACCCCGCCCTCCGGAGTTCGTAATCTATGCCGGTAATTACTCAATTTACACAAGACACCGACCGATATCATCAAAGGTAAGATTACGAGCTGATATGAGTCGCTCGCACGCATCAGGGGAGGCTTAAAAAGTTTTCGGGGCTTATTTAAGGTCGAGGAGTAGACTAAAGTTTATGTTACAGATATTCACATTAGATTATAACACATTTTCGGTATAACAGGCGCGAACGATGACTATTCGAAGTAACTTAGATTAGCTGTGGCGTTGTCTGTATTTTGATAGAGAAATTGTGTCCACGTCATTTCGGATCCTCCCGATCCACTAACGGTGCTTTTAGGTACCTCAAGCACCGGTCACCGTTCTCGTCGAACCCGTCGCTTGCGACGAAATTAACCCTCAGACACAGCCCACTGAGTTTCTCGCCAGATCTTCTCAGTGGGTCGCGTCGTCAGGTTCGAGCCCCGTGAGCTCACCTACTAGTTAAGGTTCCGCTGAAGTAGCCTCTCAAGGCTATCAGCTTAGGTACAAAAAAAAAAAAAAAGGATATAGAGAAATTGATGTGCTCACTAACTAATAGTAACTAGATTATGATTAACTAGCGACCCGCCCTCGCTTCGCTTCGGAAACATTAAAACACACATGAAACCAAAAATAAAATAAAAAAAATTAAAAAAAGTAGCCTATGTTCATCAGGGACAATGTCGGCTTCTAATGGAAAAAGAATTTTTCAAATCGGTCCAGTAGTTTCGGAGCCTATTCGAAACAAACAAACAAACAAATCTTTCCTCTTTATAATATTAAGTATAGATAATTGATTCCCTGAATTAGTTGAAGTACTTGGGATCATGAAGATTTAAATTAATTAAATCGAATTAAAACTACTTTTACGGTTTAATATACCTAGCGTTTTTTTTTTTATTGTCATGATTACGTTGTTATGTCGAAGTTTCGAATACCCGAATACGTATTTTCGTGGTTATACACGAAATTAAACCGTAAAAGTTGCTTTAATCATGTCTACGTCTCGCGAAAATCGAATTTAACTAATTCATAATATGGTTTTGTTTTCCATGATTGATGATCCAACAAGTAAATCTCCGATACTACTTACTAAAACAAACGGATAGTCCTAAAGGGTCGGGCTATATATAGGAGAACATTCAAACAATGGAACGTCGTATATAATAATGTCTCATAAAGCACAAAAGGATTCATACGACCATACACAAAAAATGTCTTATATGATACAAAGGCATTGTGAGGGTGATAAAGTGTAGCATCAGAAAAGATAATTGTAAACGAGGCGACGACCTAAATACTGGCACACGTGGACGACTATTTTCAGACGACTGGAAGCTATGTCAGGTACGTTGCGAAATAAAGCTTTTACCGTGTTTCGTGTAAACAATGAACGTATATTATCGGATACATTTTTTGATATTTTTTTAACGTAAGCCAACGGGGAATTGAGTTTTATTTTTCTGTGAAAACGATCTCGATTTTCAACACGCTGTTATTTTTCTTTTCTTTGATGTTTCATTTTAGGCTTCTTATATTCATCGATGGTTGCAATATTTTTATTCTTTTACATATAATCGATCAATTTTATTTATGACATTCTTTTTTTTTAATGCTTAGATGGGTGGACGAGCTCACAGCCAACCTGATGTTAAGTGGTTACTGGAGCCCATAGACATCCACAACGTAAATGCGCCACCCACCTTGAGATATAAGTTCTAAGGTCTCAAGTATAGTTACAACGGCTGCCCCACCCTTCAAACCGAAACGCATTACTGCTTCACGGCAGAAATAGGCAGGGTGGTGGTACCTGCCCGCGCAGACTCACAAGAGGTCCTACCACCAATAAAATTATTTATATCATATGTTATAATTTACGATATCGAACTACCGTCTTTTATCAGATCAGTTTTGTCAACTACAGTATTTAGCCCTACAAGAAGTCCTTAAAATGTTCCAGCCAGCTAAATACCGAATTCCGAAGCATTCAACGTCCAAAATTATATTTAAACGGGCTGATATAAACGGTGGCTCATTCAACAATAGTCGCAGATGTAGAAGGGAGCAGACGGGATGTAAATAACAAAAATCAATACGGACGAGAGCGGGTGAACGCATCGTGCCCAACTTGCATAAAATTAACCGTGCCTCTTTAACTTGTCGCTTTATATTCAGTCGACTAATAAACCGAACAGATATATCGCTTTTTCTCGTTAAAAGTGTACAATTTCCAAAAATATTCGAAATTGAGTTAATATGCACAAACATTTGGTATCACCAGTATTTTTCTCATAAATACTGTCAAATGAGCGTACCTTAGTTCTTTTTTTTTTACCTATGTTTTGACTACTATTAACAAAATAATAACAGATAATGCAACTGATAAAAAAAATATATGCAAATATGATTAATATTAAAAATAGCTGACCCGGCAGACTTCGTAGTGCCTCAATCGATAAATAAACTTAAAAATAAAATAAACTTAAAACAAACAAAAGGAATCCGTCCGACGGGGGACACATCAAGGGAAAAACAAAATTGCTATTTTTATTTAATTGCGAGCGTTTTCATATTTATCTACCTTTTAAACCTTCTCTGGACTTCCACAAATAATTCAAGACCAAAATTAGCCAAAACCGTCCAGCCGTTCTCGAGTTTTACCGAGACTAACGAACAGCAATTCATTTTTATATATATAGATAGAAGATAGATATAACATGTTAAACCTTTAAAACACTACTGTAAAATTAGTAAGTTTTGAGATTATACAGTTTTTATGCGAGATGACGATATGTGAATTGACACCATATTAGCAGAATAAGACTGTCGGGATGTTTTCGAAAACAATAAATAATGGCGGTGCTAAAAATCAACGGCTCACAAATAGCTCAAAGCGCTCGATTCTCGTATGATTCTCGGTCGGATTTAAGTCTTTATCCGGTGCTGACATATCGGTATGGGTATGTACGTGAGACCTTTAAGTAAGTGGTTGAGAGACTTCGCATCGCCGGGCTCGGTACTCGAGCGAACCTGTTGACCCAGTGCGCGCGATGCTCGCGGCAAAAACTCCACCTGCAAGCTTCAGCATTATGGACGCCTAGTACAGTCTAGCTGTGACTATTCATACGGAACCATTGTTTGCGACCCAAAACTGCGGCCAAGGAAGAATGCAGACAAAAAAATTATGAATTACGTCACATGAACATAGGCCGTCCTAATTTCGCTCGATTGAGCATGAATATATTATGTTTATAACTGGTTATTTGCGTTATAGTAGTAATAATTCACACAACTTCATAGATGTTATGTTGACAGTTTTAATAATACTAGAGGTCCCGCAGTAGTCGAGATTCGACTATAATTAATTGGAATTGTAAGTTTGTACACTATTATGATTCTATTTTCAAAGACTATTTATACTTCTATAATCACAAATTTCGCCAAGACTACATTATAGAAAAATATTAATAAAGACAAACAATATTTAATTTAATCTCAATTTGACCGCAGTCGTCAAAAACAAAAGTTTGACAATAAAGAAATAGTATGCATGCGTGTGTGCGTCAATACATAGTAGTGTGTGTAATGTTTTTTTTTATTTAATGTATATTTAGGCATAATTTAAAAAAAATATTAACATTCTGCACTTCTTCTCTATATTATCTATAAGTGTGCAAACTCCTCCGTCCGCGCAATCTTCGTAAAAAAGAATACAAAGTTTTTTCATCACGTATTAATATATAGATTTACATGGCTCATTTCATATTGGTTTTTACTGCATTACTAGCGTAATAAACATTCGGAATCATTTATTTAGCAGAAACAACAGGATTTCCCCTGTTTGTGACGGTTAGTTCCGTCAAAATAATAGATTTATAAGAAATTCTGCAAGTTGAACGCTTTTTAACAACAACGCTGTCACACGTAGGCATTTAAGATTGATCGGTAAATAAAATTTGTTGCAAGCTCTGTGTAGAATAAAAAAACGACAATGGTTTAATTAGAATTAGTACGCTTTGAGTTTTCCTAATTCGACATACAACTAAGGGTCCTGCTGTGTGTGTGAACTATTTTTACTGATGTTGTAAACTTAATTCTCGAAAAAAGCGCTAACCGCTATTCAGCAAACATGTAACCTGTAACGTTAAATCATCGGTATCCCAAATTCCACTAAGTAATTTGAATAAGTGAACGCGTCATCGATAGCTTTTTCAGAGTGGCACGGCTATTGACCTCGTGCGCTAAAACACCTCAACTAAGGCGTGACGTGAACCAACGTTCCTCCAACGTTCTACCAACCGCCAAATGAGTAAGGCTTTGTATGCGGAAGCAAGACAAGCAGATCCGTTCTCTTTTTATTCTTATTAGCTTGGTAGCAGCTTGGAATGTGAAAGATAAATACTGCGAATATCTCAAAAAGAACTCACAAATTTCGTACGTACCAACTTTTTTTAACCAATGATACACACGCGTCTTTTTCGCTACTACCTAATTTTATGAGAACTATTTGCGGGATGGAACGAATACTCTGTTGAAGAGTACCTCTTATAATCCACACCTTCACCGACGCGCCCAATCGATTAAACCAAAAACACACGTACAAAATTTGAAATTAACGCAGTGAACGACGACGAACGAAAAAGCATAATTATGTGACATACATTTTCTTTTTCTTTGTCTCCGCTTTATCGCAATAGGTGGAGTCGGCACAGCGAATTTTTCAATTCCATTTTCTTCTATCAGCCGCGATCTCAACACTCACTCCTCTCTCTCTCACACATCGTCATTCACACACTCCATCTATGCCTTTTTCGGTTCACCTTTTCCCCCTCTACCTTGCACTATTATTTCCACACATCTTCTAGTCACATGCATCTCCTCTCTACGCATCATATGTCCATACCTCGCTCTTTAATTTGTCAATCAACGGGGCTACTTTCACACTTCCTGTACACATTTTAACTTCTTTTTTACCGTACCTATCGGTAGCCTCGAGTTGCTCAGCTATGCAAGGTTTGGTAAGTATGCTCACGGGACTCAACCTAGGAGATTATGCCGACAATAGCCCTAGCAAGAGTTCGATAAGTTTTTAGCGAAGCCCATAGACCACAACTCTCATGCCCTAAGCCTTGACACGGTAAGTCAAAGTCTCAATTGATTAGTAACAAATACGTGAAAGCAGAAAGCATGATAATAGGATGAACATCCTCCCATCCATAAAGTATTACGTGTACATGAGGGCGCTAAATTCGCCCTACAACCAGTAAGTACAAAAGAGAATAACTCAAACCCTGGGTTATCCGTTCCTTATTTATAATCATGGCGACGACTCGGAAAACATTACACTATTCTATGAATTCAAGTCGCATTAACGAAGCTCAACGTGTAGAGAATTCTCGTTGATAGAGAATCCTTATTCATAACATCTATATATTAATACGTGAAGGAAAAACTTTGTACCCCTTTTTACGAAAATTGCGCGGACGGAGGAGTATGAAATTTCCCACACTTATAGAGAATATAGAGAAGGAATGCAGAATGTTCATATTTTTTTAAATTATGCCTAAAATACATTAAATCAATAAAAAAACATTACAGACACTACCATACATTTGACGCACACACGCATGCATACTATTTATTTATTGTCAAACTTTTGTTCTTCAAGTCTGTGGTCAAATTGAGAATAGATTAGAATTAAATATTGTTTGTCTTTATTAATATTTTTCTATAGTGTAGTCTTGGCGAAATTTGTGATTATAGAAGTATAATAATAGTCTTTGAAAATATAATCATAATAGTGTACAAACTTACAATTTCAATTAATTATAGTTGAATTTCGTCTACTGCGGGACCACTACTAGCACGATGAAAAGAATAATTTTATTTCTCGAATATTCGTACAAACAAATTGTGCATTAGGTTGTTACAGCCTCAGTGTTGAAGTAAAACAAATTGAATTCGGCGACTGGTCTGGGAGTAAAATAAAATGGCGTTTTGAATACACCAGACTCAGGGGCGGGCGCCCTCGTCGAGTGGATTTCGTGAACGATACAGGCGCTCCGAATGTATGGCCCTTGGCTGACGCGGCGGTCGTAATCAAAATTTCGTTTCCCGTGCTTTATTTAATTTTTCTGAACGCTCTCGGGAAGCAGAACGGAAATTCCGAACAATACCACAATCGAAAGTTCGATTTTTTAACAGAGTTTAATCAACACGACCATTCGTTGCGTTAATTGCATTCGTCTAAATAAAGAGGCAACCGAACATTTGTGCTTCGATTGTTTTGTTTCATATCAAATCAAATCAAATCAAAATATTTTTATTCAACATAAATGAAATTACATACTTGTTGAACGTCAAAAAGAATTGCCGCCAATTCACAAAAACTAGCCTCCGTCCTGAGAAGAACTGGCAAGAAACTCAGCGGACATGTCTTTTTTTTTTTAATAGATATTAGTATTTTTTTTAATATTAGATTTTTATTAAATATTCATTTTTACAATGAGTATTACAATATTGAAATGCCTAGAGCGAGCAACTCATTCCTACTTTGTGCAATCTTCTAGATAATCATTGACTTTATAGTAAGCTTTATTGCACAGATGTTCTTTAATAGTTTTCTTAAACCTATGTATATGTAGGTTCTGAACATCTTGTGGGATTTTGTCGTACAGGCGCACAGTCAAACACCCGAATGAATTTCGTATCTTAAATGGAAAGTTTCAATGGAAAAACAAAAATAATCAGGATCTTAATTGAACTAAAACAATAATATGGCGATATAATCGATATCGATAGAAAACGATATGATTTACATTTTAAATCACTAAGTAAATTTTATTAATCTCTAATTAATTTAGAGTTAAAATTGGCTCACAACGTGAAATATAATGTGGCTAATCTGTGCTATTGTAGGATCATTTATTTAACGTGACCAGTTATGAAATTTTCATCAGTCTTTTAAAGATTGCTCGGCCATTTTGAGATTAAAGAGCTAGGGAATAGGGAATATCGTTTCGTTTACAATCATGATCGCACAAACAAGAATAATTATATTTATATATTTTTTTTTAAATTTTACAGATTCCTCAATCAAATATGAATACAAAATAAAATTTTCCTCGACATAGATGTAACAATAACGAAAAAATAATAATATTAATATTGTCTGTTGTCCACGTTAACCTAGTTGAACTTAATCACGTTTTAATAGAAACAAAAGCAGGCCTAAATGAAAAATAAATACAACGGCACACTTGCCCATTGAAGCACAACACACACACACGTAGCAAAACGTAATAATTAATAGGCAACAGTAGATCATCAATATCATTGTTTCGAATACATAATATTATATACATATTTCTAAGCCCACAAAAGCAAATTAATGTATTGCCTTTCTTTAGTTTTTCGTAGGTAACGTAAGATTTTTATTAGTAATGCACACAGTGTACGACTTAACTTTGTTAAAACGTACAAATTAGTAATGCACATAGTGGACCACTTACCTTTGTACAAAAAATAACATTTTTATTTTTATTAAAATAAGCTTTATTTTTATATAAAAAAACCATAATAAATGTATACCCGAATAATTATTTTCTTTATACCTCGAATAGAACTTAAAATTAATATTTTTTTAATAAGGAACTTCGTTCCTATCCGTTGTCCCACGACACCACACATCTTTTTTGTGTTTTTTGTCTTAAGTTGTCAATCTCTACAATCCATCTAGTTCGTAATCAAACAAATTTAGTGTAAAAAAAAAACAATACAAGCTAAATGATGACGCATGAGCCGACTCCAACGCAAAGCGTTGAACGTAGATTTTTGGCCAGCGAAAATGCAAATAGCTGCTTTCTATGCAAATTCAATGGCAAAACGTAACCATATTACTCACGTGGCGGGCGATGAATAATCCTTCAGTTCAACATATTTGTATAAATGTAAACTAGATTCCATTTAATTAAATTATAAAATTCCGGGTGTGTAAGGTTAGTTTCTTTTCGTTTCGAATGATAAAATGTATGTTAGCTACGATTACTAGTTGATTGCAGAAGGCGGTATCACTTTCTTGCCTATTTCCGACGCCAAGCAGTTATGCGTTCCAATTTCAAGGGTGGGACAGCCGTTATACAATACAATTGAGGCTTTGACACGTCATTGACGTTCTGCATTTAAATTACTATTTATTCTAAGACTTATTCTGAGGGGGAGGGTGATGGAAGAGATGTGCTCCGCACTAAACGCTTCACTTTACCCCCTTTGCCTCTTAATGAGTTCTGTCTCATGCGAGGTTTGGACGTTGGTTGTTGAGCGACAGGAGGTTTAGTCAGTTCGACTCTGACATGCTCCGAAGTCCGGCGATTTCCTCCTGACCAAAAAAAAAAAAAGACTTATTCTACGGGTTGAAAATCCCTCAAGTAGAAGTTTCCCTCTTAAGAACGACAGACGAACTCTTATACTACCTGTAGCTCAATCGAAGTGTCTATGGAACATTCTAGGTATGAATGTAGCGTCGTTTGTTTATTGATAAACAGTTATGGCTTTAAAAATGCAGATTTTATTTTAGGACATTTCGTTCATAGCCTTTTTTTGTTTTTGTCAAAAACCTCTTCTCTGCAGAACTCAGTTTACGGTGTCAATTACGGCTTTTGCCCAGCCCAGTCTAGTCACTGCCTACTAGAATAAGTTCTACAGCTACGGAATTATGATTCTACCAGAGAAGTGGCGAAAGTCTTCGAAAAATTCATAAGAATAAAACAAGAAAAAGAAACTAAATTACTTTTACCCGATCATCTTGCCATTCAATATTACTGCATTGCGTATTATTTCTCGACCGTTTTCGGCTTCAGCATCAGCGAAAACCTCATCAGTTTAATGCGACCAATTAAGTTGTGCCCACAAAACTTATAATGACAAAATGTCCATTCCATGCCTTAAAGCCTGTAAACATTAACCACGATCTCGTGGAAACCATGTTTGAATATCAATGGACCGTTACATAAACTGGCAGTATCACAACATTTATAACGGGCAGGATTACACTTTCGTTTTCTCTTACAGAACTCGCATAAGCCGACTCTCATTTTTGCCTCACGTTTTATAGTGTCGTGTTTCCAAATTACTTTTACTCATAAGATTGTATTGTATTTCTATTGTAATGTAAGAACGCACGAGTGACTACGCCCATCCTACATGTTTTCGTCGAAAAGCATTCGTGCATTACGGTCCGAAGGGTAGAATAGCATTAATCCTATTGAAACTTCTGCTTCATGCCACGCGATAGATGGCGTTATTCACATTGTGAATAGGGACCCCAGTGACCGTTCTACTTCAGGCTGAAACAGAGCTTAATGAAAATAGAATTCATCTATTGCAATAAAATTACTTGTTGACTTTTTGACAATCTACTACATTACACAGCGTCTATACATTATACAGCGTCTATACTTATACAGCGTATATACATTATACAGCGTCTATACATTATACAGCGTGTTACAATTTCACTTTTTAAAAATAAGTCGAGTTTCTCAATATAAAATCAAAAACTGCAAAGGAAACTCATGTTTCATTTCACAACCGTACCCAAGACCGGACTTTGAATGGTTCGGTATCTCCGTCGTTCGATGCTCGAAAATATTATATTTCCCGATGTTCCAGATACACTTCCGACACAGAAGCAAATAACTTCTGCCGCAACGTATTGATTCAACAATAACGTTTTAGGGTTGCGTAGTCCAACTGTAGGCAACGTTTTTTGTTTGTCATGTCATGTGTGACTATCGGCATCTTGCAGGTAAGGGAACCGAATTTCTCAAAGCCGAAATGATAAGAATAATCGTAGCTTCACGAGTTGATCTGGCTCCCATGGTTTCCGATTTCTGAGTTGTAGATCAACCACCGTTATTCCATTCCATTTCAAATTGTAAAAAGTGTGACCATCTGTATAATAATTGAGCATACTGTGAAAATATTTTCTGGTAGTAGGACGTCTTGTGAGTCCGCACGGATAGGTACTACCACCCCACACGCTTTGAAGGGTGAGGCAGCCGCTGTACTATATTGAAACCTTCGAACTCATATCTCAAGGTAGGTGGCGGCATTTACGTTGTAGATGGCTCTGGTAGCCACTTAACATCAGGTGGGCCGTGAGCTCGTCTTTCCATCTATGCAATAAATTAGATTAAAGAATCTAAAAATATTATTAAGTTAGATATTAGTTTTATATTAGTTTTATATTGAACTGTGAATGTCTATATCATTGAAATAATTTTTAAGTCTGCATTATCCGTCACTTTGGTTTTTACACCAAATCATTCTTAGTAGTTTCAAATTTCTATGTTACAAAAATTTTGGTTAACTAAAGTTTGCATCAAATACATAATATGTATATGAATGCAATTAGTAGTCTTTGCCGAATTTGATATATTCGAATCATAGCTTTGATATATAATATAAATATATGTAATGTGTTTTGTAATGAAACAAAGAACCAAGTTGTTGCTCTGCAAAGAGTTTTTTATTATTATTATTTTATTAACTTATTTCTACACTTACAATTATTATAATTATTTTCGAACCTGCAAAGAGAAACAACATTGAAAGATATTGCTTCACCCTTTTTTAAATCTGCAAGTTTTTTTTTATCTATTAAGAAAGCACGTTATATTTTTGAATGTCCGAAGCCAGAGAGCAAATCCAATTATGGAATGAACATAGCTTCCACCACAGATAATATTATTATGATAGTGGTGGAAGCTAATGCGCGGGAAATTGAAATGTAATTAATGAAGGGCCAAGAGAGCTTCATTTACATATATAAAATACAGTTTCCAAAAGTCAACGACACCAAGTTTATTAGACCCCGAAATTTAAATAGAACCATATTTAGGAAAACGAGTACATTCACCCGTCCGACTTAATCTTGTGTCGACGTAAGATACAGTCACTTTATTTGGTAAGATTGCTTTAAAACATTTCTCACGAACAAGTTCAAGATGAATGAATTTGAAATGAAAACTTAACAATCTAAAAGTATGCCATTTTCTCAATGAAGCATACTATGATAGAATATTTTTATTCAACGGTTCACAGAATGAGAATGCATCATCCCTTCTTCCTCTTCTAATTCCTATGTTGATTAAGAATTATACAATCTAACACTATATAAAACGACCGTCACACACAGCTGCATCTATAATATCTGGTGATCATATGTTCCAGTTTTTCAATTCGGTAGAGAATTCAACCTCATGCCTCAAATTCAACCTCATGCTCCTAGTACAGGCTTGCACGCTTAAAAGGAGACTCCAATCATTGTATTGTTTTGACTCGCTTTTAAAAATAAAGTAATTTTTTTGTACCTCAAGGTGAGTTGTGGGATTCACGCCAACTCAATGACCTAAGGCGCGATATTTTCGATTACAAATCGCATATTACTCATGGTCACGGTAAGGGTTTACTAAACACTAACATTGTTACAGGAAGGAGTGCCAAATCCTTTGACATTTACAACCAGACCGTTCGAGAGGGTAATTTGATAAAAACAAGATACAAGTACTAGTGACTTTTTGGCTGGAACGCGAGGAGTGAAGTTGTGTGATTTGTTTTATTTTGTCTATTTAGTGTTTCTTCGGGTTTAAATGTGTAATAATGGTGGTTTATTAACTGTTTAATATCTGTGAAAGTGCACAGATGTGGGAAAACGAAACAAAGCCGCTGGACGTAAATTCTCGGGATCGTCCAAAAAGTCCACTGAAAAAATTCTTAGTAAATGACCATCATTTTACTGAGATTATATTTCATCCCATATCATCTCATTTCATTTCATTTCATCCCAGTTGATTAATGTCTCAAATTAATCATCTTCATTTCATTTCACTCCGTAATATTTTATAATTTTTCATAAAGATATGAATATAAATTAAAATAAGACATGACTTAAAGGTCTTAGTTGCCAGGTCACAAAATCCTTTAAAAAAAACAAACAAGTACTAGTGGTAAATGGAATTAACGATAGAAACAAGCCCTGAACTTAAAGAGACATACTTAATAGTTTTCTCAACATTACTTTCGCGTTTGCTGTGCAACTGTGAACACTAACTTCGTCTGCTGAAGTTTAAACTAATTGAATAATCACTTGTTATGCGACGAAGTTCAGATGTGCAGAGTTACTAATTTCGTTTATAATTGAAGTATTCGGTTCTTAGTATAATCTTCCAGTTAATATTATTGATAGAAAGATTCGACAAAACTCGAAAACCTTCATATTCTAGGGCCATTTACAGGTGAAAATTCCAGTTGAATATAAGTTATTAGAAACCGTAGATGAAACAGAGGCACCAGTCGTATTTCATCGATGAACTGCGGATTCAAGTTTCATAATCGAAGAATGGCTATAATCTATTATAACCTTGTATCATATAACGGTTCTAATGATGAGCCCGCAAAGCTAGTAAATAAATTGAGGTTGGTCTCATTGAAATTTCCTGTTCTAGTCAACAATGCCGGGTAATTATATTAAATTTTGATGTTGTTTTAGCTTAGATAAACAAGCCATTGGTCCTCGTTAGTTAGGCCGGACTAACCCATGTAGTCTCAGCGCTCTTTGTAGACCTACTACTGATCACGACAGGGTGGAATTGATGAAAAAATATCAAAAGTCTTTATTCAGATGGGTGTGTAACTGGCATGCTAGTGATTCTGTAACTCTAAGAGTTTTTCTGATAGTAAATTATTCTTTTAATGTCTGTGTATAATATTGTAGTCTAATTTGACTCGATATTATTACAAAAGTCAGCTAGTCTGATCTCAATCCTCCTTCAAAAATTTAACCTTGAACTTGAAAAACAGGAAATACGATGACATGAAAATCTGGTTGTGCTACCTATTAATACTACTAGATTCACAGTTTCAACCAATCAAAATTAAGTCTTGCTGTACTTAACCAGGATTGCTGGCATCAACTATATCTATGACCGACTGTATCTTTTACGATCGGAATGACGGTAGTTTTATATATCTTCTCTTTTCTCCTTTTAACAAAAAAACGCAGACGAAGTAACATAACACTGACACACAATATTTTTAATGGCCGAACGTGGGGCAGTCGATATCGTTATATTTAGGAATCCCGTCCCACATTTTCAGTAACGATTTTCCTTTCCGTATCTCACCTGCTATTGGACACCGCTAAATGCATAATAGATGAAGCCTATAATAAAATCATTCAGTACTCGCGGCCGTTGTCCCAAAACGATGTTATTTTTGGATGAATACAGCTAGTTACTTAATGAGAGAAGTGATTCACTTTGTGGTCGTACTTATCGTGACTTGACCGACATTTTAAAATATAATTCATTACAGCATGTTAAACTTTGTATGTGTTTATACGATGAACAATAAAAGAACGATACTCAATCGTGTCTTAAAAGTCAAAGCTTTCTAAAATATGTACGTCTTTGATAGATAAAGCGCTACAGGCCCGATAACACATGTCTTTCAACGGATGATTTATTAATACAAATGTTTCAAGCACACGTTCTCCTTGTTCCTTCGTTTGTTCCAACAATCTTCAGATTTCAATGCAACGGAAATTATTGAAGAGATTTCCTGAGAAACAAATGTTCATCTACAGTTGTTTTTTTTTACTACCTAATTACTGGTAGCTTCAAGGGACTAAATTTGAGAGAATTTGATAACCATTGCCTTAGCAAGAGCAGTGTTTCACCGAATCTATCACTTAATCAGTTCCATTAATTCGGTTATGTTGATTTCATGGGCAACATCATTAAAGAACTCCACCCGGGTTAGTAAGAATTAAAACTCCTTTTACTTCGTGGCCCGTCCGAGCGTAGCTGGAATAGCTCTTTACCTACTTACCTACCAGCGATTAGGTAGGTAGGGGGAAAAGTTTCCTTCCACATGATGGACGATTTTCATAGACAGGCATTATTCTGAGTTAGCGACAAAATGATTATTATGATAATACATACGATGTATTTCTATTACAACATGTATTTATTACACCCTGTAAATATAAAATCAGCACATAGTCACCAGGATTTTCTTATCAACTAGCAGTGTTCCCCATATTTAAATTCAGGGAAGTATCGAACAAATATTGCGCAACGCGCTTTCGTGTGGTTTTGAGTCACTCCCAGATATGAATGCATAGATTACACGGAGTGCTGAAGTAAATAGGCCACCGTCGCATGGGGTTGAGCAAGATAACCCATTTAATGACCCCCATAAATTTTGTGCGTTATAAAAATGTTCGAGTAAGTATATAAGTAAATAATTGTCTTTTAAATAAAGTGAAAGCTTTATAGATCTCTCGTGTTATAGGCACAATATCTGATACAATACGGCCCGTTACACGAAATGCGAATTTTAGGCAAATTAGCATGTAGCGTACCGTTGAATCATTCGTATTTAATTAGAACCGGAATCTCAGTACCGTTCGGACATTTCTACTGAACTCATGCGCGATGTAACGACATGCGTTCCGCAAATGCAACATTTAGATAGGTACGATGTGTGAATCAACATCGTGACCATTGTTGAGAGACCTGCCACTTCGCAAATTGACAACGCAACAATATGCAGTAACGAGGTCTTATAGAATTTGTTCCGTACCAATTAATTCTAATACATTGATAGCTGATATTTTCTCAAATGGAATTGTCGAAGATTATTACTTTCGTGTCGTATGATCGTGGATGCATGATTGAAATTGCGGGTTCTTCGTGCGAAAATATTCAGGCAATATGGCATCTTGGCCTAGATTTTCCGGTTCGTCGACCGATTTCGTTTCGGGAACGCTAGTTGCATATGCACCAGGTATCGCTCTACTCTAAAGCAACATTTCCGACAGAGAAACGGATATATTTTCGGATATAGATCGGCGAATTCTATTTATGCCATATGGATCGCTGATTTTATATCAGAAAACATTTCTATTACGGTGCCTGCATAAAATAGGGCTTTATTTCGTTTGGTTTAATTTTAACTTCTATTGTTTATTTTACGTTAGTTTTTTTTTTATTGCCCTTGTAGGCAGACGAGCATACGGCCAACCTGATGGTGAGTGGTTACCGTCGCCCATGGAATTCAGCAATGCCAGGGGCAGAGCCAAGCCGCTGCTTACCGCATTATTAACCTATTGCTTGTTAATTTTAATATATTATAGAATTATTCTTATTTTGACATTTCCTGAAACAAGACTGCGCGACTGCCTACCTTGGACGCCTCCTTTTGAATCTCATTTGAAAAACGATATGCCATATTACACTCGTAACCCCGCGGAGTACATTTCAGAGTCGGATGGTATATGGTAAATATAAATAATAAAATTAACGTCTATATAATATAATTCTTTCATTTAATTCAGGTTTTATTTAATTATTTTGTGAGTTTGTGTTTGAGTTAGTAGACATGATAACGTTTGTTGTATACTTCACTTTTAATGGTTCTGATACTTCTCTTGTCGGTCTCCCGGAAACGATAGACTTGTAAAAGAAACATTAGTGCCTTTGTATTTCATCTTATTATTATAACCTACCGTTTATTTTTCTTTGTTCACATAAATAAGGCATTAGATAACGTAAGTCTATTAACGAATGAAAATCTGAAAAACTTCTAGAATCCGTTCCAACCTTCACAAACGTAATAAAAGCATAAATTTATTTCCCTTTGTTATCGTGTTTCGATACATAATAAGCTATTTCGTTATCCCTTTCGGCCTATTTCACAAGGATCCCACGTCCGTTTGTACTATTCTTTCATTGTGCGTCGAAAATCCGGCGCCTTACTGGGCGCCACCGAGACGCTGTCACAGAATAGGAATGTTAATGGAAATCATGTTTAATAGCCGTATACGTTTAATACGTAATACGTACATACGTGAAATTATGTTTTTCTTGAATCAAATATAATTCGACGCTTGAAAGGCAAACGTGACTAAGCGAGAATGCGTGAACTTTACAGTAGACTAATTTAAAGTTGAAATACCTGAAAACAAAATTTATTTTAACGAATCTAGCTGTAGTAGAATCTAGCTAGTAGCTGTAGGATTGAAATGATTTTAATAGACCTAGAAATATTTTTTATATTTATATTTCGGAGTTTCTCTGAAGGATAAAATCCGGAATGAGATTATTCGACAGAAAACTAAAGTCATCGACATATCTCAAAGAGTCAGCAAGCTGAAGTGGCAGTGGGCTGGCCATATATGCCGTAGGACTGACGATCGCTGGAGCAGACGGGTTCTCGAGTGGAGACCGCGCAGCGGAAGACGTAACGTGGGACGCCCCCTGGCTAGATGGACCTCCGCACGGTGGCCGGCACGAAGTGGATGAGGAGAGCCGCAGACCGGGCTCAGTGGTGTAGATTGGGAGAGGCCTATGTCCAGCAGTGGACGACTGTGGGCTGTTGATGATGATGATGATGATGATGATGATGATGATGATGATGATGATGATGATGATGATGATGATGATGAGAAATATATTTTTTTTGCGCATCGAATATGGTTATTGCCTATCATTTATGTACAAAGCAGTTATTGTCGCTTAGTCAAGTTTGCCTTTCAAGCGTTGATATAGTCAATGCATCTGTCATGTTGTATTTTTCAATGTTTATTCTGAAACGGCTTTTAGGCTCCTACAAATTTATACTCTTAAATATAAATTTTTGTGTTTACTTGTTCGTCTCCGGTCTATGCAACCGCGGGTGTTTTAATCAATTGTAACTTCTAGTTCCAATTCTGTGGTAAATTTAACAGAGCACTGGTCTTGCTAGACCTACTCTAGCTAAGTTCTCTCAGATTGAGCCTGTGAGATCAACTAACCGTTTGTGTGTTGTTAGGAGAAAAAGCAAGAGTTAGCAGTTTCAATGGCATGCTGCAAGTTTTTTTTGTTAACAGACATACAATTTTACTTTTTAAAATATGGCTATATGATTTATATAAGCTCAGATATCGCTCACATGGCAGCAACCCTCACAGACTCTCCAAATCTTAAAAGTGAGTACCGTGATATGTGAAGAATGTAGACCTTCACGATGATCTAGGTCTCAAGATCTTTTATCCTCATGACCTGACCTGATCTACTTGATCCATTCAGTATTGTTGGACACTACTAGTTGTAATGTTAACAGTAGAAAAAGGACAGGTGAGCATAGTCATTAAGCTTTGTGAAGCATTTGACGAGAACAGAATACTAATACCTTGTGATATAGTAAACAGGTTAATTCACTCAAAATATATTGTTTGGAACAATGCCATCTTCACCGTTTTACTATTGCCCTATCTACCACTGGAGTAAAGTTTACCCTTGCTACTTAGAACTATTGCGTTCAGCCACAGTGCATTTTGAGAGTAAGCTTGTATTACCACTCATCGTCCAGTTTGAGAATTAACTCCTCTCCACTGTCTCCTGAGTACTATGTTTCAATGAGGTTAGAAAAGAGTTCCATAATCTGGCAGCAGTTTAGCATAAATCACCAATTTTTTTTTAAATCAATTAATGTGTTATCATATTACTACATAATAATATAGTATATTAAATAGATATATAGATAGATGTATTAAATATTTCGTAATAAAATTAGATTAAAATAATCCTATTATCTTAATGTCATTATAAATAAGGATTATTTTAATGTATTCTTAATTCTGTAATATAGTCGATTTTTTTAATATATTCTTAATTTAATAATAATTCATTTATAAATATAATTTATGATTTTATTTATTTTTTAATACTTAAGTTTTAGCATTTATCATTATATTATTATTACATACTTATATTTGTTACATGTAAATATTATTACCATTCATGGTACATTAACATGGTCGGTTTTTGACGCTCAATTCTACAGCAATTAATTATTGTACACAATGTATCGGAAAAAAATATAGAGAAAATGTTTTGTAAGCACAAGTTTTATTACTTACGTTCGTCTTCATAAAATTCGGCAGTTTTAATAAAGTTTGTACACAAACAACAACTCACTCAATATTTGAATATCTCTATTTAAATGGACTATTAATAAATACAGCACTTATGATGCAAACTTTTTTTTAAAAACAAAAATGTGCATATGACGTATTTAATATAGTCGAATTAAGAACAATCATTAATTTCTTATATCGAAAACTTTACTTTACCTTAACAAGTGCCGAAATCATTAGATACTGGCTGTCATTAGGTCATTGCTCCGAAATATAGAGATCAGAAATTGACAGATTTTTTCCAAAAACAAAAGCTTTGCTTATTACACGGCTTTGTATTTTTTTTTAAACAACATATATGTACTTTAAAAAAACATTTAATTTGAAATAAATTATTGATTTTTTTTTAACTTTAACGTTAACTCCTCATGCAACCAGTCGTGACTATAAACAGACTGCGTCATAATTATCGCCTAATCGTTGCCGCCGCTGACTACTTCCTGACTCCTGATCACGCAGGAGCCAGTCACCGCCGACGCCCTAGACACGTCCTGACGGATCCATCAGATCCAATAACCTTTGCATTAGACGCCTTCAGCTCTAACACTAGGTACTCGTCGAACTCGGCAAAGAGTTCGACGTGCAACTTAATATGAGTTTCTCGCCGGATCTTCTCAGCGTGTCGCGATCCGATCCAGTAGTAGATTCATTCGCGAAGCAGCTGCTCTGTGGCCAGTTCTCCTTTGGAGGTGCTTTGGCAGCTGTTAACAAATCCCACCCCTCTGGCTGAGCCCTTGCTCGCCCACCTATCCTGGTGAAATTGGGAAGGCCTCTGAGCCACCAGTAATCCTACAATCCTAAAAAAACTATAGTCAGATGTGATGTGGATGACGAATGTACATGTATTCTACTCTTAAAAATAAAGTACTCAGTAAAAATAAAGTATAGATAAATTTATTTGTAACCCATATAGTCAAATAATCCTTTTTATATGAGTAAAGCCACGTCTTTTGGGCAAAAACGCTATGAAATGATCAAAATTTTACTAAGGTTGAACTCGGCACGTGAGACTAGCCCCATAAGTTACTAGCGAATAAGTACGCAAAACAACAAACACACTAAACTTTAGTAGACTTTTTAGGATAATGCACCGTTATTCATGTTTTAGTGGTGATAATAATCAAAAGAGTGTATTTAATACGTTTACTTTTGATGTGAAACATCTATAGCCACACGTAAAACCGATTTCTGGCGTGGCGACGCATGCCATGACGACGCGTCGCCATGCGCAATCGACTGTGCGATTCTCTCCCACTCGATCCAGCGTTAAGCCATCTCTCTCGCTACACTGAGCTCGGATACCTATAGTGTATACTCCGTAGTGTATACAGTGTTGTTTACTACAGTACACATAACCTGTGTTGTACTTGAAAACAAATTATTTTTTCGTAATATTTTATTTTATCATTAAGGCATATTTAGTTCCTATCACAATCTGTTATTTTCTGCTTATTACTTTTACAAAATAATGTCGATGTTTCAGATCTGCCAGGCGTCCCGTGACGGCACACATTTTTTATTTATTTGAAAAAGTCTTTCTTATGCCTGGTTAAACAGTAAGCAATACATTACAAATGTTCGATTTATTAAGCCGCCTATCCCATCTCTAAATCCATTCTAAATTCATTTTTTTTAAGGGATTTTATGACCTGGTAATTGAGACTTTTTTAAGTCATGTCTTATTTTAATTTATATTCATATTTTTATGAAAAATGATAATATGGAGTGAAATGAAATGAATATGATTAATTTGAGACATTAATTAACTGGGATGAAATTAAATGAGATGATATGGGATGAAATATAATCTCAGTAAAATGGTGGTCATTTACTAAGATTTTTTCAGTGGATTTTTTGGAGGATCCCGAGAAGTTACGTCCAGCGGCTTTGTTTCATTTTCTCCCATTTGTGCACTTTCACAGGTATTAAACGGTGAATAAACCACCATTATTACACATTTAAACCCGATGAAACACAAAATAGACAAAATAACACAAATCACACAACTTCACTCCTCACGCTCCCGCCAAAAAGTCCATTTTAAATTTATTTTTTTTAAGAGATTTTATGACCTGGTAACTGAGACCTTTAAGTCACGTCTTATTTTAATCTATATTCTTAATTTTATGAAAAATGATATTATGGAGTGAAATGAAATGAAAATGATTAATTTGAGACATTAATCAACTGGGATGAAATTAAATGAGATGATATGAGATGAAATATAATCTCAGTAAAATGGTGGTCATTTACTAAGATTTTTTCAGTGGATTTTTTGAAGGATCCCGAGAAGTTACGTCCAGCGGCTTTGTTTCATTTTCTCCCATTTGTGCACTTTCACAGGTATTAAACGGTGAATAAACCACCATTATTACACATTTAAACCCGATGAAACACAAAATAGACAAAATAACACAAATCACACAACTTCACTCCTCACGCTCCCGCCAAAAAGTCCATTTTAAATTCAATGTACCTACGGCATAGACTACTACAGTGACCTACGGTAGTCGCTGACAGACGTGACAGGTGGCACTGACAATGACAACGAAAACAAACGTGCCATATATTATTTGTACTTTTCTAAACAGAAACAACTTTTGGGCGCTAAATGAATTTTGGTAGTCTTGTTGAGTTAATCAAAAATATAAACAAACACAAGTTCTAACATGCAAAATAAGTTAACAATCGTTATTTGTTAAATGAATATGGAAGAAGAAAGTTAGTTCTTCCTAATTGTCTTTTTTGCATTTCCTCAAGAAGTTTCAGGTTACTAAAATAACTTTTGTATCTTTTAGAACTTTTGCGTAAAAAAAAGAAAGCTCTAAACGGAAGTAACAGAAGAGCCTTAGCAGAAGCTTGTAATGATTTAGCTACGTTTTATTACAAAAATAATCGGTACAATGACGCTCTCGACGAGTATAAAATTGAAGCCTCGGTATGCAAAGAGTTGGGTCTCCGTATGGAATGGGGAACTTGCAGCAGGATGATCGGCGAGATGTACATGTTAATGGCTGAATTTGATAAAGCCCTGAAATACGAAGAGAGACATTTGGGTGAGCCTTCGTAATGTTTTCATTCAAAATGTAGTTTTTGATCTACTTAATCTCGTACTTACTTAATCTACTTATTTGTTTCAAACAAACCCTATCACATTCGTAATAGTCATCTAAATTATTTCCCCATATTGTTCGCTATGAAATCCCAGTTTACCAACATTCCCTATTAATACCAAAGTATAACAATCTCTTAAAAGTGAATAACGTGAAATAGTTTATTTACAAAATTCCATATGCCCACTTAATTTTTTGTGTGATCTAGAGAGGCACATACATATGTTGTAATTATTTTCATTAAGTTAGATGTATGTAGAGATTAAATAAAAAATGTGAACTAGTTAAATACAACTTTCGCTTGTGTACCGAGTGTTTTGGAACTACCCTTTAAATTCGGAATAGGCGCTGGTGATTGTGGACATTTATATGTCATTTTAAAAAAACTATAATGGACAATTAGCTGAGAAGTGGTCATGAGCCAGCCTTGGATGATCAGGCATTTTTAAATTGTCCAAGAGAACTAGTAATGACTTAGCCTTAAGAAGGCCATGGCTTGTTTACTATAAATGTAAATAAATAAACCATGAGTATGTTGTTGACTGCCAACTTTATATGCTTTATTTTCTGTACACAAAATATGGACTTAAATCTAAAACAAGAAGTATGTGTGGATTAATTTAATTAATATTGAGCTCTTTGCCCCTTTAAGTCAGAGATTTTGTAGATCTGTAAGCTTGTCCGGGCACTAATGCCAAAAAGATAAATAAAACATTTAACTGTTGAAAAAAATTATAAAAAGTAATTAGGATATTGAGGAAAAAATTATCTGTTTTATTTTACAGCTGTAGCTAAAGAATTAAAGAATTTAGTGGAAGAACAAAGAGCTATGGCAACATTAGGCAGGATATATCTGCTACAAGGACAAAGCACAATTGATGAAGTTGAGGCAAAGACATCTCTGAATGCAGCAGAAAAAGCTTTCATGAAAAGCTTAGTGTTGTGTGAAAAGTATGAATTTTTTTTTTCTAACAGCCAATATGGCTAATTGGTATATTATAAAATTATTATATCACCAAATTATACTAGTTGGTAGCAGCTACATGAAGCTATATGAAGTTTAGTGCTTAGAAGATTACTGTTCGAATACCCTTGTTTATGGCATCAGGACTCAGATTCCACTCACACTCAGATGTGCCTTAGGGTTGTCCTGGCAATAAAATAAATTCAACTATGTAATTAATTACTTATTAATAAGTTTCCGTCATTGAATTAAACAATATACATACATAATTTCAGTCTAAATGGAAAAATAAATAAACATGAGTTAATGGACATGAGAGCCCGATTACTCCTGAATATTGGTGTGGTCCAAGAACACCTTGGTTTTCTTGAAAAAGCAACAGATTGTATACATAAAGCAATCTCAATATGTTCTAATCAGGACTTGTATGAAGTATTGCATAATTGTTATATGACTGAAGCATTGCTACATAGCAATAAAAAGAAGGATTATGCAAAAGCTTTAAGTTGCTTGAATAAAGCCCTTGAAATAGCAAGTAGACTGGAGAATAAGGTAAATATCTGGACATATGTAAATGTATGTAGTTGTACATATTGTAACCCTGACCATATAACACAGTCATAAATTATCAGCAACTGACCATTTGTACCCTATATAGTTACATATTATTTTATTTTTATTTTTTTATGGCTTAGATGGATGGACGAGCTCACAGCCCACCTGGTGTTAAGTGGTTACTGGAGCCCATAGACATCTACAAACGTAAATGCGCCACTCACCTCGAGATATAAGTTCTAAAGTCTCAGTATAGTTACAACGGCTACCCCACCCTTCGAACCGAAACGCATTACTGCTTCACGGCAGAAATAGGCAGGGTGGTGGTACCTACCCGTGTGGACTCCCAAGAGGTCCTACCACCAGTGATATTATAATTTAATGGCTTCTTATCAAAAAAATTTATTCTTATCATTTGGAACAATAATTCAGAATTCCTGCAAGGCTCATCATTTGGTGCAGACAAATCTGTCTACCCACTTTATATAGTTTCAACAGCTTATTTGAAAACACAATTTCATTTGATAATTGCAACTGTGCTTAATATTGGAAACTATAATAGCTACAAGTAATTTTTTTTATTTAATTTTTTTTTATTTAATTTAATTTTATTTATTTATTATTAACATAGAAGTAGAAACACAATCATAATTTGCATCTGTGCTTGAACTAGGTGATAAAACAAGCAGCAGTGCTCCTCGTACAAATAATACAACAGCTTTACTTCAAATACACAAAAATAGACAAAAATTAAACTAAAATTCATGGATTGCATAAAAGTGACAATATGTGAGCTTCAAATTAAAAATATAACAATTAACAAAAAATATATTAATTGCACCCTCTGTGAGTCAGTGTGAGAGGGTGTGTGGGTGTCACAGTCAACTACACAGTCGAAAACATAAAAAGTTATTTGAGTTATGATATATTTGAGTTATAGTTATAGAGGTCGTTGTATGATGTCTCGCGTTGTATGAGGTCCCGCGTTGTATGAGGTCCCGCGTTGTATGAGGTCCCGCGTTGTATGAGGTCCCGCGTTGTATGAGGTCCCGCGTTGTATGAGGTCCCGCGTTGTATGAGGTCCCGCGTTGTATGAGGTCCCGCGTTGTATGAGGTCCCGTGTTGTATGAGATCTCGGGTTGTGTGAGGTCCCGCGTTGTAGTAGGTCTCGCATTGTATGAGGTCCCGCGTTGTATGTAGTACCAACTATGTAGTACCTATGGTATGTTAAAAATATCTAATTTCAAAATGCAATCAATGTTGCATACAAACATAACAGTGTCGCTATATTTTTTTTGGATAATCAATCTATTTGGATATAAGAACAAAGTCTGATTCTGAAAAAAAAAATCAATTTCTTCAAAACTATTTTTACCATTATAAAGGTTCTGAAGACGTGTGAAACACTATCATCAAAAGCAGACATACTGTGCAAAATCTCAGACTATCAGAGTGCCAAACAAGTGCTCCTCAAAGCATGGAAGTTGAAGACCCCTGATGAAGAAGAAAGGGATAATATTGAAACAAATTTGAGAGTTGGTGAGATAAAAATTTAATCTTATATTATCTGAAAATACAGGTGTCATCAGATATTTATGATACATAGTTTGTGAACAGAAATGCACTGCTTAATTAATCTCACACTAAGAAAATGTTATATAAAGTTTCATTATACCCAGACCTGCAATGTGAAAAGCCATGAATAAAGAATTTAGACAGTGACACTAATTTGCTTTATTTATGTTATTTTGTATAGTGGCGGCAATGTGCTATACAGAAGATCTCTTAATCTCAACGAACCCATCAGACCACGCGACCTTCAAGAAACTTTATGAGAAGCTTGGAGATGGAGCTTGTCACATTCGGAATTATCCCGGGGCCGTAGAGTATTATCTGAAGATGTTGGAACACGCTGAACTAGCTGGAGATTGTGGAAAGACTTTAATACCCATTTATGTTAGGTAAGTAGGTGAACAGAACTTCTTTTTCTTTTTTCTTTTCATACTCTTGGCAGGGTAGTCGTAGCTGTGGATGGACAGGGTTGCGTATCGTAGTCGCCACTCGCTTCCAGTAAACAGAATAGTCACCATTCTTCTGCCCTTCTCCCAGTCACCTGGGGTCAGTGCAACATGTTTTTAATACGTATAACGCACACATCACACATCCCTATTTACTTTACTAGTCTTGAAGGGGAATGCATGCGGGCGGAGCGACAGAGACGTCGCCGGGCAACCACATAGTTTTTCAGAAAGCTGTCAGTCGATATAGCACCAATGAAATATATTTTACATCGTTAAACTTAATTATAAAATACACCTTAAACTGGGATTATTTTAATAATTCGTTATAAGTGGCGTCCCAACTAGTGGCCGCGAACCCAGCTTAAACTGGATTTCGTACCGAAGTTATTAAAATCATAGTTCATTGTGTGTGCTAGAAAGAATGTTCTAGAAGATGCCGCCACGCAAAGTACGTGCAGGTGCTGTGAGTGATAATCAGTCCAGCTCGGAAGATGAAGCCGCAAGACCTTCGCCAGTACTTATGTCTGGGGACCAGTTGACCTCATTCCTTGCCGCCTTCGCAAAAACTCAGGCGGAAGTGAATCGGCAACTCGTCGAATCCCTCATGACATCGTACGCGAGAGGTAGCTCAGGTGCACCCCCTGAAGTTTCCGACGCTGCGATAGCATCCTCACCGACACCCACGTCTTTAACCAGTAAGTCCGGCAACATGGCTAAGTGTACGTCGCGCTTCGATGGTCAGAGCCGTGACCCTGAAGTTATAGAAGCATTCATCGACTCAGTGGAGATTTTTAAAGAGTGTGCGTCGATCAGTGATGATCTTGCATTGCGAGGACTGCCTATGCTGCTGCACGGTGAAGCTGCAGTATGGTGGCGAGGGGTCCGGACCGAAGTGTCTTCGTGGCCCGAAGCCGTCAAGAGACTACGATGTATGTATGGTATTCCACGTCCAGCCTACAAGATTTTCCGTAACATATTCGCTGTCGAGCAAAACGAAGAGCTCGCGGATTCGTTTATTATTAAAATAAGGGCTATGATGTCGACATTACCATACGTATTACCCGAACAAGTGAAGTTGGACATGATATACGGCTTATTGGATAGGCGTATTCGAAAACGTTTGTCACGAGATGCGGTGTCCAGTATTGAATCCCTGATAGATAAAGCGCGAGCTATTGAAGAATCGCTCATGGAAAATGCTACTATGAGCATAAAGTCAACGTCGTCGTGTGTGCAATCGACATGCTATCCGGCGGCCGGCTCGCGAAGTTCACGCGTCGTCACATCGGATGGTGCGACTTTAGCGGGAAGCATCGGGCCTGCGTCTCCGGCGCATCCTGGATTACTGCCACAGAGTACCGCGTTAGCTCAGCGGTCATGGGTGCAGTCTCCGCAGCGTTCATCGTCGTCTTCGACTCCAATCAGTGCCGATAAAAATAATTCCGCGGTTAAAGTGAAAAGTGAGATAAATTATAAAAAGTTTTGTGTTTATTGTAAGTGTCGTGGTCATACATGTGATTCGTGTCCTAAGAACTCTAGAAAGTCAAATGATAGTAATAAGTCTAGCTTGTTTTGCTATGGTTGTGGTGAAAAGGGTTATAATCGAGCAAATTGTCCAAAATGTAAAGAAAGTGTTTCGACATGCGATGTTATTTATCCAAATACGTCACAATCACAACATAATGTATTCCATTCACTTGATACCATTTGTAATGTTCAATGTAATGATACTAATGTTATTGTTGCTCAGGGTAGACCTATTTTAAATATCGAGATTTGTGGGTATCCCGGTACAGCGCTTATTGATACTGCCGCTCGGCGTAGTATCGCGGGTTCAACCTTGTACTCACTTTTGTTACGTTTAGGTATTAAATTTAATTCACAAGAAATGTCAGTGAAGCTTGCTGATGGTAGCATACGTACTGATATTGTTAAGTTAACGTGTGTAAATGTAAATTGTATGTCTAGGTGTATACCTGTAGAATTTGTTGTATTCCCTAACGCGTCAAATAACGAGACACTCTTAGGCATCGATTTTATTACAAAATTTGAGCTGGTCTTGAATTTTTCTACTATGACATGGTGGACAGCTGATCGACCTCGGGTCATTCACCCTCTGCTAACAGAAAGTACACGCGGGATGGTTCAGTGCGCCTCTGTCAACCTATTGAGGCAGGATGAGGGCACTTTGTTGACACAAGAGGAACGCTCCAGCTTAGAAAATCTTCTTGGTGAGTATTCTGATATTTTTGACAAAGTCGGAGAGCCAACGCCCTTTGCTGAACATCATATCGATACGGGTGACCACGCCCCTATTGCTGTACCACCCTACCGAGTTACGCCCGCGAAGAAGGAGATTATTCGCGCAGAACTCGATCAGATGTTAAAAGACGGAATCATCGAAGAGTGCGAGTCTGCCTGGTCTGCACCAACCGTTCTGGTACCAAAGGCTAATGGTGGGTATAGGTTTTGTGTAGACTATCGTCGGCTTAATGCTGTCACAAAGGGTGATGCGTATCCTATGCCACGCATTGACGAGCTGCTGCAGTCAACTAAAAAAGGCTGCGTGATGAGTTCCTGTGACCTTCGAAGTGGTTACTGGCAGTGCAGTATCAAGGATCAGGATAAAACGGCCTTTGTCACACCGTTCGGTATGTATCGTTTCAAGCGTATGCCATTTGGACTAAAGAATGCGCCAGCTACGTTCCAGAGACTTATAGATAGATTTCGATCGGGATCCTCGCTTAAGGACGTTACCGTATTAGCCTATTTTGATGATATATTGGTAATCTCAGATTCATACCAACGCCACCTTTCAGATCTCCGTGCAGTATTCGACCGTCTCCGCTTGTTTAAGCTTCGAGCTAATCGAGACAAGTGCGTCTTTGCTAGAGAAAAGGTCAAGTATTTGGGTCACGTAATCTCTCAGGAGGGTATATCTCCGGATGAAGACAAGGTACGCGCGGTATTAGATATGAAGGAGCCTAAGTGTCTTCAGCACTTACGCACTTTTCTTCAAACATGTTCCTGGTTTCGCAAATTTATACCGGACTTTGCAAAGGTAGCTGAACCACTCACACGCTTGACTAAGAAATCGTATGTTTGGGAATGGAGTTTGGAGCAAAGTAAGGCGTTTGAATCTCTTAAGAAGTTGTTGACCACGTCTCCTATTTTAGTACAAGCGGATTACACTAAGCCGTTTTTACTGAGGACAGACTCTAGTAACTATGCTTTGGGTGCTGCTCTACTGCAGGGGGAGTCGCCCCATGATGAGCATCCAATAGAGTATGCTAGTCGTTTGCTTACCACAGCCGAGCAAAATTATTCTACTACTGAGAGAGAGGCTCTCGCGGTAGTTTGGGCTGTCGAGCGATTCCGTGGTTACATTGATGGTCATCCAGTCCGTGTGATGACTGACCACCAACCTCTGAAGTGGCTGTTTTCCTTGAAGTCACCAAGCGGTAGGTTGGTTCGCTGGGCAATGAAGCTGCAGGCTTTTGATCTGCGTATCGAGTATACCCCAGGTAAGGCCAATGTATTAGCCGATACTCTTAGTCGACCCGCGACCAGTGATGGGGGAACACCGGCATGCGACATTTGCCCGGTTGTCATAGACGTACCACACTGGGATGCGACTTCGACCCGGGAAGCTCAGTTGGCTGATGCAGAGGTTGCCAAGATTATCCAGGACCTCGAAGGTAAGGATGAACTTGCTGTTAATCGCTGGACTGAGAGAGGTTATCTTTTGAATCAAGCGGTTTTGTATAGGTATGTGCCTGATACTGATTCCGAAGAGCCTCAACTCGTCATACCAGAAAGTCTGCGGAGTAAAGTCATGTTCGAGTGCCATGACTCGCCTACTGCCGCTCATAGTGGTATCGATAGAACATTGCACCGTATCTCGCAAAGGTTCTATTTCCCTGGTATGAGACGGTTTGTAACTCAATATCTTAAGACTTGTGTTGAATGTCAGCGGTACAAGCCATCAAACCTTAAGCCAGTTGGACTGTTACAGACTCCTGTTCCCGCTCAGAGGTTTGAAACTCTTGCGATTGACCTCTTTGGTCCTTTGCCTAGAGGACCGCAAGGTGAAAGGTGGATCCTTATTGTAGAGGACACTGCCAGTAAGTGGGTAGAAGTCTTCGCTCTCACGGAAGCTACAGCAGAGATCTGTGCCAAGACGCTGGTCAATGAGGTATTTATGAGATTTGGTCTACCTCGGCGCTTGATTTCTGACAACGGAGTGCAGTTTGTAGCTGATGTCATGCAGAAGGCTATGTTTGTTCTAGGTGTAAAGCAAAGCATAGTCCCTCTTTATCACCCGGAGGCGAATCCAGTTGAACGAAAGAATCGGGACCTGAAAGCTCACATCGCCATATTGGTTGAGGGTCGTCACCAAAACTGGCCAGAGGTATTGCCGTTCGTACGATTTGCGTTTAATAGTTCTCTCACTAGGTCTACTGAGCATACCCCTGCTTACCTGACTTTCGGTCGTGAGTTGCGGTCCCCTTTGACGGTCCAGGCGGACCTAAGAGCGGTCGTTGCATCTGAAAATTTTGTACCCCAGATTACACCGTACTTGCTCAAGCTTGCCGATACCATCTCGACAGCAATGGAGAACCTTGAACGTCATCAGGACTCTCGCAAGGCATATGCTGATCAAGGTCGTTCCTCTCCCGAAGAATATTTAGAAGGTGACTTGGTGTTAATGAAGACCCATGTTCTTAGTAACGCTGCGAAGGGTGTTACCTCCAAGTTCAACCCGAAACGGGATGGACCTTACGTCATCTCTAGAAAGGTGAGTCCTACTACTTACCTTTTGGCTCATAGATCCGGTGAGGTTTTTGGTAAGTACCACGTATCGGATTTAAGGCGTTATCATGCTAGAGAGGGTGAATGTCCTGAGCCGGTCGTACCTAAACGTGGTAGAGGTCGCCCGCGTAAAGTTATTGCTTAGGTGTCAGTCCGCGTTATTTGTGTTGTTTGACCAGGTGATAGGTCCTCACCTGATCAAAAGGGGGAGTGTATAACGCACACATCACACATCCCTATTTACTTTACTAGTCTTGAAGGGGAATGCATGCGGGCGGAGCGACAGAGACGTCGCCGGGCAACCACATAGTTTTTCAGAAAGCTGTCAGTCGATATAGCACCAATGAAATATATTTTACATCGTTAAACTTAATTATAACATACACCTTAAACTGGGATTATTTTAATAATTCGTTATATACGCTTTTATTAGCTTCAGATGTATGTATGTAACGGAATCTTTGAACATGATTTTGACCCCCTTCAAAACGTCCGATTAACTCGAAATTTGGTATACTTATCAAAGACCGATGACAATCCAATAATAAAAAAAAAACTGAAAAAAAATATTTGAAAATTCAACTAAAAAAATAAAAATAAAGAATAGTTTAAAAACACTAACAAAATACGCTTTTATAGAAAATCCAACTAAAAAATAGAAAATAAATTTGAATTAAAAATAGAGTAAAAAAAAGCTATTTTATTGTAAAAAAACGTGGGGTGCTTTTCAGGATATTATCAAAATAACCCTTCTACTGTCTGTTCATAAAACCCCACGCTTTTTTTTTACAATAAAATGACTTTTTCTTACACTATTTTTAATTCAAATTTATTAAAATTTATTTCCTTCCATACTCCTCTATCATATACCACTTCTTTGCCCACTACCCTCTTACACATATCACCTTCCACGCAATCCATCCATTTCTTCTTAGGTCGACATCTTCCTCTAAAACGTTCCACATTCATAGTTAAAACTCTCTTACTAGCCTCTAACAACCATATTTCCTATCTTCTACTTAGTCGCCTTTAAGATACCCACGGGAAGAGATGAGCTCATGGTACCCTTGGCCACCACACAGCCCAAATTTATTTAATACAATTTTCTTTTTCAGCTTGTATCAAACATACAAAGACATGGGTTTGTATAGTGAAGCCTTAGATTATTACGAGAAAGAATACGAACTTATAAAGGATGTCCCGAAAGAAGCATACACTACACTCTACAACATTGCGGAGACATTGTATCTGGCTAAGAGGCCTTATGAACAAGTAGAAGAGGCATGTTTAAATGCTCGGAAAGCTGTGAGTACATCCATCTACAATAATGTAACATGCACTTATAGATAAGGAATATTTGTAAAGAAAAATCAAATTTTTTTCAAATTTGATTGATCAGTGTATTTGCCTTTGTTGCGCTTTGTACTAGGACTGAATGAATAAAACCCTTCCGTCTATTTTCAGTCAACTTAGGCATATCTTAAGACGATGGTCAAACTATTTATACTAATATTATTGGCACAATATTCTTAAAAAAATGGACCGCTGACCTGCGGGAAAAAGGTCGCGGGAATCCGCTGGATGCAAGGGTTATTGGATCTGATGGATCTGTAAGGACGTGTCTAGGGCGTCGACGGTTACTGGCGAGATCAGGGTTCGGGGAATAGTCAACGGCGGCAACGATGAGGCGATTATCATGACGCATAGCCTCATCAAAGTACCCTTCCGACGCTGACTTCAGGTGTTGGATGCAGGCTGCGCAGTGACAGTTGTTATGGCGAACCGTGGGGAAGGCCTATGTCTATGATTGGACGATCGTGGGCTCAAAAAAACAGGAATTTGACTACCATCACTGACTAAATTTATAATAGATACATTTTAGGTATTACATTTCTTCTTTTGCTTTGTTATTGAAAAAGAAGCTTCTCGTATTAAACAAAAGTTCGTCAATAGATGCTAAACTAAAATCAGTTGACGAACACGTAAAATTGATACTCAAATGTCTTTATTTTTGCCTATTTAAACATAGATAATCAAAATTTCAGGCACAAGCTTGGAATAAAAGGAAATATGAAATCAGAATATTAAGAAATCTTCTAAAATACCAAGAGGCATATTTTGAGATTGATAAAACGGAAGAGACCAAATATGAACTAAGAACATTAGGCTGTGATAATTTTGACAACGTGGAGCATTCCGAAGATGATCAAAGTTCAGCGGGTGGGGGGGACGATGACACGACTCATATCGGTGATGATATATGCCTCGATGATCTTACAGGTAAATTTATGAAATGCCTTTTATTCTGTTTTTAATTAATCCCTCTCGCGATACGGACTTTTTGGCGGGAACGCGAGGAGTGAAGTTGTGTGGTTTGTTTTATTTTTGTCTATTTAGTATTTCTTCAGGTTTAACTGTGTAATAACGGTGGTTTATTAACTGTTTAGTATCTGTGTGAAAGTGCTCAAATGTGGGAAAATAAAACAAAGTCGCTGAACGTAACTTCTCGGGATCCTCCAAAAAGTCCACTGAAAAAAAATCTCAGTAAATGACCACCATTTTACTGAGATTATATTTCATCCCGTATCATCTCATCTCATTTCATTTCATGCTATGTTTCATATTAATCAACTTCATTTCATTTCATAATATCATTTTTCATATAAAAAAAAATTCATTAATATTAAAATAAGACGACTTAAAGGTCTTAGTTACCAGGTCATAAAATTCCTTAAAAAATATCTCGCGCTACGTTAAGATTATCAGTTTTTTTTATTCTACATATACTGATAGCCTTGAGCGGCTATCTCAGCTTCTCCTTGACGTGTAGGTGAGCTCACGGGACTCAAATCAGGTGTGTTGCTAACACTGGCCCTAGCAAGAGCCGTGCTTCGCAGAATCTACCACCGGATCGAAAACGCGACCCACTGAGAAGATCCGGCGAGAAATTCTGCGGGCTAAGATTATCAGCAAAACACGTAGTACGGCTTACTTAAAAATTAACAATTTTGTGAATTGAGGTTTAGCTTAAAATCATGAATTCGGATTTGGGAAAAGAAACGTTTTAAGACAGACATTGAAGACAGTTCTCAGGCAATCAAAATATTATTTTTTAAGTATGGCAATTGGCTCCTTGTGACGCCAATGTTGCCAATGTCGAGTTTATAAAGGGAAAGGAAGTTCAAGTACCTGGGAGTCACCCTGGATGCATTCATGACATTCCGCCCGCATATTTAAACAGTCCGCGCCCGTGCCGCATTTATTCTCGGCAGACTTTATCCCATGATCTGTAAACGGAGTAAAATGTCTCGGCGTAACTAGGTTTTGACTGTTTCATTAAAAATTTTATATAAAAAATTACATAACAGCATTAAAAATATTAATATCATTTCTAGATATGTCTGACACAAATGAAGAAGACGTGACAGAGACGAAACGCGAGACAAGAAAGAGAGGGAAGGGCTATGTTATAAAGAAAAATATGAAAGGCGAAACACAGTTACATGTAGTGAGTATCGATTTTTGTTATCTTCTTATTTCTTATTTTTCTTATTTATTTAAATTTATTGGTTAGGAGGGTAGATGAGCTCACAGCCCACCAGGTATTAAGTGGTTACCGTACCAGTGGAGTCCATAGACATCAACAACGTAAATGCCGCCACCCACCTTGAGACATGAGTTCTAAGGTCTCACCTTTAACAGTACAGCTCTAGCAAGCACCGCCGGGTCTCACTTTATGCCGGCTTACTGTTAGACGGGCTGGCGCTGTACTTGCTGTTGTATGAAGAGTAGTTAGAGAGACGGAAGGCCGCTATACTTTTTTGTTCGGTCAGGTGGCCGATGCTCCTAAGGTGTCCGCGCCTATGGGGATGTGGGGTATGTGGGACTTGGCGGTCTCCAGATGTTGGGAGCTGATCGCGGGCTTTAAGATGTTTTTTGGGCCCTACCGCAAGGCAGCTACTCCTGAATTATGCTGAGTGAGCATCGGATAGATAACCATTAAACACTATCTGCCGCTTGTCTCAGTATTGCCCGTGACGTCAAAACTGTCTATAAAGGCTATGTTGATTTTGACAAGTGACGCACAATAAGATTGCTTTTTTGGTTCTTCTATTCGCTGGTGGCCTCAAGAGTCAGCTCCAAGGTCCTGAAACTGCGATACTTTAGGACAAATATTTTTTGAATGGAAACTAGCGACATCTTGTAGCGGATGCCCCTAAACTTGTGTTGTTAAAGTTAAGGTATTTGATTATTGTATAACTAAATACACAAAATAACAAAAAAAATCATACAAGTCTTTATTTGTTATAGACAAATTGATTAAATTTTATCAATTTGTAGTTTCCGAAAATTTACAAAATCCTACATTAAAAATAAAATAAAGGATAGGTAATATGTTACTGCCATCTACAGGAGCCATGAGAAACTAATCAAAGCGAAGCCATCTAGTGGCCGACGCCCGTAAACATTTTTGTTGAGTGCTTGAGTTGCTTATCTATAACTACTTTATGTGTATTATCTATGTCTAGCTCCTCCGGATTATCCGGCGAGCGTTTGCGAAAGTGGGTTTATGATTACTATCCCGGTGTATTCATTATTGTGTTCATAATAGGCTGCTATATCCGGAAACAAACTTCTGTTGGAACGGCTTCTAGCCAAAGGACATCCGGTCAATATCAGGGACAATGCCGGCTGGCTACCCCTACACGAGGCTTGCATTCATGGGCACCTTGAAATAGCTAACATGCTCATACACAACGGAGCCAATGTCAATGATCGGGGCGGCTCCAACTGTGATGGTGAGTCACTGAATTTATTTGTAACCATTTTAATGAAAGGTCCTTTAATTTGTTGCACACGTTACAGAAAAATTTGTGTTATTTCTATTTGTACTAAAGAATCTCATATCATATTGCGTCCGGTGGTTAAATAGAAGAAGCGAGTGTCTGATCTTAGCCTTATTGAACTGATGCTCTATCTTTCTCTTATTTATCTGATTCCTCTCGATTGATTATCTTAACTGGCGATAGGGTGTGCTGTGAATTAATACGCAGTGCCCTAACAACCAGCCTATTTCTGTCGCAAAGAAATTATGCTCTCCAATGTCATAGGTAGGATAGTTGTTATATGAATGCTATTAAGATTTCCTACTAATGTCAACTTGTGTACTTTATGGCTTGTGTTGCTTCCGCCATCCACACCGAATCTAAGTGTGCGGTGAGCTTATATTTACGCTGATATAAGAAATGATGAGCATTCGACAGGTATTACCCCGCTGTATGACGCCGCCAGTAATGGTCATCTCGAAGTCGTACAGCTACTCCTAGAAAAGGGCGCGATACCTTCACTGAAGACAGACTTCGGGGACACGCCCTTAAGGGCACTGCAGAAATGGCGGGCCGGCACTATCCTCACCAGAGACGAAGAAACCATGTACAATAACGTGTGCAATAAAATCCAAAATTCAAGCGATAGAACCAACGCTGACCTAAGGTGCAAATCGGTGACTCCGGTCAAAAATGAAGACGAAATCGCTCCGCCAAGCACGTCAAAATCCAAGAGGAATTTAGACTCACCGGCGCTCAGACGCAGAAATATCATTGATGACGGCAGCGATGACGAAATCGATCTGTCTCAGAACGTCCGGAGAGAATTGGCGTTCCCGTCCGACGATTCAAACGATTCCGACGAAAAATCAAACGTTAATATTGAGGTTTCCGGTGTCAAAGAGTACAGGAATGCCATGTCCGCTTTGAGAAACAGAAACCTCAACGACCATTCTGAAGTTAATACGAAAAAGACGAAGCCTAAGTCAGCTCTGTTAGCCCCCGAAGAGGTCGACGATGATTGGTTGGAAGACGATTTGGGTATTCATAAAAATAAAAAGAGAAAACTCAGCGACCCACTCACGATCGTCTCGAAGAAACCTTCGTACGAACAAATCAAGGAAAGCGTTGACAGTATCAATAGCATACCAGAACCTCTGATCGAAAATACCTTGAAACAAAACAGGTCACGGATCGATGACGTCATCGATATAGACTATATCTCGGATTACGATCGGGTAGACGAGAACATTCGACCCGAAGCAAGTCCCGCCAAATTCGCGAGGAACAATACAAGAGAATTAGATTTTAAGACGAACGACAGCAGGGAGAACATGAGGAAACGCTGGAAGCGCCAGAGCACGCTACTGAAGTCCGGCTTCCAGAGGAAACTGGACGAGGACCAATCTAGTAACAGCGGAAGTGAAACCGAATTTACTAGAAGAGACTCTTTTCATGCTAGAAACAAGTCGATCTCCCGACATTCTTCCGCCGAAAATTTCAATGAAGGCTTCAATATAATGCAAAATATTAATCCTAATATCGTCCAACCGGTAAATGTGATACAGCCAATTAATATAGTCAAATCGACGAAGAACGGGAGGCCGGTACAGACGCAGATACTACCACCGGCCGCCGTGAAGGTTCACATAGAGGACAAAGTGTTGCTGATCTCTTTGAAATTGGACACAATAAACAGATTGACGATAAGCTGGCTGGTTGAGGAAGTCAAGACCAGATATTATAAGTAAGTTGATTTTTATTTTAAATTAACAATAAAACTGGCCGAAACCAATTTTTTTTTGCCCTTTTAGGCAGACGAGCATACGGCCCACTTGATGGTGAGTGGTTACCCTCGCCCATGGACTTCAGCAATGCCAGGGGCAGAGCCAAGCCACTGCCTACAATAACATATATTATATTTATTTAATTATTTGTAATTAATAATTAACATATATTATATTTATTTTGGTATCATACCCACAGAAATGTAAAATAACGTTTTGAATCCGCGATTGAATCCGCATTCGAAAGAAAAGTGAAATAAATGATCATAGTGCAATGCATTATTGTTATACATAACAGCGTCGATGCACTCGGTCGAAGGTCTTCGTATTACATTGCACAAACCACATAATAAATGTTTTTTGTTATGTATTTATTTTTAACGTTCCTTTCGACACGTTAATAATTCAAATGATTTTATGTAACCATTGTTCTCGCATTGTCCAGACTGACCGGCGTGCGTCCAGTGTTCAGCCTGATGACGTCAGACGGTGCGATTCTCTCCGAAGACGACCCCCTGAGCCTGGTGCTCTCGTCGCCCGAACTGAAGACCTGCATCACCAACTGGAAGGCTTCTCCAGCTGAAGAACGATACTTGGAGTGCTGTGATGCTTTGGGAACGTGTAAGTGAAAATTTCAACTGTGTTATACTCTTCATCCATGTATGAATTACGTAAAGTAAGTTTCTAATGAAGAAGTCGAACCCTTATGTTTAAAATTTGAAGTTATAGTATACCGGGTGTTAGAAGACCGCTTCCGAAAACGAAAACAGACGATAGTACTAAACTTTGATGATGGGATGGTTTTTTTTTAACATGATGGAGTGGAAATAATGCTAATAAAGCGTTTTAAAAATAGGTTTTTTTTTCATTTAATCCAGTTCTGATAATGGTATCCATGAGAAAACCATATAAGTCTAAAATTTGCATTAAGTACGTGCGCGACAAATATATGAATATGTAACTCAATAGCTCAATATCACGCCAACCGATTTCGATGATTATTGTTTTCTAGTGTACATTAATTTGTTTTGGAATATCTCTTTTTCTTTTTCTATTTGAAATCGGTTTTTATTAAAGCATATCTATTTCTAATTATTATTTTTTTATTTACAGCGCCCTCGAAGGAAATTCAAGAGGCAATCGGCCGGAGTCTCACGACTCGCAGACTGGCGCTCGGTCCGCGGACGCTCTCCTCCTCGCAAACACGACCCCTCTTCAGAGCGATCACCCACCAAACACACATCACGGCCATCATAATGTCGGACAACAATTTGGGAGACGCCGGCGTCAAACATCTAGTTGATTGTGTGTCGACATTGAAACACCTGACGCTGATTGATATCAGCAAAAACAATATCTCCAGTGAAGGAACGAAATTGATACTGAACTTGTTCGAGAAATCGCCCAGAATGGTGTGTCAATCGTTAGAGGAATTTGTAATTAGCAACAATCCAATTTCTGATGACGGATTCCGGAATATAATCAGAATGTGTCAGCATGTGCGATTGAAAACGTTAAAATTGAACAATTGTAAAATAACCGAAAAATCGATTATTGATATGAATAAATCGATTAATATCGATAGCCTGGAATCGATTGATATTAGCGATAATTATATGAAACAAAATGCAGTGGAGTATGTATTGTCGTCATTAAACGCGAATCGGTTAGTTGATTTGGAGTTGAACAATGTGGGATTGGAAGGGAGTGCCGTTGGATGTGTTGCCAGCTTTCTGGATTCTGCTAAAGATTTAAAGTTGAGGCGCTTTGGTTTATCGAACTGTAAACTCGTCGATGGACAGTTTATGAGGATATTCAGGTAATATTTTATCATCGATACCGTGTGTTTATCTATCTACCTATATATATAAAAATGAATTGCTGTTCGTTAGTCTCGCTAAAGCTCGAGAACGGCTGGACCGATTTGGCTGATTTTGGTCTTGAATTATTTGTGGAAGTCCAGAAGAGGTTTAAAAGGTAGATAAATATGAAAATGCTCGGAAGTAAATAAAAATAACAATTCTGTTTTTCCTTTGATGTGTCTCCCGTCGGACGAATTCTTTTTGTTTGTTTTAAGTTTATTTTATGCAAAAATTTAGGTCTTTTATTTATCGATTGAGGCACTACGAAGTCTGCCGGGTCAGCTAGTTAGAAATAAAATATGATGAGACTCAAAATTCTAATAGAAATAAAAAAATCTTTCGTTAACTTTAGGGCAAAATTGACAATCTATATTTATATTTTATTTTATTTTTATGGATGCTTCAGTTATAAGTTAAATTTTTTTTAATCAATATCGAAAATAGTTGGTTATCTCTGTTATTATATTATCTCTGTTAAAACAATCAAGTTTATACAGGTATAAAATCCCTACTCAAAAAAAAAATTGTTCATACAAGTTGTTAAGCTTGGTTTTATGTGTGTCAGAGCCGGCTTTAGACCATAATTTTCAATGAATTTTTGCAGAAGCCTGAGCAGAGCCAAACACCTACAATCAATAAGTCTAAGGAAAAACAACATAACGTTTATAACACTCAAGAAACTGCTACAAAGACAGCCGCCCGTGCCACAAGTCAACTTAGAAGGGTGCCCGGACATATTCAAGTACTCGCCCGATTCAGATTTTCAAGTGTGGCTACCAGCAGTCAACTTTGGACGGTGTTTACCAGAAATCAATGTCACCCCAGTGTCTAAGAGCGAGGAGGAGAGAGACAGTTTTAAGTCTTTCTCTAAAACCTGGCTCAGTTGTTTCAATGGTAGGGGTGTCATAGAACATTGCGATGGAACAGTAATCAAATTAACGGCTAGGTGATGATGCGTCTTTAAATCGACTTTACCTGTTCTGATTTTAAAGTTTTTTTACGAATTCCTTGTCTATGACGTATCAGTGCTATGTGCGTGTTTTTTTTAATTGCTAGCAGGCAGGCTAGTGTACAGCCCAGTGAGAGAGGACTGTCAAATGACCGGAAATGTCCTATTCAGTGTTGCTAGATCTGAACTGATACTGCTTTAGACTGTTCTCAATACGGCCATATTAATTTTGAGGGTTGATTTTATTGCTCGATCAAATGTATTAAAAAATAACCTGTTTGAATTTGTACAAATGTGGTCCAGCTATTTATTTCATATTTTAAGTTGATTTTGCTCCAATAAGCTCGAATAACACGAAACTTTGCCCACCTAAAATAGCCGAGGTATTCATATCTTTATTTTGTAGAAAACATTTTATAGGACATTGAGAAAAAATGTTTTTTTTTTTGTAAATATTTTAACACAATTCAAAACGATGAATGTATTAAACATTTAAGAATAAACATCCTTAAACAGATGATCCGGCTTTTTGGCGAAGCTGTATTATTTAAGTGTACAGGACTTTACTAAGACTTCAATGGACTTTTTGCAAGAATCCGGGAGGCAAAGTTCAGTGACTTTGTTTGAGACGTGCACTCTAACAGTTACCAAGCGGCTGATAATGCTACGCCATCATTACACATTAAACGTAAAGAATTAGGAACAAGACATTCCACGCATCCTCCATCATTGTTCAGGTACCCGCCGAAAATTACCACAGATAACACTAAATCGAATTATGCCTACCTCCATAAAGTATCAAAATATGATAATGAACATTTAATTGTTAATAATAAATTGAATGAATTCGTAGGTCCAACGTTAAATCTACTTAAAGCTTAAAGTAGTGAAATAACACTATTTTGTCGCTTCCGATTGTGTTTGAATTTGAGTGATATTGGAAAAGAAAATGTGGTGTCGCCATTCTTAGGCTACGTTAATACATTCATAAGTCATAAATATGTATATTTTAGGCTGTATGAACAATCGTAAATATTGACGATTTACTTTGTCTACATGTATTTATGGGATTTATTTGTGTAAAACAGTGAGGTTCAGATGACAGATAAGTTATATTCATATTTATGTTATTTATAAAACTGTATAAAAAAGGGAATGTAATTTTTTACCTACAGCCTGTAGTACTTCATGAAAATTGGTGTTTGTTTTTCTCGCGTCTCGTTGACAAAATTGAACACCCTGTACATGAAATGCTAAAGAGTTTTAATTGAAAATAAGAATATATAAATGAAAGGAACGTTTTTTATTGCTGTAATAATAATTATCATTAAATATTTATTACATTAGCTATTTGGAAGCTGAATGATATGCTGCGGAGGTTAAAGTGGAGTAGCTTTCCTGTCGTAAGATTGCTTTCGGACCATGACTTGCACTAGACCGAAAAAGGTGTCACTGCTCAAAAGAGCGATTCTCATTTGCATTGAAATTACGGCTACCTCATCATTCAGACGTGAACTCACGTGTGCGTCTTTAGAGACACTACCTAGAGTTTAACAAGTACCTACTCTAATGATGATGATCATTTCCAAGCCTCAGATCTGAATATTTAGAATAATCATTATCATTAGAGTAGGTACTTGTTAAACTCTAGGTAGGGTGTCTCTAAATGTACATTAGCGCTTTAAGTTGTTCTTTAAAACAGTTAAAATGCTCGTGTCCAACACGATCCAGATGCCGACAGTCACCTCCTGCGGTGAGGTGAGCTATTACTCTGAAAGCACCGGATGGACTTTGAGTTAAACTTGACTTCTTAAATATTAAAGACAGCATATTTGTAGATTATATACGGAGCGCTGCAATTATAGACTAACATAGAGTATAATTGAAAAGATAAAATATTATACTGTATTGGCTAGACCTGGTGAGCGAGTCTCTCAGGCGGTGGCCGTGAGCTCGCTGTACATTCGCTAAAGTTAGTATAACCCCTTGAACTTACTAGGATTAAGTAGGTAAAAAAAATATGTCCGTTCTTCAGCAGCTGATAGCAAGTCCAAATCATCCTGGCTGAGCCAGGGGGTCGCGTGTCTTGGTGAAACAGGAAAGACTTTTGAGCCACCAGTCATATAAAAAAAATCTTGGTGGATTAAAAACTTTTTAAGATACTAAATAATAATTTTTATAGTCAGGAGAACATTTCCCAACTAACGCGCTAAAAGCGATAGGCGGGAAGCACAGAATCATAGGATGTTTAGATTATTTATTTTGCTTCATGTTGTGTAATGTCAAAGTGACAATTATGGTAACCTCTAAATAATCGCCAATTCCAAACAAACCGAGCTGCTTTGAGGAGAGGTTAAAATTTTAATTCCACCGTTTTGTACGAAAGTGTTTTTGTGTAATAAAAGTAATATAAAGATATAAATAAAAATGGCTGAACAAGTAAATCAACGTATTGAGAATATGATAAATGAGTTGGAGCAAATGAGAAGAACAAACTTATATACAGATGAAGAGATAAAGTATGTTTCCACTATATTTGTAGTTTTCACAATTAGTCGTTGAAATGATAGCACGAATGCCGAAACATAATGTATTCGAAATACTCTCCATACCATACAATGCAATTAATTTTAATTGTTAAAGTTACACAAAATTCCCAAATTAAATGAATTACCTGTTTGTTGTCTTTATAGTGGTAGTATTGGTCTCGTTTCAAAATTCTCGTGTTATTTTGTAATTAATAACGGTACCTATGCGCATGTAATACATTCGTTACAAAAATTTCAGAGAAATATCCCAAAAACGAAAAGAGTTTGAATATCACATACAAAGGAGAGTCAAACAAAAAGAAGATTATGTTCAATACATCGCTTATGAACTTGCCTTACTTGAGGATATAACAACGCGTAGAAAAAAAATACAACTAACAGAGAAGAAAAAGGATTTGGAGTATGCCATTGCTCAACGTTTGAACCAACTTTTCAAGCGCTTTATTTATAAGTTCCAAAATGAAATTGAAATATATTTTGAGTATATAAAATTCTGTAAGGGTGTGGGGTTTCAACAGGCTATCTCAGGTATCATCGGACAAATGTTGCAGGTATAGGAAAATAATAAAAATCTTTCATTCTTAATTTGTAACTATAAAATATAAAACTTGTAATTATGTGCACTTGACTTGTACTAGACAACTGGTAGAAAAATTTTCTTCAAGTTTATGATAGATGTATAAATATACTAGCCGTACTTGCCCGCTTTGCTGGGCGTTTAAAATTAACATTATTATTTACTGTCCTTATTATTAGAAAGTTTAACACTACTTAATATATTACTAAAAACTGCATCTAATTTGGCTGTTTACTGTAGAAATTAACATACTGCAAACAGACTTCATTTATGACTGCCTTTTACAATGTATTTATCTAAAAGTGGAACATTTTACTATTTACAGATACATGGTGATAAACCTCAAATGTGGTTGATGGCGAGCAAATGGGAGAGTTTAGAACAGAACAATCTAGAAAATGCAAAGGCCTTTCTTTTAAAGGGAATTCAAAGAAACCCTGATGCTGAGCCATTGTACCTTGAATTGTTCAACATTGAGCTAATTGATTTGTGCTTTAAGGCGGAGACTGACGAAGAAAAGGTATGTACTCTATTTAACATTTCACATTCAATGACTTGAAGCTAGGAATGTCTTCTATGTTATGGGAGCCAGCAACATATGAGATGAGGACAAGTACAAATAAAACCCCCTTTTTTTATTACTCTTGCACATGGCTAACCCGATGGCTAGTAGTTAACATTGCCCATGGACATCAGTAATGCCAGGGGCAGAGCCAACCTGCTGCCTACAGTTAAGTAAATGTACCCTATTTAGTATTAAAAAATTAGATTTCTGCAAATAATATGTACAAACGAATTGAGAAATATATTTTGACTTATGATTTTATTTCATAACACATTCTTGAATATTTCTTTTTTTTTTTAATGATAAACTATTCTGTCACTTGGGATGATATCCATATATGTTTTGTTTCGTTATCATTTGTCAAAACTTTGAAACTATAGAAAAACCTTTCGAAACTATAGCTTAGTTGAAAAGATAGAAGAGTGAATGATCAACTCAATTTTATTTGATGTTACAGGAGAAACTGCAAAAGAAGGCTGATATAATCTGGAGAAACGGAGCAAAGAATATCCAAAATGTGAAGTTTCTATTCAAATTGTATGACTTGTGTACCAAGTATGAATATACCGGTGGATTAGTGGACGATATAAAACTTGAAATATGGTCAAATCGTAATAACCAAGAAGTTTGGCCTTATCTTGCATTGAAGGAACTGGAAGTAAATTAGTTCTGATAAATTAATAATTCTTGTTTTGAACTTTTTGATGTCAACTTAATGGTCTGCAGTTGATATATTTTTTTATAAGGGTGACCTTTGAGACTTTTTGTCTTCATTTACATTGGAATATCTTCTGCTTTTTGAATAACAATAGATAGTGTACCCAAGCACATATAATTTATTTAATATATTATGTTTTAGGGTTTTCATTGGAAGGAAATAGAGGAATTTGCTGATGATGAACATAATTTTCCTAAAGTTGTTGGTTATGTAATAGGTATTTACGAAGAAGCACTGCAATTGGTAAGTAATTATATGTAGTAAAATGTCTTTACTTTTTATATTGGAGGATAGCAGGATGATAGTTTATAATAAAATAAAATTTATTTACAGTTTATGGACGAAAATTTATGCACACGTTTCATCCATGATTTGCTTGGTATGAGTGAAGATATATGTTCCGATCAACAAAAAATCAAAGCTGTAAAACATGCTTGGATGTACGGTCATGACAATGGTCTTCTCAGCAATGACATGTATGCGTTTGGCATTGAAATGTTGAAACTGGAGAATGAGACAACTACTGATGAACTATTAGAGGTATACATTTAAAATGCTATTGTTAATTTAACTAATAATTCTGTGATCATTAGGTTGGTCACTCTCTCAACTGTTTAAAGCACACAGTTGAGGGTACCTCTTAGAATTTTTTGCTGGATATGCTTTAAAAGATAGTGATTTCTACAGCAGCCACTTTAAGAGTTATCATAGTAATATCAAGAAAACTCTTAGTAAAAGTTAATTTTTCATTATAGATCTTAAATGCAGCAATAAAGAGAAATCCCAAACTAAAGAGTGTCTGGGAACAGTTGTTACTTCATAAAAAAGACGATGAGAAACAACTTTTAGTAATACTACAAAATGCAACAAAGTCTTTGAATACTGGTGATGCCTTGCAGTTGTATAATATTCTATTAGATAACATTGAATCAGGGCCTATGGTAAGCAAGCAAATTTTCTTAGTATTATCATAAACTCAATTCACACTAAATAAATACCTAACATATTAACCAACAATTTTGTTTAAAAAACTAGAAAACTGTTATAATAATATATAAATAGAAATAAAATTAATTTGACCACAATTTTTCTGGGTCTTATAGCCATTTCATGTATTTCTATCAAAAGAGTACATGTTTGTGTAAAAATCTTATATTAACATTAATGATTTTATTGTATTTTCAGATCAAAACCCTATACAAGAAGTTTCAAAATTGTGACAATGCAATTCTTCTTGCTGTTAAACCAAAACTTTTACAGAAAATGTACGAACATAATGGCCTGAAAGCTACTAGGGAATTGTATGAAGATTTTATTAGGACACCACCAACACAAATTGAACTTCATAAAATAATGATCAATATCGAAAAATCGCAAGAAAAGCTAAATTTGAAAGCAATTAGAAAATGTTATGAGTGTGCTGTGCATCATCACGGGACTGACAACAAAGAAATTTGGGCAGATTATATTAATTTTGAAATTGAGAATGGGAATGCTCCAAATTCAGCAGTTGTATATAGAAGAGCTGTGGGCATGCTCAAGAAAGATATTGTTGATGAGTTTATTAGAGATCAAACTTTATCAAAAATAAAATGATATTAAAATAATTTCTATTTAATTTGAATATACATATATATCTTAATTAAGATAAGTTTTACTTTAATCTCAGTTGCCAGTGATATCAAGAAGCATTTTATACATCTGGAATAATTATAAATGCTAGATCAGACTTTAAAAAAGTTTGAATTATGTCTAAGATTCACAAAAACCAAAGAAAATGTTCATATTCTGTTAATATTGTGTTCTTCTTCTTCTTTGTCTCTACCTTATCCCACCAGGTGGGGTCGGCACAACTAATTTCTCTCCTCCATTCTCTTCTATCAGTCGTCATCTCAACACTCCTCTCTCTCTCATATCGTCATTCACCCACTCCATCCATATCTTCTTCGGTCGACCTCTTCCCCCTCTACTTTGCACACCATTTCCATACATCTCCTAGTCTCACGCAACTTCTCTCTACACATCACATGTCAATACCACACTATTCATCCACTCTTCAATTTGTTGATTACCGGGGCTACTTTCACACTTCCTCTGATATACTCATTCTTTATCTTGTCCATTCTTGTCACCCCACACATCCATCTTAACATTCGCATCTCTGCTGCATGCACTATTAATATTGTGCTCATGTAAATAAATGTACAATGTTATGAATTTACATTTAAATTTCTACATTTATTTTGAGATAGATTCCTAAGTTATCTTATCAGTTTATTGCATACCAGATAATATTCTTTCTACAAGATTAAATTGTCATCATAAACAGACTAAGCACACAATAATTTGGATACAAGCAAGCCTGACACAAAAATCAAAACTCATTTGACAATCAAAATATATTTATTATAACCAGACTTTACAATAATCTAGCATAACAATAAAATTATTCATGTGGAACATCATTTATACTAAATTATTTACATTACATACACCTCTATTACATCAACTACTTTGGTGATCATGGAACAAGACTTAGCAAATAAACGCCAACATGTAAATGCATAATGTAACTATTAATGTTTACTGAAATGCTGAAATCGGAGCTATGTAGTACCTAAATATAAGGGAGGAACCACGTTTGTGTTGTTTGTTTCTCATTAAATCCCTCCAGCATACTTGCCATGAAGGGTAGTTTGGCATTGCCGGAGGGTTGCCAGCCTTTAAACTAGAACCAGCTACTGCCATACAGGTAGATACCACAACCATTGGATATGTTATTGTGCTTGTTATAAATGTAAGCAATGGAATCGTGTAATATCTAAGATCTTTAGTCTTAACAAAATATTTGTTAACATAGTAAGCCAGAACTCCAGTTACAGCCAAACAAGTTAAATCTCCTAACACCTTAGGAATAAGGCCATGCAAGAATCCAAGGATACCGTCGTCCTTGTAAATAGAGACTATAGCGCCCAACAGCGAGCTGTAGTGTTCTTCTTTCCCAATAAATGAGGCCATCATTCGAACTGACACAACATGGAACGGGTGAGCAATAACGACTGCTACCGTTTGCATGATCATGTCTCTGCGTCCTAGTTTGATGTAATCTTCAACTTTGGGTTCATCATCGGTGACGATGTTGGGAGGATCATTGATTTCAGGTAGATCAATACCGACGGCTACTATTACCTTCGATGTGAGTTGACTTGCGGCGATAAGACCAAGCATTCTTGCTGATAAGCCCCTGTAGCAACCGAAGAAACCATCCGAAGCCTTTATGTACTTTATATACTGGAAAACGTTAGGTAATATCATGGCTGGGCGGCCAAACAGGGTCGTGGACCGGCGCGGAGCCAAAGGCTCGTACCCAAGCTGGATTAAAACTTTTGCGTATTCCATGGGATGGCATATTGTTGTAACAAGTATTTGTGAAGGTAACGCGGCTATTCTTTCTTTCTCAATTTCGTCCATATTTTGACAGTCTCAATCAAGCACTTTTGCTTTCTGAAATTAAAATTCGCAAACCAGAAACAACGTAGACTGTAACTGTCATTAAATTAAGTGTATAATCTATGGTCATTTATATTTTAATTTGGACTCTTCTTTATCTTTTAGCTCCGGCACGGCTTGTGCATTAGCCAGTAACAAGTTAAGATTTTTATAATTCGCCGTTTTAATTATTTACAGTTTATGAATAATAAAAAACGAAAGAAACTAATCGCAACATAACATAAATGATTAAAAACAAATTAAGTTTACAAATGAGATGATATGTGATGAAATAAATCTCAGTAAAATGTTGGACATTTACTAAGACTTTTTAGTGGACTTTTTGGAGGATCCCGAGAAGCTACGTCCAGCAGCTTTGTTTAGTTTTTCCACAATTGTGCACTTTCACTGATTCTAAACAGTTCATAAATCACCATTATTACACATTTTTAATCTGAATAAACACTAAACAAACAAAATAAAACATTCACACAACTTTGTTCCTCGCGTTCCGGCCAAAAAGTCCCAAACTGAACTCTATCACCCATGGAGTTAATAAGCTAACTCCATGCTATCTCCAAAGATATATTTTTTATTTCAATTGTTCAGCGGATAGGCAAAAGAGACAGCCTAACGAAAACTGACAGAATTCAATGAGTTGAGCTAAACAATTTTATTGTGCTATGAATTCAAAATTATTCAATTCATCAAATAATTCGGACATCAGCCTGTACGTGATTAGGATGGCTCTCAAACAGCTTAAGAATAACAAGGCACCGGGCGAGGATGGAATTACTACGGAGCTTCTGAAAGCGGGCGGGACGCTGGTACTGAAAGTCCTTCAGAAGCTCTTCAATTCCTCTTTGCTCGATGGAAAACCGCCACAGGCATGGAACAGGGGTGTTGTGATCCTGTTCTTCAAAAAAGGTGACAAAACCTTATTGAAGAACTATAGGCCCATAGCACTGCTGAGCCATGTCTACAAGCTGTTCTCGAGAGTCATCACGAAGCGTCTCGAACGCAGGTTTGATGACTTCCAGCCTACCGAACAAGCCGGTTTCCGAAAAGGCTACAGTACCATAGACCACATACATACGCTGCGGCAGACTGTACAGAAGACCGCAGAGTACAATCGGCCATTATGCTTAGCGTTTGTGGACTATGAGAAAGCCTTTGATTCCGTCGAAACGTGGGCGGTCCTTAGATCTCTCCAGCGGTGCCGTATTGACCACCGGTACATCGAAGTATTGAAGTGTTTGTATAATAACGCCACCATGTCAGTCCGAGTACAGGAGCATTGCACGAAGGAAATCCCTGTAAAGAGAGGAGTGAGACAGGGAGATGTGATATCTCCGAAACTGTTTATCACTGCTCTGGAGGATTCCTTCAAGCTTCTGGAATGGCAAGGACTTGGCATCAATATTAACGGCGAATACATCACTCATCTTCGGTTTGCCGATGACATCGTGGTCATGGCAGAGTCGCTGGAAGATTTAGGGCGTATGCTCGGTGACCTCAGTAGGGTTTCTCAACAAGTGGATCTTAAAATGAACATGGACAAAACAAAAATCATGTACAATGTCCATGTTGCACCCACCATAGTTACTGTTGGGAGCTCTACTCTTGAAGTTGTTGACGAATATATATACCTAGGACAGGCAGTCCGATTAGGTAGGTCCAACTTTGAGAGAGAGGTCAGTAGACGGATCCAACTCGGCTGGGCAGCGTTCGGTAAACTGCACAACGTCTTCTCGTCCAAAATACCTCAGTGCCTTAAGACAAAGGCGTACAACCGATGTGTGTTACCAGTGATGACTTACGGCTCGGAGACGTGGTGCTTCACTAGGGATCTTTTTAGAAGGCTCAAAGTCGCGCAGCGAGCTATGGAGAGGGCTATGCTCGGCATTTCTCTACGTGATCGAATCCGAAATTAGGAGATCCGTAGAAGAACGAAGGTTGCTGACATAGCCCGTAGAATTAGTGAACTGAAGTGGCAATGGGCCGGCCACATAGCACGAAGAGAGGACGGTCGATGGGGCAGAAAGATCCTGGAGTGGCGACCACGTACTGGCAAGCGCAGTGTGGGACGGCCACCTACTAGATGGACCGACGACCTAGTAAAAAGCGCTGGGTCTCGTTGGATGCAGGTGGCAATGGACCGGTCACACTGGAAATCTATTGGAGAGGCCTATGTTCAGCAGTGGACGGCGATAGGCTGAAATGATGATGATGATTAATTCAAAAGTTGGTATGTCTAATGTCTCAAGATAGACCAATAATAAAGAGGCATCAGTAAAACATTAAAATTGTTGTAAAAATATTTATTTTCAAATCATGCATTAGCTTGCAGTTCGTTTCCTGTTTCGTTGTCAATATTCGGTGATAGCTGCGGATTATGTAGTATTTCATTTTTTGATGTAATCTCATTTTCAAGAATGCTCTGAAAACCAAATGTGTATAGAAAAAAATATATGATTATAATTTACATTTTGTACATTTTCAGTTCAATTTAGCTTGAATTTAGTTAGCTAAAACCAACATACAACGTACCGTGGTCTGCAAAACTGCATGGATGGTACAGTAAAATATTCAGTATTATCAATATTTTATGAACCTATATAATTAACGTTATCTATCGTTGATAGGTTATGATGGATTATTGGTTACCCGGAATCCTTTTCAGTTTCAGCCAAGGCGGGCGAGCAAAGGCTCAGCCAGGAGGGAGAAAGACAGTTTATTGTTATGACTATTGTTTAATTGCTTGGCCAACAACGCTAACTAGTTTATTTTATTAATTTGGTTTCAAGTGTTCACAGAATTACAAGTATCTGTGCAGTTCTGCAGCCAACCCTCATTTGAGCCACCGTGTACAAAAAACGCCTAGAAACTGATTGGATCTCGTGATTCGCTTATTGTCTGAAAAATAACTAGTTGTCTATTATAGACTAAACAGTTCAACGGCTATTAAAAAAAAAACATTATGCAAAGGAGAAACTTATTCAGTCGTTCAATACTAGAAATTACGCACAGAATCTTCGTCGTGCCCGTTAAGTTCTGGTTCTTCGTCATCATTTTCTGAAGTTTCGTCCTTTTCTTCTAAAGTCTCCCATCGTTCAGACAAATCTAAAAATATTTTACAATGAAAAAAATTCGATTACTTTTTTATGTTGATAATGAATTCTGTATTCGATTTGATATTAGCAATCGTTAATTTCATATGTTACTGCTCCTACGTTTTCAAGAAGAAATTTAAGAAATTTTTAATGTGTTCTCCATCAAACTAACGCGAGTTAGATTATTCACTAATGGTTACAGGCTGGCAACAATATACTTTTGATCTGATTTTATTGGCATTTGCGGGTAGTGCACTCGTCATCACAATATCAGTGATAATTGACAGCCATGAATACAAAACTATGATTACCAAAAGTTTGCCTTAATTTTAATTGTCATAGAAAGAATGTAGTAGCTGTGCGGATTTATGTGTTGGTCTTGTAACTTTTTTATTCACCTCGAAACCTCAAAGATCCCTTTCTGTTGTTCGGTTTCTCTTCGTTAACGACTTCAATGACAACAGCTGGCGTTGCGTCGCCATTCGATTTCTTGTCGCCATCTTGATTATCGTTTTCCGTTGTATTTAACTGGAAATCAAAATAATATTTGTTATGTAATTGAATTTGAATTAATTAAACATTTTAAACATGTCGTGCGTTGTGGGATTGAATTAAATAATCATATTTCTATTATCTATTAGTTATTTAAATAAAATAATGCCTATTCTGCTAAACACTCGAAATAAATTGTCATTTTTTTTCTTTTTTCTAAAATGTACCCTTCGGAAAAAATGTGATTTAAGGTCATTTTAATATCGGTACCTGTAACAGTGAGATGCTCGGTTCCTGAAGTTTTGAAGCCATTTCTTTGCTTTTCACTATCTTCTCGTCAGTCAGTTTTTCTAAATTAAGCCTGTAAGCTTTCTGAGTTCGCCACATCTGAAATAATAAAAGCTTTAAGTACTCTTTCTTCACATTTATGTTTGCAACATTCATTCCATTGATTTTTATTGCATTTACGAACACCAAAACAAACAAACACTCCTACGCAATATTAGATTTTGGCAAAATGGCCCAATTATTTTTCAGTTGTTGCCGCCATGAGTCATGAGGTGAGAGTCTCAATGTAGCACACACAGCTGCTCTGCTTATTTCTGATCTCAACTAATCTTTTTCCGATTTGAAGTGTGGGGTGGCTGTGATTCTAATAACAAACATTACGCCTTCTCAAAATCCACCCTAAGCCCAAAACATGAATTGGACATTCTAGGGTTTGTGATTGTGTGCCGATGTACTTATTTAAAATATATAGAAAAAAAAAAGCAAGATGTGGTGTCGTGGGACACCAGGTAGGAACGAAGTTCCTTCGGCTATGTAGAATCGACACAATTTGCAAAAAAAGAAATGGTGCTCAATTTTATGTAGGTTTTCTTGGCTTTTCTCTTAAATTTTGCTGATTAGTTTTTATTTAAGTACGGGAAAGTATTTAGGAAATTCAGTATTTTAGGAAATAATAAATTACGTAAAATAAAAAAAAATAGTAATTCAAATTATCAATTAAAATAACAAAATATATGTCTTTATTTTTGGTTGACAACATAAAATTACATAGAAATAGAAATAATTACTAAATAGAGAGAGAAGGGATTAGAGAACGAAAAGAAAGAAGGAGAAAGAGAAAGGTATTATACACTACTCGCTTGTGTATACGACTGTCGCGCCTGCGCACGTCTCATTTAACGGTTTTATTCCACGCACTTTTTTCCACGGATTTTTTCTTACGGTTTTACTATCACATTTTTTTCAGTTCGGTCGCGCAGCAAAATCCCTATCCCCTCCAAGCCTGCCGTAAGGAACTTCGTTCCAATAATAATTAAAGATATTGCCAAGTATATAGGTGGATTTTACTGACATGATAACCGCAGTAGCACAATCCCAGTAAGAAAATAACAATGAGAGCTATAAATAATTTATCTGTGTTTTCTTCTTCAGCATCAGGCTGATGGTATAGTGAATCGTAGGGTATCCTTGAAGGCGGGTCTTCTACCCATGTCTTGTCGACACTCTGTGAAAATTATTGGCGTGATTATGTTAGGTCTATTAGAATATATGATATCACAGGTTGTTGGGCGTATTTGGAGTCATCACTCACTAGACGGTCCCGAGATGAGATCGTTGAAAAACTTCCAACAAAAAACTGTATGGTATCTGAATATTAATGGGAAAACGAATTCTCAATTATTTTTTGTCATGCATGTTCCTTCTATAGTCCATTTAATAGCCATATGCCATAACTTCGTGTCTCAAAGTGGGTGACGGCAATAACTTACTAGAACATAAAGTTGGAACAACGCTACATAAAAAATTTGATGCAGGTCTTTTAGGACGCAAGCTACAGTTAGTGTGACGTCGTTTCGTAAGTTTGTTCCAAAATATTCTCTGTCTCCATTGAAAGTATGGTCTTGATTATCTCTGAGTCGCTCAGCTGTCACTGTTTGCACGTTTTTTCCCCCCCTTCTTTATTGCCCTTGTAGGCAGACGTGCACACGGCCCACCTGATGGTGAGTGGTTACCGTCGCCCATGGACTTCAGTGATGTCAGGGGCAGAGCCAAGCCGCTGCCTACTGCTTAATACTCTCCACAAGCCTCGTTTGAAGAAGGACATGTCATAGCGCTCGGGAAATACCGTGGAGGGGAGCTCATTCCATAGCCACGTACACATTGTTACATTAAACTAGCATTAACACTTATATAAATTAGGTACACGATTGTACGGTATTGACTTTGCGTTAGGCTATATCGATTGTATAGATTAGCGCGCTTTCCGGGTCCTGTGTGCTTAGTGCGAGTTTTTTAACGTTCTCGATAGCGTAAAAGTTAGCTCATATTTGTATGGAATGGGATCGTTTGACTACGTGTGCCGCTAGGGGCGCTGTTCCAACTGCATACAAATTTGAGTTAACTTTTACGCTATCGAGAACGTTAAAAAACTCGCACTAAGCACACTGATGTATCGGTGCACTCACAATAAGAAAGCTCCCGTTGTGCGTGGAGCCGAGCTCGTGTTCGGGCCAGGCCTCGTCGAAGTCGGCCGAGCACTGCGCGCTCCGGACTCCCTGCGCGTTCACGGCGTTCACTTTCTCAACGTCCGACCGAGTGAAGAGCATGTACTCTTCGAGCGGCTTCATTATGTAGTCGTTTATCTCTACGAATATATCTGCCAAAGGTATTGGGAAATTGATGAAACTATTGTAAACAATATCAAAGCTTAACAAGTAGCTGGTTCGTGTATTTATTCAACAAGTTCCTTGTTGCTGGTTAAGAAATAATCACAAAGAGACCGAAGAACTCTTTTTTATTTTTTTAATCCTACCTATGCTGATAGCTTTGAGAGGCTATTTCAGCTTCACCCTAACCTGTAGGTGAGTTCACGGGGCTCAAACCAGGAGTGTTGGTAACACTGGCCCAGGCAAGAGCAATCCTTCGCAGAATCTACCGCTGGATCGGAAATGCGACCCTAGCCCACTGAGTTTTTCGCCGGATCTTCTCAGTGGGTCGCATTTCCGACCCGGTGGTAGATTCTACGAAGCACTGCTCTTGCTAGGACCTGTGATAGCAACACTCCCGGTTTGAGGCCCGTGAGCTCAAACCAAAAAAAAGTGCTCCTATTGAATGCAATACAAATTTACTAAGGTTTGATGCAAGTCGATTTGCGATGCATCAAGCCAAAACAACGAAGACACTGAAATTGACAACGTAATTTCTAAAATAAATGATTATAATAAACATACTGGACAAACAGCCGTTGTATCCTTTATATATCTTAAGTCTGGGGTCGGTGGTATTCAGTCCCCCTATCTGGACTTCACTGGAGCCAACGTCGAACACTTCCCAGAGACCTTGAGGCGGCAACAGCTCTAAGGGTATTTCGATTCTGTCTATCATCAGTCTGGCTTCTTGGCCTGTTCTGGTGTAGTAAACTGTGTGTCTGGCTCCTAGAATATAGTATACATGAATGTTATTGAAGATATGAGTGGATGAAGGGATTAAGTTTTTACATTGAATGAAGGTGTCATGTGCCTTTAAACCACAAGAGACCTTAAAACTCCGGGTTTAAAGGCTATTTTTAGAAATTGCATGTGATAAAGAAGTTATGTACGAAGAAAAAGTACAAGTATCAAATGTTTGTTGCCCGTTTTCTCAAAATTTACAAATTGTATCATATCCCTCTCATCCATTCATGTCGTCAATTATAAGAGAAACAAAACCGGCTTAAACCGGCAACTGCGTTATTTTTAGGGCATTGGTAATAACCAGCAAAGTGGAGGAGCTTAATTAGGAAAGCAGACCTTGGCATTAGACTGGCAAAACGTTAGGAAGAACGAGAAGTAATAACATTATGTTGTATTGTATTCTTATCGGTCCTTGATGCGTGTGCAAATTTTCAAGTTAGATGTTTTGAAATCGGTACAGATTGCATTGAAAGATTCCTTTACGTAGGTACAGGACGAGCTGAGACAAGTGTGTTATGATCATATTGTATCGGTTTATAGGAGGGAAACTTTTAGTTTTGAGTACACTGTTTGAAATAGCAGCAAGGTATCGATTTAAAAAAAAATTGGCAGTCATAGGGATCCAAGTGAAACGTCATAACTTAGAACTTTAGTATTAAAATTTGATATTTCATAATGTTTAAATTAAAATTATCAACATCAATCTGGTTTTCACATCTATTGACACTCCAAGCAACAAATTATATACATGTACATACATACAGTGGACGTCTGTGGGCTGATAGAATACAATATAAAAAAAACACACATGCATATGGTTTATTTATTATGCAAATATATTTCGGGCTGTACAAGACAAAATATATATGGGCCCAAACGTCACTACTGGCAATAATTAACATGATATATAGTTTAGTTTATTCTATGTTATTATTTATTTAATAATACAAGATGAAACTATTATTCTACCATATTTAATATTTAGTAGACACTGTTTTGATGTGAAAATGTTCAGAATATGTTTATATTATTGCTTAAAAATACAAATGACTGTATAAATAATCAAATATTAATAAAGCATAAATTTTAATATTAATAATAAATTATGTTTTAAAATTAATGATGTCATTAAGTATTGTAGGTAATTGTTATGCAAATCATGTTGTTGGCGCCATCTATTATTAGGCTGGATAATAATAATATTGTTTATATTAATTAAAAATAATTTATGTAAAATACATTAATGTCAGAGTCATGTAAAAATCACTAAAATATGTATTGTGAATATTAAGCCATGTTTTGTGAATTGTTTCACAGTAATTACATTTGTTTGTATAAAAAAGTTGTAGTTGCTATAACCAACACAAAATGGCTAATTGTATAAGACGTAGCTTTTTGTGATAAACAAGTAAATGTTAACGTTTTATAGAATTATACTACCTTTTCATTGTAATAGATCTTATGTGTGAAAGCCCTGGCGTAATGCTGACATTTACATAAATACAGTTTGATTGGAATAACAATAAATACTTTTTAAAAATTTCATTTCATTTTCCTTTTTTTTATTGCCCTTGTAGGCAGACGAACATACGGCCCACCTGATGGTGAGTGGTTACCGTCGTCCATGGACTTCAGCAATTTCAGGGGCAGAGCCAAGCTGCTGCTTATTGCTTAGTACTCTCCACAAGCCTCGTTTGTACGAGGTGCGGTGCGTGGCAAAAAAGGCCTCTGGAAACGCACTGCGGATGACCGCACTGGCTCCAAGTAGTATGGAAACTTGTACTTGTAAAGATATACACAGCACTAATATTGCACAGTACGCCGCCTCTATAGCTAAAGATATAGACTACTGTTACGCATGTCGGTGACGCGAACCCAAAAGATTTTCCCCAACCAAAAATTGCTCAACGCGACCGAAGAAGATTTCACTTCAAAAAACTAACTAAAGATGAGAGACTTCTATTTGTGATAATAATATTTCTATAATTAATTGGACGCATCAATAAATTCCGTAATTCATTACCGTTCAAGAAGTTTCTGTTCTTAAATTCGGCCCCGTATGCTCCGTGCGCTTCGCGATCCTCCTCGAACTTGAGGTATCCATCCTGTGTAATGGCGACTAGTAGATAGTAGCTGCGTCTGAAATTGCCGGAATACAAAATCTACTAAAGTATTATTACGCGCTGGGGTTCGGGATAAATAAAATTCCACCAAAGTTCAACTAAAGACTATATTCAACACTTAAAACACTTCTCAAACACTTTAAAATTCTAAATTCGCGTTTTCCTCTTCGCTTCAGGTGATTCGTTCGCTGTTTCGCTTCGAGTAGTTCCGGTTACTGACTGACTGCGTGCCATCTCTACAACGCTTTTATAGTCGATACCTCATCCCTAGAATTATCGAGAATATTCCATACATCTCTAGTAGAAGTTTCCGCTATCTAACAATATATTGTACTTCTCGAGCGTTCTACGTGCTACTAGATCCTTCGATATTCGTTCGACTATTCGGCGATTACCGGCGTAACAGTATCCTTTCAATAAGGCTGTGCGTCATAATAATCGCCTTATCGTTGCCGCCGCGGACTACTCCCCGAATCCTGATCCCGCAGGAGCCAGTCACCGTTGACGCCCTAGACACGTCCTTACGGATCCATCAGATCTAATAACCCTTGCATTAAACACCTTTAGCTCTAACACTAGGAGTAGGGACCCCGGTAAACGTACTCATCGAACTCGACAAAGAGTTCTACGTGCAACGTAACCTAAGCGTCAGCCCGCTGAGTTTCTCTCCGGATCTTCTCAGCGGGTCGCGATTCCAATCCGGTAGTAGATCATTCGCGAAGCAGCTACCCTTGAGTTGTTAGGTCTCCTTTGTAGGCGCTCGGGTAGCTGTTAGCAAATCCCACCCCTCCTGGCTGAGCCTTTGCTCGACCACCTGTCCTGGTAAAACTGGAAAGACCTCCGGGCAACCAGTAATCTCACAAAAAAAAACCAGTGACGGATTTAGGCTTGATGCTGTCCTAGGCTCTGTTTAACGCCCTTAATGTTAGATAAATATGTTAGATTAGGAAAATAATTAATGTAACAATGTTAGGTAATGCTTAATGTAATTTAAGTAAATTTTATTTAATTTGATCAATATTTTTATTTTAAATTTATAATAACTTTTATTTTTATTTTTATAATATTAATCTGAACTCATTTTCAAAAGAGACGTGACTGTTTTTACTTTTAATTGTTCTGAAATTTTGGAATGTCAAAATTTTTGCAAGCCTACAGGCTTAGTCGTAAATTAATATTCATCAATTCACTGAAAGTATCCAATACTCGAATACTTCAAAGAGCCAATACTTCAAAGATCTAAATGCCGTGATTCACGCTGAGGTCTGATTACATTGAAATATTTCATTTTGATGTAACGAATCGCTTTAAACTTTCGCCGCTACCTACATTATGTAAACTCATGAAATATAAAAAATCTAATAAAAACCCCTTAAATAATAGTATGTGTATAATTTGACTAAACAACATTTTGATTTTATTTTCATTTTTATTTTCTTGAAATATTTTTTTACTACTTGTTCCGCAGACTTCATAGTGCCTCAATCGATAAATAAAAGACCTAAACTTTTGTATAAAATAAACTTAAAACAAACAAAAGGAATCCGTCCGACGCGGCGACGGGGGACACATCGAAGGAAAAACAAAATTGTTATTTTTATTTAATTCCGAGCATTTTCATATTTATCTACCTTTTAAACCTTCTCTGGACTTCCAAAAATAATTCAAGACCAAAATTAGCTATATCGGTCCAGCCGTTCCCGAGTTTTAGCGAGACTAACGAACAGCAATTCATTTTTATATAGGTATATAGAAGATAGAAGAAGATAGAAGATTACTAACTTAATTATACTGTTAGAATTAAGCTACATGAAAAAAATACTTACTTATTTTCCGTCTGGACTAATAACAGAACTGTATTCTTCTGTCGTAAATCGTTACTTGAAAATGCCAGTTTAATTTTCACCTAAAATATACGATGATTTGTACTAATTTGTTCGAGAGATTTACATGCATGTTATTGTAATAACGAAGATGTCTGTGTGTTCAAAATGGTATAGGTACTTGTTTGTCTTGGTCAATTAGTTTTTCTGAATTATTCCCAGTGTATAACTAGGTATCCACTTTATATCCGACGAAAAAAAAAGCATAATAAATCAACTAGTCAATCAATGAATTCAATTAATTAATCTACAAATTTTTCTAATAGCACAAATAAGAAAGCACAAAAAAGTATAAGCAATCTTTTATAACCGCTACGCTCGTGAAATGTTATGAATAAAAAAAAAAATCATATTTTTACAGTTTAAGTTCATGTTTGTTATTTTATTTTATTATTTCCAACGAATTTCGAATAACAGATTTTCATGGTCACGGACACGTTTAATAAAGATATATCGTAAAAGTATTTATAATTATGTTATATTTATATCTATAATTATGCTAAATCAGAAGTAAACATTAAAAGTGATCTTATTTAGCTTGGTGACTCGTAATATTTGTTTACATTCCGTGGGGCTCTAATAGCTTAGATCTATCAATCACCGTCTGTGGTCACGATGAGAGTTTCGTCCACCTTGAGACATGAGGTCAAGTTATATAATTAAGCAAAAATAAGAATGCTATCATACCACATTTAATATTAGGCGAAAATACACAAACAAAAAATAATGTATTAGATATATTACTGGTGGCTGATTGTAAAATTATAATTTACGTAATCACTGCTGGTAGGACCTCTTGTGAGTGCGCGCGGGTAGGTACCACCGCCTTGCCTATTTCTGCCGTGAAGCAGTAATGCGTTTCGGTTTGAAGGGTGGGGCAGCCGTCGTAACTATACTGAGACCTTAGAACTTATATCTCAAGGTGGGTGGCGACATTTACTTTGTAGATATCTATGGGCTCTAGTAACGACTTAACAGCAGGTGGACTGTGAGCTCGTCGACTCATATAAGCAACAAAAAAACATTTAAATTTACTATAGCATTTTAATGAATCCCTGAACACGTTTATATTTTTTTAAGTGGTTACTGGAGCCCATAGAGATCTATAACGTAAATGTGCCACCCACCTTGAGATATAAGTTCTAAGGTCTCAAGTATAGTTACAACGGCTGCCCCACCCTTCTAACCAGCAACAATATAAACAGTGACAATAACAGCTCAGAAACATACCTTAGATATCGGCACCGTATTACTGTGCACGAATTTCCTCTGCAATATACTTTCCCCGTTGAAGTCCGCGCCCTTTTCCTCCATGCAGTACTCCCCGAAGTAGCTGGTGAGCTCGCAGTCGCAGCTGCTCTCCTGGTTCGTGAAGTCCTCGGTGCAGACGCCGCCGTTCTTGCACGGCTCCGAGTCACACTTCATGTTGCATTCCGGTAGCACTCCCGTCAGATCTACAGAGATATACGAGATGCTGTGGCAATGCGAGTAATGATTATTTTGCCATACCCGATCCTGTAGACCGAATGGTAAACAGTCGACGTCGCCCAAAACAAGTCACTACAAGGATTTTCTCAGTGGGTCGCGTTTCCGATCCGGTGGTAGATTCTGTGAAGCACTGCTCTTGCTAGGGCCAGTATTATCAACACTCCGGTTTGAGCCCCGTGAGTTCACCTACATGTTAGGGCGAAGCTGAAATAGCCTCTAAAGGCTATCAGCATAGGTAGGGAAAAAAATATATATTTTGAATCACGGAATGCTTTTAGTAAAGTTCCACAAATGTATAGTTGATATGTGATTAGAACAGTTTTAAAGTACAACACCGAGACTATTGTTCTATAGAGCGAAAACTTTCGCTAAAAGACCTTCCTTTTGTGGCCTTTTCTTTATAGTGTATATTTTAGATCGTATTTTGGGATAGTGAAATGGAAATATCCCAAAAATACTTAAGTTCGAAATATTTACGAATTTGTTTATTTCCTAATAAATTATATTTCGAAATTCGACACATCGGGTCGAATATTCAGCTGTTCCAGTTTAATAATTAGAATTAATTTCAATATGTTTGTTTAGTTTGTGTTGACATGTTTGATATCATTTGCTAAGTGACATTTCTTTAAACACTTGATCTAAAGTTATAGTCTAGAAGACGGGATATTATATAACAATACAACAATACAAACGCTGTATACCTTGATCAACATTATCCTGGGCTTTTCTAGAAAGATCGACGACATGGTCTGATATTTTGAATCCTCTGACGCAGCCAACGTAACCGCCTTGAGGGATTACTGCGGCCCGCGGCGCCAAGTGCAGTGAGTACGAATCGTATCCTCCGAGGTTCATTTGGAAATAGTCAGTCGGAGGCGCTGGCGGCCTTTGAGGTCTGATCACCTCTGAGAACGATGTTCATGATTTATCCAATATCAATTAAAATATTAAAATTAAAAAATTGAATATTAATCATCCCAATTTTACCACAATTCAAGAAATATTTATAATAATAATAATAATAAAATAATTTTTTGCCTTTCATATTAAATAAAATATAATACAAAAAAAAGAAAAGAAAAAAAAGAGAAAAAGGCAAAAGGAGGTGGCTCAGCTAATGCTGTTCAAGGTCGTGAAATCGAACAGCGCTGATTTTAGTCACCTCCGTTTCCCTTTGGTTCATTGCGGGAATGAAGAGGCTAGGTACGTGTCTAGACTTAGAACATGCTATAAATTAGTATAATAATAAGAAAAAACAAAACAAAAATCAAATTAAAACATACAAAGAAAAACATACAAAATCACACAGTACTAACAACCTGTGAGCAGCCTATAACGAAACAACAATATTCCGGTGACTGAAATATTGTAGCAGATTTACCCCCTCAACACTCTAAATTAGTTTAATTAAAACCCACCAAAAATAACTCTGAAACGAACGGCCAATCGTAGTTTCAGACAAGAAATTTCAAATTCATAGTTTAATAATTAGATTAAAAACTTTTTTATCTTAAATATTATTATTGGATTATTTTTCTCATGTGACATAATGAAACTCGACTGATGCACTGGATTCACGGTGGAACACAGGGCTTGTCTGTTGTGATTTGGTTTGTGGTTTAGTGGATTCGTGAGATCGGAATTTCCTAAATTCGCTTGTGCCAAAATTTTAACAAGCCTGTTTATTGGGTACTATTACAGCTTTTGCCCACGACTCCGCCCGCTTTGAACAGTTACTTTGGCATAACGCTAAATTTTACCCCCACTTCATTTACGTAGAAAGTGAAAATATTTTTGAATTATAGAATGTTAAGGAGCTATTTAAACCCCTATTTTGAAACATTCTTTATTGGTGCTCCACTTGTAATGGCCTTACCGTTTGGCCTTCCTCAATAAAAGGACTATCTAACACTGAATGTTTTTTTTTAATTCGGACCAGTAAGTAGTTCCTGAGATTAGCGCGTTCAAACAAACAAACTCTTCAGCTTTATAATATTAGTATAGATAAAAATAATAATCTCACCAAGTTCTGGATTCATCCAAGGTTTATTAGTATAGTTCGTAAGTAGTTTAGCTACAACATCAATTGTACTATTATTCTCGTTAACATGTAAAGTGGTTGTGTTCTCACTTCTTATAATAGCTATTTGTACACTTTCCCCTTTATTTATTTTCTCGTACGTAACATTCATTTGTATAATTTCATCTTCGTGATTAAAGAGATAAATTATTTGCGTTCCGTTGTTGATGAATAAATGTATGAAATTATTGAGATTGTCATTAGCGTATAGCACTAGTGCGTTGTTGTCGTATGTTCTTAAATTCATAAGAACATTTTCAGTCATCATTTTTTTAAGCCGATTCTTTTCGGCATCCGTTTCTTCGTCAAATAAATAGTTCTTTTTCAGATACGACTCTCTGGTTTGAAACGTTAGAGCTTTCTCGTTTATATCTGGAATTGACAATATTTTTAGACAGTTATATTTTGAAGTAATGAACCAATTAATATTTCTGTATTCTATTGAATCTACTGTATATGTAATTTGATAAATACATGTATTATTCTAATGTAAATTTTCATAAAGATTTTAGAATCGTCGGTATCGTTCGAGACTTCGATTAAATTTCAACTAACAAGGTTATTGAAGCCAAAGCCATTATCTAGGTTAGTGTGGTCACTCATTATTCGGACACTATAGCCATATTTAAAGTACATTGGTTCCTCCTCCTCCTCCTTGCGTCGGTTTCGTCATTACTGAGGGTCGTGGTCATGGCCTTGAAACAGTTTGTTTTTTATAGTGCACCGCCATCTGTTCCTATCTGCAGCTGAGTGCAGAGCATCGTGCACTGTGGTATCCAGGGCTGCACGAATCTGGTCCGTCCAACGGGTCGGGTTCCTGCCTCTTGTTCGCTTGCCCTCGACCTTTCCAGTTACCACCAATTTCTCCAAGTTGTCACTGTCTTTCTTTGCGATGTGGCCAAAGTATTCAAGTATCCTTCGCATGCAAATGGTGGAGAGTCTAGTCCGGATCTTCAACTGAGCTAGGATGGATACATTGGTGCGGCGTGCGGTCCAGGGAATACCCAACATCCTCCTCCAGCACCACATTTCGAAGGCATCAATCCGATTGCGGTCAGCTTTCTTTATAGTCCATGTCTCTGCTCCGTATATGAATATTGAAAACACCAGTGTGCGGACTAGGTTGCTCTTGGTGTTCATAGAGTGACACAAAATATCCTAAGGGTTGGAGTGTCTGGGAATTGTTTGTCCAACTTCAAACGATCTTAATCTATAATAATTATTATCGATACAATGGCTGTTATACCCTTCAAACTTTCATCTACGAATAGAAACCCAATTACTTTGCGACTGTTACTAATGCAATACAACATTAGATCCAAATCTTTTACGTTAACAAAAACACAAATTTATATTTATTTTAAAGGAAAATACTTACTTTCCTCACAGTGAGCCCCTAGATGAGCCCAACGATTTTTACAAATACACTCATAGCTCGACCACAGCTCCTTGCAAATAGCTTTGTTCTGACAAGGATTGGGAACGCAAGATGGCTTACAATCCTTTATTATTTCGGACAAATGAACTGACATGTAACTGTAGATGTCTAGCACTTCGCCGTTAACTACCAAACCTCTGAAGCAACCTATTAGCCCTTGATTCACTGTTGATTTCTTCAAGTAATCTCTGGAAAATATCAATAGCGGTATTTAGCTATAACTGGAGCAGACATATGACCACGTGAATCTACTAATCTAGTGACACTTACGCAGTAGCACCACCAATGAACATAGACCCTTCGAATGGTCCAAACTCTTCTTCCAATAGCAAGTTGAGCATCTGGTACTCAGTGTTCAGCATGAACCTCACGTGGTAGAAGTTATAATCAATCCATATCTTGTGCCATTCCCCACCGTTTAGTTTCCTCTTCGAGTTTATTACTAGTTTCCTGGTTGTTCCGGTATTTAGCGTGAAGTTGAATGTTAGTTCGTGCTCTGCAATGTACGTATTTAGGTAACAGGTTACTTAGTTCAATTAAATATAATATACCAACTCTTTAATTTATCAAACTACATATTAGTAATAATTACACGTTTGTGAAAGAAATATACTATGAATTAACTAAACTTATTTTATGGTTTAATCTCGCGTTTGTGTTATTTTCCATATATCGAATACTGCACAGTTTTCGTGGTCACGGACGACTGAATATAGCTTTTTACAGTACAAAAAATTAGTAAAAAGAAGCCAAAAGATGGCCTATAAAGACTAGTGTTCCTTTATTTATTTGGCACAAAATACACATCATAAGCTAAAAAGATACATAAAAAATGACAACAAGTAAAAAAAAGTGGCTTACAACATAAGCCATGTGCGTACGACTAAGCAAGACAAATGTGATGAATTTGTACACAATGGTCATTACAACTATACGACAAAACAACACGATAACGAAAACGAATCTAACTTATAATGTAAGGAAATAGTTATTTATTAGACTAGCCGTATTGAAAATTAACATTATTATTTGTTGTCATTGTTATTAGGGAGTTCAACACTCATATAAATATTAGTCTATCCATTAAGTGCGTGTATTTTATATACACGGATACCAAGTTTCAAGTCAATCGGATGCATGGTTCAGTAGTTACAACGGAACATCCGTAAAAACCACTGTAGATTTATATATTAGTATAGACTACACTAGAGTTTTAAATTTGTTATTCAACTAAACTTTTCAATTATCTTTCTATCTATCTTCACAGTCCACACACGTCCACTACGGACACGGGCCTATTTAAAATAGTTGCGATTATGTCCAGAATGAATACTTACCGCTAGTCAGAGCAACCATAAAAGAGGGGTAGTTAGGTCGTATCGGCGGTTGGAACAGCAGTATGGCGCTGGTACCGGTCGTACGGAAACTGAAGGCGATGTCTCCCTTGCGCCACCCCGGGACCTCTATGTACGATTGGGAGGTCGTGAAGGTTACAACGTAGCGTTGGGTATCTGGAAGTGTCACAACATTATTTTTTTTACCCCTACCTATGCTGTTGATACCATACTGTTGATTTATTATGTGTATGTAAATATATTAGTATGTCTTGTATTGTATGTAAGTATGTATATTGGTATATAAAGTTAGCTATATATTTCATATTATATGTAAACGGTATATATCTGTTTATTGTATGTATATATTTTTTATAATAATATATTGTCTTTAGGACACCGCAACATACCTGCTATATTTTTATATTTTCCAGAATTTCTGTAAATTAAACGGTTGTCTGGAAGAGACCGCCTATTGTACAAATGTATCAGCTTTTTGACTGTTTTTTGAATGTAAATTGTGTTTTGGTGTGCAATAAAGTGTATTCTCTCTCTATCTTTATGTTGATAGCCTTGAGAGGCTATTTCAGCTTCACCTTAACGTGTAGGTGAGATCACGGGGCTCAAAACGGAGTGTTGTGAACACTGGCCCTCGCAAGAGCAGTGCTTCGCAGAATCTACCACCGGAACGGAAACGCGACCCACTGAGAAAATCCGGCGAGAAACTCAGTGGGCTGTGTCTATGGGTTAATTTGCTCGTCGAGCCCTTCGTCGCAAGCGACGGGTTCGGCGAGGACGGTGACCGGTGCTTGTGGTACCTAAAAGCACCGTTAATGCATCGAGGGTTCCGTAATGACGTGCACAGCAATGGTTGCAATAAGATACTATAAGTAAGAATTTTATGTTTATTTTTATAATAATATGATTCCGGGACTGATTTTAGTTTAAATATTAGGTATATTTTGGTGTTATTGTTAAATATAAATGGAGTTTGTGTGTAATTCAAGGCAGTTATAACTAATTTTCTGAATCTAACGTAATAGTAATTATAATTATTTCTGTTGTGGATTGAGATATGGTATGACTATTGTATTGAGCGAAAAAATGAAGCATTTTTTTAAAGGAATGGCAAGCCGTTAGCTGCTTACTAGTTTCGACGCATTCCAGTGGTCCCAATGTGATCCTCCCCTGGGCTTCTTCAGTCAAGTCTTTTTGCTGCAGGAAAAACATCTCGGTGATGCCCAAACTTTTAGGGTCCACTAAAGTTCCCTCGTCTGAATGCCATTTATTCTCGTTGGCGTCACAGTTGCAAGCTTGTAGTGGGTTTACGCACGTTGCGTTTACCCCGCAAGGGCAGTAGCCTCTGGAAGCCAAAGTTTATTTATTTATTGCTTAGATGGGTGGACAAGCTCATATGATTTTTAGTTACTTATAGGCAACAAAAACTAGTTCAAAATGAAATCCATTTTTGTGAGTCAGCAAATCATTTAGCTATTCAATGTTAATTTATTTTCAAATACTTATTTAATATAAAACAAACACTTATTAATGTTAATGTTATTAAAACATTGACCGCCATGTAGGTCACCGATGCCCTACGCGGCGCACTGAAGTAATTATGTCGATTTCTGTTACTAAGGCGCCGGAATATCTAGTAGACTAGAGAGACGAATTTATTTATTTATTGCTTAGATGAGTGAATGAGCTCCCAGTCCACCTTGAGATATAAGTTCTAAGGTCTCAGTATAGTTACAACGGCTGCCCGACCCTTCGCATTACTGCTTCACGGCAGAAATAGGCAGGGTGGTGGTGCCTACCCGTGCGGAGTCACAAGAGGTCCTACCATCAGTAATCTGGGAAACACTTTTTCAGGAACGAGCAGGGTTCTTCCTATCTCTTGGAACCGTTCATCAACAGTATATTTTATGGTATCATTTTTGCCACAAATTATTCTTATAAACTATGTTCCCCACGGTCTGTACCGAGCGCTAAGACTTTACTTTTTTTTAAAGAGGTTTGAGAGGAATCTTCAACAGTAGTAGCGACTTAGCTATGTCTCTGGTAATGATAGTGCCCATGGGCCATTATTACCACCTTTAATCGATGGCTCGTCTGCCTATTACGAGATCATTTCTAAGTTTTCCAAATATTTGAACGTATTGTAAAACCGTCAGGATAGGTTGCTATTTCTACTGCAAAGCAGACTTGCATTCTGCTTTAAAGGTTGGGTCAGCTGTAATATAAAACAAATGAGACTTTGAACTCAAGATGTGTGGCGGCATTTACGTTCTGATGTCTGTGGGCTCCAATACACACTTACACCAGATAGACAGTGAGATCTTTCACCCACATCAGCAAAATATAAATACGTTACAAAATACCTTTTGACGTTTCCTAAAAAGTCCACTGCATCATTAGAAGAAGATATAAACCATGTTGCGCTGTGTAATTCAAGTGGCGCCATATTACAATCGTACTTTATGTACTGACGACAATACAAAGAATGAGAGATCAATTCTTGCAGCATCTCCGCGCTGAACTCTCTGTACTTGATTTTAAAACTGAAATCTTGTCCCGATGCTGAGCGCACGTCCTATAAATTTTAATGTATGTGAATTAGACACATGAACAAGTTCTTGCTACAAATCGTTTGAATCATTTTAAATTTCAATCAATGAATATGTTGTTATGGCCACAAAGAAAACAAATATGCAACATTTTGATACTTACAAAGATGCCACGAAATATCATGAAAAATGAAAATTTCAGTATGCAAATAACTATGTACATATTTAATTTTCATGAACTTTCATGCGAGTAAATGAATAAATTATCCTTTAAGTAGCCCAAATAAAATAAATAATAGTTTAAACAAAAAACAAAAAAAAATACAATTTATATTATACAATAAAAAGGGTGCGTGTACTTATGTACGCGCGTGAGAAGTTATACTTTATTTTTATTAAATTTATTTCTTTTTTTTTATATTAAATAATTAATAATAAATATTTAACGTTAATAATTTAATAATATTTAGTATGAATTATATTAAATAATAATTTTGTCATTTATATTACTAAAAAATTAATGCTAATAACACTTTTTTTACGAGTGTACATGCGCGAAAGTTCACCTGCGGCTATATTCAGACTCGCCAAGTTACGTAGATTTAGTGGGCAACTTCATTCTGTTAATTTTGTGTCACGGTGCGCGCGCATCGTAAAATTTCACTCTCATCAATTTTTCATAACGCGCCTAAAGAAGTATAACTTCAAAAACATTTTTCTTACACTATTTTTAATTCAAATTTATTAAAATTTATTTTTATTTTTTAGTTGGATTTTCTATAAAAGCGTATTTTTTTTGTTTTTTTAAACCATTATTTATTTTTCATTTTATAGTTGAATTTCAAATTTCTCAATTTTTTTTTAAATTTTGAATTGTCGTCGGTCCTTAATAAGTATGCCAAATTTCGAGTTAATCCGACGTTTTGAAGGGGGTCAAAATCATGTTCAAAGATTCCGTTACATACTAACATACATACGTCTGAAGTTAATAAAAGCGTATTAGAAAAACACAAAAACATCAATTTCATACATTAAACACGTGGATGGTTTGAATGTGCTTTCAAAATAAATACTTAACGTGATAAGTTCTTTGAGTGTTTGAACTAGGTGCAGTACTTACCACTTGACTGGGCAGGTTGTGTTCGACGACCGTAGTAGAGGAGTCTGCTTCGATCTGAAACTCGCACTTGACGTGCGCGGGTGGGAACCGACCGTTGCCGTCGATGTCTATGAGGTACACGTCGTTACGCGTGTAACCCAGAAGGGCTAGTTCTTCACAAGTCTTACGGAACGTCGCGAAATGACAGTTCTCACCTATGTAACCTGAAAAGTTATTAAAATGAAACTTTTACTACATCGTCTCAAACTTTTTCGTCGGTGTGTTGCATGTCGCGTGACGGTCGGCCGCGGAGTAGGGATAAAGTGAAAGGCGCTCGTCAGAGCAGCCAAGGCCAATATGGCGGCGCCTATAGTTCGCAGCAGCTGACCGTGTAGTGTATAGACTATTACTCATTTGTGCCAGTGTTCCACGCTATTTTGTTTGTTTTTGTCAGTGTCTAATGTAAATTTTGTTTGTCAGAGCTAAATGTCTATAATGTGAAAAAAAGTTTGACTTTTACCGTGGTTTCATAAAACCACACAATCCAATTTTTCGATATTTCCTGTTCGATCATTTTAGTCCTCATCAAATCCTGCTCCGAAATTCATAGTGCTATTTCGGATGCATCTAGTCTATTTGAAGTCTATTTGAAGACTTAATAGACTTTTTTGGGATAAAATGGTTTTATAGTGAGTGACTTTCAATACAAACTTTTTTGTTAAGTCAAGCTCTAGATTGAATGACCATTATGTTATCATCAAATTCATTCTCACCTGTATTATCGCAATTACAAATAACTCTGTCTTCTCTAATAGAACATATACCTCCATGTTCACAAGTATTGGGTCTAGTGCATGGATCTACATATCTGCAGTCATCTATGGCTACTTCTCCTACCACTCTCTCAGTGTTTATAACGTATCTAGGCTCTATAAGGAGTCCATTTATTTTGATGTTTCTCATACAGCCAATGAGACCTAAGTTCGCCGATTTAAGACCGCTTCCTATAACGATTTTGTCTTGCAATTCGAAGTCGAGACCTGAAATCAATGAAAGCTTGCTTTAATGCTTAAGCTTAATTAAGATGCATTTTTAAACGACTTAAAAAAAAGTAAGTTATCAGTTCGATTTTATTTTTATGTGTGTCACCTGAGAACTTTCTTCTAGACGTTTGAGAGCTGGTAGCGGTAGTGATAAATTTATTATGATCTGACCAATGGTTTTTTAGTTATCATTACTAATGCGCATTTAATTAATTTCGACTACGTTGATGATACCCCTATTTTAGCTTATTGAAGTCGGTTTTATTTTTTGTTATAATTTTGTATTATACATGAGAGGGATGGCATATGCATTAAATGACTTTGGTTTATTTACGTTTTTTTTTGCGTGATATGAACGAGCTTTCTACCTGCTATGAAGTGGTTTCCGGAGTCTTTAGACATTAGTGCTTGAATGACGTCACCAGCTTTCGAAATGCTTGGTTATTTCACGGCAGAAATAGACAGGGTAGTGTTACCTACAAGTACTGGCACACAAGATACCTACCATAAATAGTAACTCATTATTTACTATTAAAATTACCATTTTCTATATAATTTACTAATATTTTTATAAATCATCATTGTATAGACAAGTCTGAGATCATTGGAGCCAAAAATAAAAAGAATATAAGCATCTAATGTCCATGAAGATATTAATTAGAAATCTTCATTTCCAATAAAAACGTGAATAAATTATGGTAATCTTGTTCTTGTTGTAAACAGGTGAGCAGTACGAGTTTTGTTTACGTCTGAAAAGTTCTAAACGAACTCACGAAATTGTTGACTCAAAAATACACCGGTTTCTTGTTATCTAAATTTCCCGCAAAATCTTTAATTTCCATGCACTTGCATATACTGCTAGGTAACTATTATGTTATGTTAACAATAATTTTCTGTAATTTAAATTTCACAGTGGGTTTTGTATCGTCTTACCAAACATCTGCGCGTGTTTATTATGATAGTCGACGGTTAATTTGATTCGTCCTTTCCTATAATCCAGTTCAACGTTGTGCCAATCACTGCTAACATTGAACTTCACTGATTTCAGTACGGTCACATTCTTCCCGACATCTGGTACCAGTTCGAATCTAATCTCCTCTTTTACCATTCTAACCTGAAACCCAAAACGAACTTGCCATAAGCCAATAATTCCCATTTTATTTCGCAAAATTGAATGAGCTAGTGGTAAGACTGCGAAATAGGGTTTTTGGGATATATGCTCTTGGATGTAAAATAATTGTTAACACTGTAATTAATGACAGATGTCTTAATAGACGGAAATGTTTATGATAAACAAATAACATTCAATAAACATTTCGTTTTTTAAATAAATAATCATTATTTTGTAAAGAAAGACCAGTAGGGTCCGTCAAAGTCAAATAAAAGGCATGACAAGGACAAAAGCGCGTTTGCTTATATAGAATGCAACACAGACGAACATAAAATATATAGACCTGTTATAAAAGTTATAAAATACATTTATCCTCAAGATGTGAACTAATGATACAACAAAATACAGAAAACAAGTTTTGCAGTGTCCAAGATCGTCACTTTCAAAATCACGTGCTTACTCACCTCCCAGTGACCTTGGCCGGATGTGATCTGACTGTAAGCCAAAACAGCCATGTTCTTACTTGTTTTAAAATCAAATATCAAGTTGATACTGTTGCTTTGGTTCAAAGGCCACCAGATGTGTGACGTGGCGAACGGATACGTTATAGGTATAACTTCTATATCGATCTCTTCAAATTCTGGATCCAATACCCCGATGTAGTGTACCTTTGGATTGTTCTGTTTCAATTCGTACAATATTGAAACGTCGTTATAATAAACGTACTTTAAGTTCCCAGCGAAATTATTGAATGATTTCAGCCCTTTCATCTTGTATAGATCAGGTCCCCCGCATATGTATATCTCTGGATCTATACATACATATCTAGTAGTTCCGTGGACTTCATATGTTTCAGAGATTTCATCCAAATAAACAAATACAGTGTTCTCGTGTAATATAACAGTGAGATTGTGCCATTCGTTGTTATTAACGTTCTGTCCTAAATAATCTTCAACTGGACCATCGCCTAAGTCTATTTGTATTGCCACCTTCTCTTGGTGGATCGATAAAGCTATGTAATGGTGTTTTTCATCTATTTGACCACTGGCATAAAACAGTGCTGAATCATCGAACCTCGTCTGAAATTTATGTAAATAATATTATATTTTATTAAAAAGTCGTAGATATAATTACATAAGTTCAATACCAAAAACAAATTACAAAAGAGCAATGGTCATTTTAAATGTGCTTTATTCTTACGTCATTTTGTTAACGCAATGTAAATTTATTCCGATCCAAAATTAGAGTCATTTGTTAGATATTAAGATATAAAAAAAAAACGTGGCATTTGAAGGCGAAAAGCGTGACGTTATTATGAATAAATATTATTTTCTGAATTCATTTTTGTGTCCATGAATTTTTTCCACTCCTTATTCTAGTAACCTCAAGGGGTTATTCTACATTCTCCGAGCGAGTAGGTGAGCTCACGGTGCTCTAACCTGAGGATGTTGCTAACACTAGCCCTAGAAAGAGCAGTGCTTCGCAGAATCTACCACCGGATCGGAAACGCGACCCACTGAGAAGATCCGGCGAGAAACTTAGTGGGCTTTGACCGTGTAAGCTGGACGTTGTTGATACAATTCTATATATTTTTCTTCTAGAAGTTGCATGTTTTGCATTACATGCATTGAATGTTTGGTTTGGGAGGACAAATCGTAGTTGTTTTAATTCATTCTTCACTTTCAACTCATCGGTATTACAATAAAAAGAAAAGCAAGAACATACTGTGTTTTTATCTATTCGTTTTGTCCTCAAAATGTTTTATTTCTTCAGAGAAATTTTGCTATTAACTAAGATGAGAGACAAGTCGATAACAGAATGCAGATATTTCCATAATTGCATCCGTTTTTGTTATGTGTAAGTAACAACAGCAATAGAAACAACAGAAATAGGAATGACCTGTTCGTTGAAATAATAATAAATTATATTGAAAAGAGATAAAAGAATAACGATTACTAACTAACATTTATAGACCACTTAAATATTTATAAAAAATACTAATCCAACTCGGATCAGTAACTAACGTTCCCAATTATAATTATTTATGATTAGGAACATACTTTTGACATTTTACTCTTTATAACTGTGGTCATGATAATAATTTTCTTTATTTAACATTTCTTTAATAACTTTGTGAGAAAAATATGACGTGATTGTGTGTAATATCGAGAAAATTGTCATTGTCAGTGAGTAAATAAATGTGCCTTTGCTTGTAACACAATATTGGATTATGCAATCGGTAATGCAATCTACAATGCGACTGTTGTAGGTATTACTCAATAAAAAGGTATGTACATGTACAGGATTAATTGCGTAACTTTTTAAATTATTACATTTCAATCGTATTAAGTATAACTACTCGTACTACTACTCGTACGATCTATATATTAATACGTGAAGCAAAAACTTTGTATCCCTTTTTACGAAAATTGCGCGGACGGAGGAGTATGAAATTTTCCACACTTATAGAGAATATACAGAAGAAGTGCACAATGCTAATTTTTTTTTTAAATAATGCGTAAAAGATACATTATTACATGTATTTGACACACGCACACACACATGTATACTCTTTGTTTATTGTCAAACTTTTGTTATTGCTTAAAGTCTGTAGTCAAATTGAGAATAGGTTAGTATTGTTTATCTTTAATATTACGAGTGTTTGTCTATAGTGTATTCTTGGCGAAATCTGTAACAATAGGACCATAATAATGTTGAAACTTATAATTTCAATTAATTATAGTCGAATTTCGACTACTGCGGGACCACTAGTATATGAAAAATAGCGATTCCATCAAATATAATTAAGCGAGTTTTGTATATTCAAGATCTCAAGAAGACTTCTGGAGAAAGAAGAAAATTGGACAGCAAAGACGAGATTAAGAATAATCTTTTTAATACGCTTTCCTTTGGATTATAACAACATATATGTTTGTTTGTATGTGACGGAAACGTTTTTCGCGATTTTGACCGATTTTAAGAAGGGCGCTTATGTTGAAAATTTGCATACACATCCAGGATAATGACAATAAGATAATTTTATAACTCCACTCTAATATCCTGACCAGTTAGAACAGGAGAAGAAAAGATAAAACAAATTTTTTGTCCGGTTTACTATTTTAACTTGATTTGAAACGAAAAAAAAAAAGGTTTCGACGGGATAAGAAAATATGCAACTAATGTCCTTCTTCAAACGAGGTTTGTGGAGTGTACTTAATGGTAGGCAGCGGCTTGGCTCTGCCCCTGGCATTGCTAAAGTTCATGGGCGACGGTAACCATTCACCATCAGGTGGGCCGTATGCTTAAAAGGGGAACATTTTTTTTTTTATCGGTTTGCTATTTTAACTTGTTTCCAATCGAGAATAAGTAGACTCAGGGTTCGAATACTCCGATTAGAACCACCTGTCCAAGGTCCACTGACCGAGTGGTCTGGGTCACGAAGGACGTTGTATTTTTTTTTTTTATTGCCCTTGTAAGCAGACGAGCATACGGCCCACCTGATGGTGAGTGGTTACCGTCGCCCATGGACTTCAGCAATGCCAGGGGCAGAGCCAAGCCGCTGCCTACCGCTTAATACTCTCCACAATTCACCGAAATTGGCATTAAGAATTGCGTGTGTAACGAAAACATTAAAATATCTATCTACACAATTAAATGTCATTGGCTGTTTCCATGAAACCATATATTAAATTAATTTATGTATCGAGATCGAAATGTTTTTATATTTGCATAAATGTACAAGCGGACAAGTTGAGAAGCGATTTTATACGTAATTATTATTTAAATATTACATAATTGATCTTACCACCTTGAGACATACATGGCACCTAGTCTTGGTTTACTGGTGGTAGCGCGTCTTATGAGCCCGCACGGGTACCACATCCCTTATTTCGACATAAGCAGTAGTACATTTCGATTTGAAGCGAATGTCATAAAACTAAGATTTAAAATTCATCCGTGCCGGCATTTACGTTGTTGATGTCTATGGACTCTGGTAAGCACTTAACGCCAGGTGGGCTGTGAGCTCGTTCACCCATTTGAGGAATAAAAAACGTTATGAGTTCTCTCAGGAGCTACAACTGATTATCCCACCTATTTCTGCCGCGAACTAATTTTGTAATGCAACAAAATTTAGGTGACAGCCCTAATGGTCTAGGGCAGTGATTCTCAACCACTGTTCCGCGGCACTTTTGTGTGCCGCCAAATTTCAAAAGTGTGCTGCCAAATTTTGCGAATATTTATAATAATGTTAATATTATTAAATTATATCATTTTAAAAGAAAAATATTTTAAACATGAACATATATTTAAATCCACAAAAAAAAATTATAGTATATTTTAGTTTATTTCGTATATTAAAATTTTTTGATAAACTATTTATGCAGTGTGTAAGTAAATAATTTTTATCTCTTTTTTTGTGTGCCACCAAATTTTAAAATCGTTAATTATGTGCCGCGACAAAAAAAATGTTGAGGATCACTGGTCTAGGGCCTAGGGGCTCGATGGGCCATTTATTACCAGTGTAAGCCTTACGCACGCATTTACGGTTTCACATTCGATAGTTAAATTTTAGGCAAAAACTCACAAACAATACCGCCTTAAAGCGATTTTTCTAAAACCGCGATACTACCAGACTATTCATTGGCGAGAATCCAAAACAAATAGATGGTGTCCCTATCAAACAAGTTAACAACGTCTTGGGTAATTAATTACCTTGAAATGTAAGCTGACTCTTGTGTTAGCTGAATGCACTCGGTCCTTCCAATCGTACACTCTGTACGAGACGTAACTCGAGCCTCTGAGCGTTAAAACAGTGGCCGCTGTAATTGATGAATATCAAATGTCTTACTTGAATTTTACCAACAAAAGTCATATGTAAGGAACGTTCGAGAAACGCAAACGCGGAAAGGGTGGATTCAGAAATGAAAGGTCAAGGTTTAATTACTGTTAATTCGAAAAATTTGGCTTTTTTTTCTTTTATCCATTGGCTAATAACTAAAGAGACTATTCCAGATTTTTAACTTAATTAGTCTAAATCATCTGGCGAGCTGTAATAAAATAAAACTAACTATAATTGTACAATTGTAGATGATCTATACTATACTTTTCAATTACCTTTTTAATACTCAATAAGTTGAAATTAATCTTCTGCTTAAACTGGACACGAATTGAATTTATGTAACTCCGACCTCATATTTAAAGGTTGGTCTCGTAATGTCTTATTATAAGGTAGGCAATGAGTATAGTATATAGTAGTTTGTAGTTTATTTTGTAGCGAAATATCTTGTGGGTAAGACACTAAATGTAGGCCATTTTATTCTGAGAAGAAGATTACGAATATAAGAATTGGTATATTATAAGGATGCAAGTACGCGGGAGGAATCTGGTCCAACATCTAGTCTTGAAGATGGACATGTCATAGCGCTGGGGAAACATCGTGGGAGGGAGTTCATTCCAAACGCATTTTCGATGAACGCAGAGGTTCCAGATAATATGGATGAACTCTGCTCCGATGGCGTGAGGTGTGATGATAAAAAGGAGATGAGGGGTAAAAAAGACGACTTTGGAATGAGTTTCCCTCCACGGTGTTTCCCGAGCGCTATGACAAGTCCTTCTTTAAATGAGGCTTGTGGAGAGAACTTAACGCTAGGCAGCGGCTTGGCTCTGATTTTGGCATTGCTGAAGTCCATAGGCGACGGTAACCACTCACCATCAGGTGGGCCGTATGCTCATCTGCCTATAAGGGCAATAAAAAAATGTGTGAAAATTAATAAATAGCTTACTATAAACATCGCACAGTTGTTCCTCGTACAAAGTACCGAAGCAATCGCATCTGTAGCCGTTGTACTCGTTGATACATCTAGAACCTTCGAAGCAAAGGTTTTTCATCGTCTTACATTTATCAACGCAGCCCTCCTTTACGTTTTCATGTTTCGTAGCTATCAATGGGACTATCGGAAGCAGATCCGAAGCCGCCTTACCCGAACTTAATACTATATCACTAATACAACCAACAAATGACTCTATAATATATTTGACGCCGTGAAGCTTCTCTTCCGAGCTGAGACCTGTGGAAATTTTTTACAGAGTTGAATTTCTAGAAGTAAATTTATGTAAAATTCGTACCAACTTTGACTTGTATTAATATATTATTATGTCTATTAATATATATTATATCGTATTAGACTTTTTAAATCGTAAATAACTTTTAAGAATTTACTCACCGCCAATCAAAATGACCGAAGTTAGATTATCAGTGATGCCATAATTGGTGTCAAAACTCAATCCCTGAAAAAAAAAGTTTACAGTAAATACAATAGTTATAACTAGTCCAATATTATTAGCCTTTCACTGTTACCAAAATCATTTATTGTAATATTAAATAGAATTTTCTCTTCTTCTGTCATTTTTAATAGACTTAGAATCTATACTTATAATATATAATATAATAATATTACAAAGAGGAAAGATTTGTTTGTTTGTTTGTATTGAATAGGCTCCGAAACTACTGAACCGATTTGAAAAATTCTTTCACTGCTTGAAAGCTACACTATTCCCGAGTGTCATAGGCTATATATAATCTTTTGTGAAAAAAATTAGGGATGCTTACTAAAACTCCAATAATGAAACCCAAAGTGTAAAAAAATTACCTAAAATATTCTTTACATCGCGCGAAAACTATTGATGATAGAATAAAATAATGTAGTACGACTTTGTAGAACACATTATTATTTACAAAAAGTGTCGCGACAGTATATGTCTAATTACTATACTCATGCCACAATAAGTGTTCTCTTATTTAAAAAAAAATTGTTGAATTTTTTGTTAAAGACCCGAGCGGAGTCGGAGCGGATGGCTAGTCTTTAATAATGCTAAATAAGTATAAGAATGTTCTTTACCTTCAAATAAACTTCTTCCTTCAGCTGATCGACCTTAGCTATCAGCCTGGCTCCGTGTACATCAATAGTTACAACTACACTATGCCATTCGTCTCTGTTGAGTGCGCGACCTACGGTCACTGAAGTTAGATGTTTACCGAAAACGTGGACCACTGAAATATTCAATCAATTTCAAACTCCCGAACTAATCATCAATCTAGTTAACAGAAATATGTCGCCAATTTCATTAGGAATCTTCACGTAAATAAAATAATTAGTAATAGTATGAATAATGAAGAAATATGTCGGTTAGTGTTCAGTGAGAGGTAATTAGGTATCCAGAATATAGAAAGCCCCGTCGTGCAAGGAAGGTTTGACGATATATGACCACGCAGGATATGTTCCATGCAGCGGTCCGACTTATTTCTGTGGGTCCGACCGTCTGAAGTGGGAGGTTTCTTAAATGATTGCGGTAAGATAACCTCGATGGATAGTGGACAATGTGAGGTACATCAAACTAAACCTCAATGCTACACGACCATTCCGACCACTCTATCGAGAGTGTAGCGCTTATCCTCTATTCCAATTACGAAGTCCCTTTTGACACTCCTTAGAACGTAACTCTTCACGTTTCGCATAATTTGAAATAATAATCATTTTTTGTTCATGGTCGTAAACATCATTTAAAAAATACACAATCAATTTAAATCATTATACAATTAATTCACACACACAATAACATAATAATAACACCTGTCTCATGGGACTTCGTAATTGGAATAGAGTATAAGAAGAAGTTCCGCCATAAAAGATGTATTGTCAAATATTATTTATTTTCTTGCTCGAATTCCACAGTGTTATGTTGAGTAGATAGTTTACAACTTGAGTTGGTACATGGGTTTATATTTTGATATACATATAATATATAGTCCATAGCTTTATCACCGGCTGCTTAACATCGATATCGATAGGTCTGGGATGGCCAAATACGGATTGGAATTTATTGACGGATGATGGGAATAGTCAATTAAGTAGGTCACATACCAAGATTCTCTGATAATAAGATGAATGGTCCATACACAGTTTCTTATGTCTCAAGGTGGGTGGCGACATTTGCGTTGTTGATATCTATGGACTCTGGTAACCACTTAACAGGAGGGCATTGAGTTCGTGCAATAAATAAAAAGGTTGTGCTTAATTCTGATATGTAATTTGACTGGTATTGTCTGAGGTTATAAACGTTATATGTTTATTGTAATTTTTACTGCAAGAATGTTGTTCTTAATGTGATTAATTAGCGTAGTGTAATTAATTTTTCTGGTAGAGCAATAAATTAACAAGAAACTTTTAACTTATTTCTTCTTCTTCGTTTATTTTATTAATCTACTTGTAATCGAAATAGCTTGGACGAATGTAAATGCCATTGTTTTATTCAAATCAGCAAGAATGTCCACAAGAAATCCGGGTCCGTCGCACAAAGATTTAAACTTAATACGTACTAAACATTAAACATACATTACTATGTAGCTATTTACAAGCCACAAACGAAACCAGCGCAGCAATAGACCTACCTTCCAGAAGCAGATAGACGTTTGAATGGATTCTATTTGACAGACAAGAGAAAAAGTTACTTAGCGAACAATATATTATCGTACTCTTTGGCTGGACTGACATTTTTTGTGTTCTAAGTACTTTCTAAAACCTTTCCGCGTATGTATATAGGACATAATATAACTAGTCAGATCATAAGTATTGTCACACAGTAAAAACTTTTCTTTTAGAATTCTGGCCACAAAAAAGTTTATTGAATTCGAATTTCGAATTTTTCATGAAAATAAAAATGTAAACTTTTAGAATTTTACTCATTTTTAAATATGGAGTGAACGCTTAAAGAAGACCGTGTTGCAGTTATTGCGTTGCATCGTTGCGGTTACGCGCCAATTCAAATTTTTAACATACTGAAAAATTTGAATATAACCAAAAGATTCGTTTATCGTACCATCAAACGATACAATGAAGACTCTAGTGTAGATGACAGGTCAAGAAGTGGTCGCCCTCGGTCCGTTAGGACTCCAGCAGTGATAAAAGCTCTGAAGGCGCGAATTCAAAGAAATCCCAAACGTAAGCAGAAACTGTTGGCCCTTCAGATGGGGTTAAGCAGAACCACGGTGAAAAGGGTGTTAAATGAAGACTTAGGGCTTCGGGCATATCGAAGAAAAACAGGACATCCTTTGAATGCTCGTCTAATGGACCTGTGACTGAAGAGATGCCGCGCTTTGTTGAAGCGGTACGCGGGAAAAAATATCGGGAAATTCTTTTTTCGGATGAAAAAATTTTTACCGTAGAAGAGAGCTACAACAAACAAAATGATAAGGTGTACGCACACAGTAGTGAAGAAGCGAGCAACCGTATTCCGCGTGTCCAACGAGGTCATTTTCCATCCTCGCTCATGGTATGGTTGGGAGTTTCTTATTGGGGCTTAACAGAGGTACATTTTTGTGAGAAAGGTGTAAAAACGAATGCAGTTGTGTATCAAAATACAGTCCTGACGAACCTTGTGGAACGTGTTTCTCATACCATGTTCAATAACAGGCACTGGATATTCCAACAAGATTCGGCGCCAGCTCATAGAGCGAAGAGCACACAAGACTCGCTGGCGGCGCGTGAAATCGACTTCATCCGGCACGAAGACTGGCCCGGTCCTCCTCCAGTCCAGATTTGAATCCGTTAAATTACAAGATATGGCAACACTTGGAGGAAAAGGCGTGCTCAAAGCCTCATCCCAATTTGGAGTCACTCAAGACATCCTTGATTAAGGCAGCCGCCGATATTGACATGAACCTCGTTCGTGCTGCGATAGACGACTGGCCGCGCAGATTGAAGGCCTGTATTCAAAATCACGGAGGTCATTTTGAATAAACTTTAGTGTCATAAGAATCTATGTTTTGTTAAGTTCATTTTGGTATATGAATGGTTACATAATGAATAAACTTGTTTCAATTATTTTACATTAAACATGTGACAGAATTTATGACCTGACTAGGTATACATAATAATATATTCTTCTGAATACTGTATTTAAAATGAATATTTTATATGTGTGGATGTGTGCATGATTGAGTTTAAATTTGAAATGCCGTTTTTAGTACTTACTATAGATCCTTGTTAAAATTTCTTAAGCATAATAAAAGTCATCTTGTATGTTGAATAATCTCATACTAAATGTCATCATAAATATCTTTTTTAATAATGATTTTGAACTATAGACTATACAGCTAATGGTTTGCCAAGGTTGTTAGTGTTTGGTTTATATACATTATGCATTAATTGAGTTTCATATGCAAAGTTTGGCACTGAAACTGTCTCTCTTGGATTGCAGATTTAGAAGAAAAATCAAGGCAAGCTTAAGAAATGTGGTGTTGAAACCAAAAAAGAGAAGGCAGAATCCACCTTGTGGGACATTTTTAATTGGAATGAAACAGAGAATTAATAAATCTAAGTTATAATATTTTTACCTTTCAATTCGCCCTTTTCCACTATAACGTATAAAGCGTAGGGCTGCATTTTGAAGACAGGGTTTTTGACATTATGATACACCAATAGACCGTGCGGTAATCTTGTGCGGAATTTGAAAGAAATTTCTCTGCATAGTCTGAAATTTAAGAATTTCCGTGATAATTTTATATAGAAAATATTTAATATAATTAAAGTTTATGTATTGCGGTGCTGAGGATAATAAATTACTATAAAAATTATTTGAAATAAAAAAATAGATATTTTATCGTGATTAATCTCGTGTTCAGTTTGTTAAATTTATAATTGCTAATCTTCTTAATGAATAGTCAAATAGTTTAAATTAAATTCATTAAATTTACACGCTGCTAAATTTAAAAAAATTCAAATCATTTACTGATGGTAGGACCTCTTGTGAGTCCGCACGGATAGGTACCACCGCCCCGCCTATTTCTGCCGTGAAGCAGTAATGCGTTTCGGCTTGAAGGGTGGGGCAGCCGTTGTAGCTATACTGAGATCTTAGAACTTAATTTTAAGGTGGGTGGAGCATTTACGTTGTAGATGTCTATGGGCTCCAGTAACCACTTAACACCAAGTGGACTGTGAGCTCGTCCACACATCAAGGCAATAAAAAAAAAAAACAATTATGCCATCGCCATTTTGCGTACCAAGTCTATATTTGTCAACCATTTTTATTTGTAAGAGGGTCAGTTCCTGGTCCGAAAATCCAGATTGTTCTGGAACAGTATCAAAAAACGAGGCCAGCCAGGCCTCCCAAATAAACTTCCGCGCTCACTTTGCGAAGTTGGGCCCTCGACTGATGGCGACGGCCGGCTCTTTGAGCCGGCTGCTTCCAAACGTCGGGGGTCCCGATCAGGTGGCGCGCCGCCTCTACATGGGGGTGGTGCGGTCGATGGCACTATACGGGGCTCCCGTATGGTGCCACGCCCTGACCCGCAAGAACGTCGCGGCGCTGCGACGTCCGCAGCGCGCGATCGCGGTCAGGGCGATCCGAGGATACCGCACCGTCTCCTTCGAGGCGGCGTGCTTGCTCGCCGGGGCGCCACCCTGGGACCTGGAGGCGGAGGCGCTCGCTGCCGATTACCGGTGGCGTAGCGACCTTCGTTCTAGGGGGGAAGGGCGCCCCGGCGAAGGAGTAGTTCGAGCGCGGAGGCTCCAATCTCGGCGGTCCGTGCTGGAGGCGTGGTCTCGCCGCTTGGTGGACCCGTCGGCCGGCCTCCGTACCGTCGAGGCGGTCCGCCCGGTTCTCGCGAACTGGGTGGGCCGCGACCGCGGATGCCTCACCTTCCGGCTGACGCAAATGTTGACCGGCCATGGTTGTTTTGGCCGGTACCTTTTCAAAATAGCCGGAAGGGAACCGACGGCGCAGTGCCACCACTGCGCTGACCGCGACGAGGAAGACACAGCGGAACACACATTGGCGCGTTGCTCTGGATTTGACGAGCAACGCGCCGCCCTCGTCGCGGTCATTGGAGAGGACCTCTCGCTGCCGCGCGTCGTGGCTACGATGCTCGGCAGCGAGGCGTCCTGGAAGGCGATGCTCGACTTCTGCGAGTCCACCATATCGCAGAAGGAGGCGGCGGAGCGAGAGAGGGAGAGCTCTTCCCTTTCCGCACCGATCCGTCGCCGTCGAGCCGGGGGCCGGAGGCGGGAATACGCCCGTACGTCCCGGCCCCTGTAGGTGGCGGCCTCCCCCCGGTGAAGGTCAAGGGGCGACCTGAGGGGGTGAGGCCGCGCGGCGCGCTACCAGCACTCTAGCGCGCCGCCGTGGAGTGATTAGAGCGACCGGTCGACGGTGTATCGCGTCCCGACCCGGCAGGCTGGTTCTGGTCCAGCGGGGTATTCCGGGACACCAGCGGCACCGTCTGGGCGGCCCGACGGGCTGCCGTACCGAGACGGCCGACGTTTCAGAGCCTTCGATTCGCCTCGAAGGCTCCGTCGGCTGGGCGTCCTTGGGGTGAGCCGCGCCGTCTGGTTGTAGTGTTGACCGCGGTAGCCCCCCTACCTCATCCGGGTTCTGACCTCGGAGGGGATCGAACGTCGGGTGTAAGAGTGCAGGGGAGTCGTTTAGTGGGTGGGTCCTAAAATCCTTGGGCCCGCGGTCTGCTCACAACACCATGCAGATCGTTGAGTCTCACATACCCCGCGCGCCCCTTTTGCGCGGGGACCTCGTAGGAGGTTCAGCCCTCTACCCGAAAAAAAAAAAAAAAAAAAAAAAAAAGGCCTCCCAAATAAAAAAGTTTCTAGTAAATAAATAGCCTTACCTCAACTGAAACCTTTGTATGATATCACCATCCAGTTGAATATACGTATTGTCTTTCGCGAACATAAACGTCCTGTGGTGTCCAGATTCCGCAAATGTCAGGAATCTGTCTCTGTCGCTCGGGGGTATTGGAGCTATTGCCGTCGCGTGTGTTGTTGTAGACACGTTTGACGTCATCGCAGTTAATGATGTAGACATTTGGGACGGTGTTGTTGCTTGAACTGGGACTAAAACGCGTTTTGTAATTGCAGCTCGTATATTAAGAGAAGAGGACAAATTGCGAGCCACAGAATGTGTGAATGGATTGAATGAATTAATGGCGTAGAGAAGTTATTCAGGTTTGACTGTGCGCCTGTACAACAAAATCCCACAAGATGTTCAGAACCTACATATACATAGGTTAAAGAAAACTATTAAAGAACATCTGTGCAATAAAGCTTACTATAAAGTCAATGATTATCTAGAAGATTGCACAAAGTGGGAATAAGTTGCTCGCTCCGGGCATTTCAATATTGCAATAATTGTTACGTAATAATACATCTTGTAAAAATGAATATTTAAAAAAATCTAATATTAAAAAAAAAAATGCCCGCTGAGTTGCTTGCCAGTTCTTCTCAGGACGGAGGCTAGTTTTTGTGAATTAGCAGTAGTTCTTTTTGACGTTCAATAAGTGTGTACTTTCATTTAGGTTGAATAAAAAAAATTTGATTTGATTTGTTTGGCATCATACGTTAAGTCATAGTGGTAGTGTTCATTGACTATCCAATTCTAAGCTCTGAGCTCATATATACCGTTATCCTTCTAATGAAAAGCAGTCCAGCGTTCCGGTTCGTAGGTTAAAACGAGCTGTTTTATAACACAATTAAGATTACGATTTTATTTTTGACTAACATGAAAACCGATAATTGTATCGTAACGTCGTGCTTGCAGTCTTTATTCGGTATTTTCCTGTAAGGATCCTTATATGCAGTCGACGTAGCTTATCCAATCGTATTCCACATAGTATAAAACAAAGTCGCTTTCTCTGTCCTTATATCTGTCCCTATGTATGCATAAATCATTAAAACTACGCAACGGATTTTGATGCGGTTTTTTTTAATAGTTAGAGTGATTGAAGAGGAAGGTTTATATGTATAATAACATCCATAAAATAGTGGAGAAATCAATAATAAATTACAGTTTCCGAAGCGAAGCGAGGGCGGGTCGCTAGTAATCTATGTAGAGTAATTAAATGGTAGATACAGTTTGAGAGGCTTTTGATAATCGTCAAATTACTAATAATTGATAGCATTGCTTTCTGGTTACAGTTTCGTAACACTATTTATTTGTTTTTAATAGCATAGACGGATTGACAAACTAATGGCCCACTGTTTGAGAAGTGGTTACCGAAGCCCATATACCTCAAAATGTAAGCCTTGGGGTCAAAAAACTCAGTTTTGTTTTGCTCCTAAGAAATTTATTTATTTATCGTTCGTGTCTCGGCTCTTTAAGAATATCGAGGCCGTGAGAATCACTAATGTTTTGAACAGTTTTAGGCGTAGTAAGGATATTTTAAGTGACTTAGTTACCTTTCTCTTCAGAAGTCAACTCTACGGGGAGACTAGATCTTATATCAGCTATTCCATATAAAATTAAAAGTATCAACAAAGATAGCTTGCTTTCCCGAGAATTTTTTCCCATTTTGCTGCATTTGGTTCGATTATCTGAAATATTATTAAGACAATTGAAATAATTTAACAGTATTAACAACAATTCAGATAATAAACATGATAGATACTAGCTGTGGTCGTATTGTGAGACCTCACAAGTAAGGTATAACCATCATTGTTCCTATTTCTTCTGTGAAGTAACGTTCTGAATCAAAGAACAGAAATAGTCGTAATTACAGATAATAATAATAAATGCTAATATTTAATTAGCATTCAAATTAATACTCCTAAACAATCGATATATCTTGTGCTAGGTTCCAATTAATTTATTTTTGAACACTGCCTTTTTTTGTTATTATTCAACAGAATGAAAACTTAAATTGTGTTTTTTTTTTCTTTAATCTACAAGAAAAGTCGTCATTTTCTATGTCAATACAGTAATTCGAAAAAAGAACAACCCTTTATCCATTTGTGTCTAGTAACAGTTAATTCGTTAAAAATATTTCGAATTTACATCTTATTGACATTGCGGTAAGGATCAATTTTCGAAAATTTCGTTTACCACGAACCCAGCGGAAATATAGCATCAGTGGCAGCGTCGGTCGCTTAAAGATATACACCAAATAAACTTGACCTGTGACTGTTAGTTTCGTTCTTTTAAACGACTTAACATGGACGAACTTATTGCAATTTCACGGCTCACATTGTAGTGGTTTTTACATTAAATTGGCTAAAGTAATAGCATTTGTCTCGAGATACTGTTTTTGGGTTTGGAATTAAAATATTTGTAAATATTTACTTATAATAATAAAATTTAAATACTGGAAAAAATGTCAGAGAAATAAAAACAGATTTAAATTATAATTAAAATCACACTTACATGGTACAAGAGATAATAATAATAATAGTGAAACACAAAAAAAATGTTCATTAAAATAAAATCTTCAAATTCGAATCATTTTCACGGAACGACACAATATGGCGCGCAGGTTCTATTTTCAAAATCGCCGGACACTTTTATTTTTTATTTTTCTTTTCGACACTTCGTTTCTGACCAGAACGTTCTTCCCCTAACAGGCAAGGAGGACTGAGGCGATTCTAACAACACGTAATGGCTCAACAAATTGTCCTGTGGGTCACACAGTTCCCAGGCACACGACACACGAGCTAAGCGGAGAGGTTCATTGAGCGATTTGATCATGTATTTTCGGGAAAAAAATGTTTGGAGCTTGTAATTAATTGAGGAAAATATGATCGAGCGTAGACCCACGGTTTGGTTGAAGATTAAATTATCATTAAACTTCAATCTACATTCAAACGTAAAAAAAAATTTAATATTGGAAATGTTTTAAAATCTTTTTTACAGTTGATTTTTATCATAAACTGTCTGGCCACGCGAGTTTCGGCATAGCGTTTTACAGCACCATCTTCCGTCCGTGTCAGCAGTATACCGATTTTATTTCTCATGCTACCAATCCATACACAATTGATTATTGATTTAATTCGCGAACTATTGTATTGTAAACTATTTGCTAACGATTCGCGAGAAACGTTCAGTTTGCGATTCGTAAAACAGTAAGCCAATCGCCGACATATACCGACCGCGTCTGGTAATCTAAGTGGGAAGATTTTTTTTTTTTCAATTATGTCCATGTCAAAAGATTAAAAATCACGGTAATTGACGAAATCATTTTCTTGGATGGCTCATGTTCAGAGAATTAAAAAATAAATCAACAGTTCTTAGTTAACGCTTTGCCATGCCAATCTCATGTGAATACATCAATGAAGACAGTCACTTAGATTATTAAAGTGGTCTAATTGGATTTACTTAAATGGCGAATAATATAAAATCCAAGGAGTTTGTTTAGCTTTTTTTTTACAGTAGCTCTTTGCTTTCGCATTGTAATTGTTTTATTTGACAACTAACGGATAATTCTGATTACTAGTGGTCCCGCAGTAGTCGAAATTCGACTATATTAATTGGAATTGTAAGTATGTACACTATTATGATTGTATTTTATAATCACAAATTTCGCCAAGGCTATCTATAAAAACTCTATAAAAATGTTAATAAAGACAAACAATATTTAATCTATTCTCAATTTGATCACAGACGTCAAGAACAAAAGTTTGACAATAAATAGTGTGCATGCGTGTGTGCGTCAAATACATGGTATGTAGTGGGTGTAATGTTTTCTTTATTGATTTAATGTATCTTTTATGCATTATTTTAAAAAAATATTAGCATTGAGCACTTCTTCTCTATATTCTCTATAAGTGTGGAAAATTTCATACTCCTCCGTCCGCGCAATTTTCGTAAAAAGGTATACAAAGTTTTTGCTTCACGTATTAATATATAGATAAATCGGATATTCAATATGAATGATTTGCATAACAAATCGAGGAGAGGAAATGAAATGTGGCGACAAACTATAAAAGACTCCTTTCAAAGCAAACTCTCTATTCGTTCTTCCATTTCATAAGCGATTTTAAACGCTTTCGTTCGAATTAGTCATCGACTATACAAATGAATAAGCATGTAGCGGTCGAAATGAGAAAATGAAGCAAAAAGAATCTATCTCTTTTTTTTTTATTGCGCTTGTAGGTAGACGAGCATACGGCCCACTTGACGGTGATGATTACCGTCGCCCATGGATTTCAGCAATGCCAGGGGCAGAGCCAAGCCGCTGCCTACCGCTTAATACTCTCCACAAGCCTCGTTTGAAGAAGGACATGTCATAGCGCTCGGGAAACACTACCTTTTCCTTCTTTGGGCTTGTCACAAGATTGCAACAGGTTAAATTTGTTTCAAATCTTAACAAAACTAATCAAGCGATATTTTGACTTTAATCAAATTTTCGTTAGTGGCCAGTGGCTTGGCACTGCCCCTGGCATTGATCACGTCCGTGCGAGACGGTAACTACTTACCCTCAGGTGGGCCGTATACTCTTTTGCCTTCCTCTTAGTCTCTACACTCTTGGAAGAGTGCTCATGGCCGTCATGCTTTCTGTAACGATTTTCTCACAGCCCAGAGGCATTCCTCTTGTCAAGCTTCGCGTCTTTTACTTAGGTATAGAGGGCGATCCGTTTCAGCCCTGACCTGGTTATTCCACCTTACGGGAGAGCTGCCGCGCGGCCTGACCATCCTCAAACCTGTCCTGCACCTGTTTCTGGTATTTTATGACTTGATGTTCTTTAGAGTACCATAATTACATCATGAGTAGTTGAAGAGCGGTAAGATATTGACATAGGCTTCTTTTTGTTTTTTTTGAATGCTCTACCGTCTTTTTCCTTCTAGTCTGGATGCTATTCATATTCGTTTACAATGAGCTGCGTGACCATTTTTCTGTTGCGTAAAGTAAATATTTGTTATTTTAGATCAACCGAACTGTGACGATTAACAAACAAAAAAGTAATCTTATTTAAGCGGTTTTTTTTATTAAAAGTATCTTCACTTCCGACTACATATTTTGCTTTGCAGTACAACTGTTATACGAATTCGTTACTGTTTTTGTAGCATATTATTTAAAATATCGTCCGCCTATAGTTTCGTGGCTACGTATTTTTGTCTATCTCTTAGATCACTATTCTTGAAATATATCAATCAACTAATCAATTATTCGAAGAAATCTTCAACCAAAACAGGGTCCTCTAGATAAATTTCTCTTAAAAAATTACAGTTTTTAGATTGACAGTTGAAATTTTCCAAAATAAACTTTAAGTCAATTTAATAAATTTCAAATTTATATTGTCTACTGTTATCGAACAAGGGCCAGTCTCGGACTTTGCTTCAGTAAGTACTATGAAACGAGATGTGGGTGGATAAAAAGTGTCCCTCTCTGATCGAAAACTATCAGTCGTTCGATCTGTTGGTAAGTAAAATCACGAAGCCGCCACACAGAAGAGTATTTTTTTTTAAATGTCTATAAACAGCGTTGCTCGGGTCATTTCATTTGCCTTGATAAAAAGTATCTTAAATGTTCATCCAGACTATCTGTAACTATGCGAAATTTTATTCGAACGCCTTCAGCTATTGTAGCGTGATAGATTAATAGATATTTGAACATTCGGGATCATAATATTTCTATAGACGTAGAACGAGACAAATTCAAAATGGATGTAGTAAAAATGGTTTAATTAAATTTATGAATATCATACGCGTTGACCTTTATATGTAGATAGATTAACTTTTTATCCCTTATATTCGGAAAGAGGAAAAACAATAGCTGTTATAAACATACAATTTGGAATGGCATTTGTGTCTTCATATCGCAAAACAATAGAAATTATTCTCGAGAATTCTATAGATAATCAGAAACGTTCCAATGTCAACAAGAATGCGACCAGCCTCAAACAAAATGGCAATGGGCGAGATTGGTCACCCACACATCGCATCGGCAGCACACCGACTGGTTTCTATATTAGGAATTTTATATTACATTCGGGCTATGCAAGTGACGTCATGACCCGGGAGTTTTATTGATACTTGTTCGGGGGCGACATTGAAGTGGCAATTCCATAGACACAGCCCACTGAGTTTCTCGACAGGTTTTCTTAGTGGGTCGCGATTTCGATCCGGTGGTAGATTCTGCAAAGCACTGCTCTGCTAGGGCTAGTGTTAGTAAGCTCTCTCAGGCTCCCTACCCGTCCGGGCGTAGCTGAAATAGCCTCTTAAGTGGGAAGAAAAAAAATCAGATCATTCAAATCGGAACTTCGCGGCAGAAATATGCAGACTTGTCATCGTAGGGTTGTAATACGCTCGATTAGTTAATCGAGGTATGTCAGACATTAGCCACCCATTTCCCGCCTAAGACATAGATGAAAACGCAATACCATTACCGGCTCAACTTAAGATGATACGTTTTGTTACACTTATCACGGGCCAGTTAAATCATTGCATCAAAACTTACGTCACGTAACAGCGAGTTACGTAAAATTTGGGTTAATGTTAACGGATTCAGAATTAAAACGGTTCGCTGTGATCTCAAAATTAATTACATGTTATTCGCGAATTATTTAGACGCGAGATCGCTAAGCGTTACAGAACGGCTTAGAGTTTTTTGACCTTGCATTTTTTATGGAAAATACGGATTTTTAATCGACTCCATTGCGTTTTAATTCGTTATCACTACATAATATAAAACAAAATCGCATTCTCTGTCCCTATATCTGTCCCTATGTATGCTTAAATCTTTAAAACTACGCAACGGATTTTGATGCGTTATTTTTAAATAGATAGAGTAATTGAAGAGGAAGGTTTATATGAATAATAACATCCATTAAATAGTGGAGAAATCAATAATAAATTACAGTTTCCGAAGCGAAGCTAGGGCGGGTCGCTAGTCAACATTAAAGAAAAACACTACGACTGTATCATAAGCTATTTTGCATTATGGTTCGTCTGTCTCAGTAACAAAAATGAAATAAACGAATTACGAAAGAGCCACACGAAGTAGTTACCATAATTTTGATTCGAGAACCAATTGAGTTTAAAAAAAAGCGTGTCAAAAAGCAATCAATTGCGCGCCAAGACGTGAAGCAATACGGTTTTTGTGTTTCCTGTCTACGTTTTGTTACATTACGAATTAACTAGATCCGAGGTTTTTTTTTCACAAAAAAAATATCATAACAGTGCTATTTGTTCTACTTCTACGAGATCTAAACTGAAATTTACTATTTGGGATGTCGACGCATCACATACATGTATAAGTTTAGTTAAACCACAAAATTATTATGGAAGTTGCATTTCACATGATTTAGTAGTCTAGTACATATTATGTACTTAGTTAAAATTTTAAGTGTGATTTGACATGTTTCAGTTTTGGCGCGCTCTCGCTACCACAGACTAAACAATGTGTTTGTTGATAACGCTGTCAGTGGCTGTAGGTACACCTACAATCCGTCACAACCACATAAATTGACAGACAAGATATTTTTGATCGTTCAATACTTTTTTTTAGTATTTAATCGTCGTGGCCTAAAGAATAAGACGTCCGGTACATTCGCGCGATGCACCAGTGTTCGAATCCCGCAGGCGAGTACCAAGTTTTCTAATGAAATACGTACTTAATTGAGATATACGTTCTAAGGTCCCAGTATAATCACAACGGCTGCCCCACTCTTCTTCAAGACTAGACTGTCCACACTCTGCCTTCGCCGCGCACTCGAGTACTTCGGTCATATTGCTCGGAAAACACCGGATAGCTTAGAAAAACTATTCGTGACAGGGAAGATCGAGGGAAAGAGACCGCGCGGGCGCAGTCCGACAAGGTGGTTCGACCAAATCCGCACCACACTAGAGATCCCATTCCACGACGCCCTTCATGCGGCCAATGATCGGAGGCGCTGGCGGGACATCACAAGGAATAAAATTATGTCGAATTATAATGGTCACGACCCTCAGCAGTGAGGAAACGATGCGAGGAGGAGCCCCACTCTTCAAACAGAAACGCATTACTGCTTCACGGCAGAAATAGGCGGGGTGGTGGTACCCATCCGTGCGGACTCACAAATTATAATTTTGCGAGTTTGATTTTAAGTACACGATGTTATTCCTTCACCGTGTAAGTCAATCGTGAACATTTGTTGAGTACGTATTTTATTAGAAAAATTTGTACCCGCCTGGGTTGGAACACCGATGCATCGCTCAACACGACTTCATATCTCAAAGTTGATGGCGCATTTTACGTTGTAGATGTCTATGGGCTCCAGTAACCACTTAACACCAGGTGGGCTCGTCCACCCATCTAAGCAATAAAAAATATATCTCAGAAGTGAAAGCATACATTTTTTTAGCAACTTAGATGAAGTTTGCACTGTCCACCATTTGTATGCTAATTAAAAATCAGTCGTTGTGCATACAACGTTCTGTGTGTCGCGAAGATCAGGCAGATAATTCATAGAAAATTAACTTGCTAAAACGATATTTATTTACGCTTAGTTCAATTCCAGAATAGCTCCACGCCATTTCCCGAGAATGACGTAAACGCACGCGACTAAGAGGTTCGCCTGAGAATGTGCAGTAGCGGTCTCCAAGTATATCAGCATACTAGTTGTACCCGTCCGCCGTGGGCATTTAAAATTAACACTATTATTTCTCACCCCCACAAAGATTATCAACATTAACGCCCCCGCCACTGGTGTAGGGAGTCCAACACTCATATAAATATTAGCCTATCCATTAACTACATGTATTTTCTACATGGATACCAAGTTTCAAGTCAATCGGATTTATAGTTCAGTAGTTATAACGGAACATCCGTAAAAACAATTGTAGATTTGTATATTAGTATAGGTTGCAATCGCCAACTCCCATTTACTTCAGTGGAAAAACTGTTCCAAGCTTATTGATAATATTACGTATTTTCTGCCTGTATTACGAGTAAGTTTCATCCTGCTCATTTTTGCCACGAAGCAGTCATGCGGCACTTAGGGTCGTATGGGCCGTGGGTGTGTATGTGTCCACGTTAATAAAGATGTAATTCATAAACTATACTGAGACCTTAGAACTTATCTCAAGGTGGGTGGCGCATTTACGTTGTAGATGTCTATGGGCTCCAGAACCACTTAACATCAGGTGGACTGTGAACTAGTACACCCATCTAAGCAATAAAAACAAAAAAGACATGAATCAATCGATAATCTCTAAGCATTCACATAAACAGTTCTCAGAGCTTGAACAAATTGTTATCGTGTCCAGATTTGGGATGACGTCCGCTATGTGGTACATTTATGAAGAAAATAAATATTTTCGCTGTTACGTAATACAGCACAGATGCACAATCCGCTTGTGTAGTAAGTACGCCGGTGAATGGTGATGGATCATCATTTATGAAAGGTAATCTGTGTCCAATGTTCACAGACAAATAAAGCAGAACGTTCATATAATAGCTAACAAACGTTTTCTAATTTCCTCAGTGGATTTTTTTGTTTACGTTTAACATCTTAAGTGTCAAAAGGGGTCCATACGTCACGTGGAATTTCCGAATTCGGAATCCGGAATTTTATGGACTAAATTATGAACAATCACGCTGGCAACCTGGATTCCAGTAGTTTCCGAAGGCCATAGACATCACAAGGTAAATTCTGTCATCCGTCTTGAGATATGAGATCTAAGTCACAATTTTATTGTGTCATGGCTATCCCCTATGTGAATGCATTACTATTTCACGGTAAAAGTAGGCAGGTTATCTTATAAACATCAAATGCGTGTTAGCGATCACAACTATGCTGGTTTTTTTTTTTTTTTGTCAGGAGGAAATCGCCGGACTTCCGCCCTTTTCTGGGGATACTGGGCGGGGTATGTCAGAGTCGAACTGACTAAAAACAACTATGCTGGTATAATTAACAATCAATACCTCTGAAAATATGATAATAATGAAAAATTTAGTTTCTATAGAATTGAATTCGATGGGTGAAAAGCTATACTTTGGTGTAAGTCATATTTCGCTTAATAGGCGACATTTGTCTTTCTAATTAAAGGTCGTTTTTTTTTTGTATAAGCATCAACAATTCGATATTTTTAATTGAACTTCAATTAGGTGGAACCTCATTTAAATAGGTGAAGAAGTTTTTAAGCTTTAAATGACTCTTCTGTGAAGTTGCGAAAATATAGCTTACACCAAATAACGTTTCACTCCTCGAATTGATTTCTTTTTCATTCTTTCTTTTGAATGTTGCGAGTAATGCTTAGTAAATTAATGTTATAGTTCGCATAGGCGAATACGGTTATGTTGCCTATTTCTGTAGTGAATAAGTCATGCGTGCAGATCCGAAGAGTGGGGAAACCGGTAAACAATAATATTGAAACTGCGAAAACATTTTTCAAAAGAGTAGAATAAATACGATAATGTATCACTTTGTTTTTGGCGGTTCCGGTACACACCGACTTTGTGTATTTTTTTAAGTGAAACTTCTTTACAATCGTTGTGATTTCAAACTCGATGAAACGAAAAAATAAGTCCATAGAGACACAAACACATAAATGTATAGGATTCAACCGGCGAGAGAATTAGATAGAACACATTATACGTGAAGTTAAAATATCAATTCACAGAGGGCGCTACCTCATACCAAAAATTTACAGTTATTTACTAATGACAAAATTTTACATATACTTAGACATTCAGGATAATTGTATTTTAATTTTTGAAGGTTTCACTTCTACCACGTGTGCATTGCACACATGTTTTTTTTTTCGATTTTTCACCGTTTTATCGTATCGTACACTACAATGGGAACAGTGAAAGTCCAACGTCCGTGGCGGATGCGACGGCTGGCGGCCGCGTCGCCATCTGCGGTCCGTGTCTATCGACTGTTACCATCGACCCAAATACATGCTCATTTTGCACATGCCCCGCAGTACCGGACAAGTATCATAGTAACATACGATCAGCATTCGGCTTTGTTCTAATAATCTGCGGCAAGAGATCGTATTTTGAACTCATCTATCCATTTAACTGAATAAAAACTAACAAAAACTCTCAAATTATTTAAGTAATTTCAATATAACAAATAGAAGATACCTTTTGTGTTTTTAAGTTTGTCTCGATTCATCTGATGTCATTTAGATTCGTTTGACCTTTGTTTCGTGAATCACATTTCGCAAACTTGGATCTTTTGATTCTAGTTTTTAGACGTTTTCAACAATGATTGATGTTATTACATATGTATTCATATTTAGTTTTGCGTTTCTACATTAAACTATTTTTTTTATTGCATATACGGTTGTACGATCTCAGAGTCTGCCTGGTGTTAAGTGGTTACCGGAGCCCATAGACATCTACAACGTAAATGCCGCCATCCACCTCGAGATATGAGTTTTTAAGGTCTCAGTATAGTTGCAACGGCTGCTTGTATTTTTTTAAAATTGCGAACTGAAACTCTGAACATAATATGAATTTTACGATTAAATGTGATTTGCCATTTAATTTTGTTTTGATTATTGGTACTAAGTTACTGGTGCGCATATGATACGTGCTTATGAAGATAGACACGTGAATAATAGAATAAATGCCGTGCAAGGAAGCCAATGTATCAGTGTATAAGCTACTCGTCGAGTCGTTGGGTTGTCGACGACCTAGCCCATAGCATAAGCCGGCTGAGTTTCTCGCCGGATCATATCAGCGGGTCGCGGTTCTGATCCGGTAGTAGATTTCTAATGAAATACATACTCAACAAATGTTCACGATTGACTTCCACGGTGAAGCAATAACATCGTGTAATAAAAAATGAAACCCGCAAAATTATAATTTGCGTTATTACTGGTGGTAGGACCTCTTGTGAGTCCGCGCGGATAGGTACCACCACCACCCTGCCTATTTCCGCCGTGAAGCAGTAATGCGTTTCGGTTTGAAGGGTGGGGCAGTCGTTGTAACTATACTGAGACCTTAGAACTTATATCTTAAGGTGGGTGGCGCATTTACGTCGTAAATGTTTATGGGCTCCAGTAACCATTTAACACCAGGTGGGCTGTGAGCTCGTCCACCCATCTAAGCAATAAAAAAAAAAGATGCATTCTCGAAGTGCAGCTGTCCTTGAGCTATCAAAAGTAGTTGTTAGCACATCCTAGCTGAAGATAAACTCGCCTACCCATTCTGGCGTAGCTGAAAAGAGCACCGGGTCACCAGTCCTTCCATCCTAAGAATAAATAAATATGTACATTATTTGTGTGTGGCTTCAAAATATTTAATTAATTTAAACTTATTCGAAAGATATAAAAACGCTCTTTAGATGATTCATAAAGTGGCTGAATTATGTGAAGTTTATTCCGTAATAAGGTAACTCTCTACAAAACTTGCATACGCCCCGTTATGACGTATGCAAGCGTAGTGTTCGCTCACGCAGCCCACACCTACTTGAAATTCCTTCAGGTTATTCAATCCCGATTCTGCAAGATAGCCGTGGGAGCACCATGGTTCCTGAGGAACGTGGATCTCCACGATGACCTGGAGCTCGACTCGTTTAGTAAGTACCTACAGTCGGCATCCCTGCGCCATTTTGAGAAGGCGGCACGACATGAGAACCCTCTCATCGTAGCCGCTGGAAACTACATACCCGACCCAATAGACCGAATGGTAAACCGTCGACGTCGCCCAAAGCTCGTCATTACGGATCCTCCTGATCCATAAACGGTGCTTTTAGGCACCACAAGCACCGGTCACCGTCCTCGTCGAACCCGTGGCTTGCGACGAAGGGCTCGACGAGCGAACTAACCCATAGACACAGCCCACTGAGTTTCTCGCCGGATCTTCTCAGTGGGTTGCGTTTCCGATCCGGTGGTAGATTCTGCGAAGCACGGCTCTTGCTAGGGTCAGTGTTAGCAACTCTCCGGTTTGAGCCCCGCGAGCTCACCTACAAACGTTAAGGCGAAGCTAAAATAGCCCCTCAAAGCTATCAGCATAGGTAGGAAAAAAAAAGTGTAGTAGGTATGCGTAAAGTAATATTTCATTTTCATATTAAATAAGAATGTAGTCGAAACAAATTTCTGCTAACATTAACAATAGAAGTAATTACGAATACGACGTGAATCATTTGTTTTATATTTTACATCTAATAGCAAAAATCATTAAAGTTTTACAAAGTATTCTTTTTATTGCTTTTGTAAACAGTCAAGCACATGGTCCAGCTGATGATAATTATTTTAATAATAAAATTTTCAAGTTCAGATTAAAATCGCACTACCTTGCACAATAATATGGCTCCAACGATATAACTGTATAAGTTGCTACTTATTTTGTATTTACTTGCATATTTTTAGTATTTATTTGTATTTAATCGTATGTAAGTCTATCTTATATTGTATTTATTTTTCACATGGGTATATGTTCTATATATATAAAATAATGAATTGCTGTTCGTTAGTCTCGCTAAAACTCGAGAACGTCTGCACCGATTTGGCTGATTTTGGTCTTGAATTATTTGTGGAAGTCCAGAGAAGGTTTAAAAGGTAGATAAATATGAAAATGCTCGGAATTAAATAAAAATAACAATTTTGTTTTTTCTTTGATGTGTCCCTCGTCGGACGGATTCCTTTTGTTTGTTTTAAGTTTATTTTATACAAAAGCTTAGGTTTTTTATTTATCGATTGAGGCACTGCGAAGTCTGCCGGGTCAGCTAGTAAGTATATATTTTTTGTAAGTTTATTAAGATATAGCACCGTCCTCTCCCTGCAAGGTTGCCTGGAAGATGCCACCGAAAAAGAAATGTACAACCCGGTTACATTATCTATGGACCTGGCGAAAGGGAACCGGGGAGGGGCTTCATATTCCAGCGAAGTGCGGAGATATTGTAACCGAGCAATACCATACTTTTTTAAACTATTCAAAGGAAATATTTTGATAACAACAAGTCATTCTTAAAACTTGGACGGCTTAAATTCGCTTTGATTTTAGTTAAGTAAAAATTTAACTAAAAACACTCTCAGAAACTAAAGACCGAATACAACAATGACTAAGGTTATTGACCCCGAGCGTCAGACGATTTTTGTACGTGTTACATTGCGTGCACAACGAAAAACATGATTAACATATTTGGCCCACGACGTATTTGTATAACACTGGTGTCATCGTGTCCAAGGCTGCTCCCTCGCGTATAGACCATATAATTTTAGTCATTAAAGAACAATTTCCAGTCATTATCACAGTTGAGTTAACATTTAATGTCTCAATAATTGTCTTAGAAATTAGGTAAGTGTTTTATGTTCCACATTCTAAGGTTGTTTGTACAAGTGTGGGTTTAATTGATTGCAACACTAGAATTGTTACGAAATTCATTTAGTCCACTTGTGAAATTGGCCTTAAGTACTAGAATAATGTTAGGTTTTTATTTTTATTTTTTTGTATCTGTGGTGTCCGGTCAAATAATAATAACCTCTAAAGCGTAATTAATTATGAATTTATATTTTTATTTTTATTTCATATTAATTAATTTATTAAAAACATTAGTCTGCCAAATCTACACAATGAGATAAAAGTACATCTGCCAAATCTACACAATGAGATAAAAGTACAGACTGAATAATAGTAAAGTAAAAAAAAAATGTATAATGAAAAATTATTTTTTTGAAACATTTTGTGGACGCAGAAAATTTTCCAACGAGAATTACAATACGAACACTGATTTTTAGTTTTTTTTATTGCTTTGATTGGTGGACGAGCTCATAGCCCACCTGGTGTTAAGTGGTTACTGGAGCCCATAGACATCTACAATGTAAATGCTCCACCCACCTTGAGATATAAGTTCTAAGGTCTCAGTATAGTTACAACGGCTACCCCACCCTTCAAACCGAAACGCATTACTGCTCACGGCAGAAATAGGCGGGGTGATGGTACCTACCCGAGGGGACTCACAAGAGGTTCTACCACCAGTGATAGTAAACTTAATTTGTCTGTCGATTATAATTTTCGAAGCCTTCTTTTATGAGTGAGTACCCTAAGCAATTTTGTGAGATGATCCCCAGATAAAGAAAATGAACGCGAGGAAGATAACACAGGAAATCCTTCTAAAAATAGTTTAAGCCCCGCAGCAGAAGTAAATATTGTAGCATTATGTATTACTAACCCGCTTTACAAGAGGGTAATAGTATCCTTAGGAATTCGCTTAAGTAGACATTGTGGAAAAGCACCAATATAATTTGTTTACTTACATAAATGCACTTATGCCTAGAAATGGGAATTACGTAAACCGAATTGCATCGTTGTGTATGTGAATAGTGTAAACATAGCAGTGATCCAATTCCTCTTTTATCTAGGTGTTTCGTTTACAAGTTGCAAGTTCCTATATTTTCAAATGCGTTTAATAAATGTCTTAATATGTTTTTTGTAACGCATGTAACTAGGAGATGTATCGAAACGGAAGGTAGAGGGGGAAGAGGTCGACCGAAGAAGACATGGATGAAGTGTGTGAATAACGATATGAGAGACAGAGGAGTGAGTGTTGAGATGACGGCTGATAGAAGAGAATGGAAGAGCAAAATTAGCTGTACCGACTCCACCTAGTGGGATAAGGTGGAAAAAAGAAAAAGAAGAATATGCTTTTTGTAATTATTAATTTATCCATGTATTTCTTTTTTATTGCTAACATTGGTAGACGAGCTCACGGCCCACCTGGTGTTTAGTGGTTACAAGAGATTATTTTATTAATCTCGGGGGGTTATTCTAGATTCACCGAACTAGTAAGTGAGCTCGCGGGGCTCAAACCTGACGACAAGAGCATCATAAGCATAAAGCACGTAAATGCCACCCACCTTGAGATATGAGTTCTTCATGCCGAAACGCATTACTGCTTCACAGAAGAATGGGCAGTAGGTACCTACCCATGCGGGCTCACAAAAAGCTCTGCCACCAGTAATTGTGCATATGAAAGGAATTATGGAAGTCATTCGTGAACATTTTCTAGGTACGTATTTTATTAGATATAAAAACTTATTTTAAATTAATCGCATTAGTCGAAAGCACATCACATTTTGCATCTTTTAATTTGTGTAAAAGAAAAAAAAGCGGCCTTTCCATCGATATTGATTCGTGGCGTCCATGACCACGAGCAATTCAGCCAATACACTGCCCATCTAAATTATTCTTCTAAATAACCTTCTAATAATATAACCTTCTAGTTTTCCGTGCTGAGTTGCAGTATTGTTTCATAATGCACTGTGTCTTTCACGCACGGTGTAATTACGTCGTGTAACGGTGTAACGGGAGCCGCGTAACATCCGGTCATCAGGCGACATATTTCATTTGCGACACTGAAATCTATACTGTGACAGTTTGTTCTAGTTTTGGCAATACTGTTCTTTGTTGTTACAAATATTGTAAGAATTCATAATTCTTCCGTAACAACCTTTGATCCGAAGCATTTGGATTTGATGCGGGCCAATAGTTTAGGATACAATGATTTGTGAATGAACACGAGTATTATCATTCATTTGTTTCTACTGATAAGCCTTCAGTTACTTTTAGTACCATTTACATATAGAATATTGCATGTATCCGGCTAAGTATTCTGTTCCACTATGCTGATATCTTTGCTAATAGATTTGTCTCTTGAAGAAGAATACTCGATGTTAGACTGTTAAAATAAAACTTCAAAGAACGAATGATTGCCAGTGTGTGAATAAACAAGATATATATAATTAGAGTAATCATAGAAATTAGTATTGCCGTGTACAAAAGTCAAGAATATTATTCGTACCATTTATTTAAATACTAGCTGACCCGGCAGACTTCGGAGTGCCTCAATCGATAAATAAAAGACCTAAACTTTATTTAATTCCGGGAATTTTCATATTTATCTACCTTTTAAACCTTCCCTCGACTTCCACAAATAATTCAAGACCAAAATTAGCCAAATCGGTCCAGCCGTTCTCGAGTTTTAGCGAGAGTAACGAACATCAATTCATTTTTATATATAGAGATTGGAATACCTAAGTATAATATGTCTAATATAGATTTGCAGAAATCGAAGGGTAGTCTTCTCGTATATTAGTCTGTAGAAAAATACATACTATAAGTTTGTATTTCGTTTATTAATTTTCAAAATTAGTACAAAAGCAGGAATAAAATGGTTTCTATTTAGTCGAAAATTTTCGTAAGTAATTTTAATAATTATAGTGGTCAAGTCCCGAAGAAAAGTTAAAAAAGATTCATAGAGACGGAAATGCTTAAATACCTGTCAAAGAATATTATCTTAGGTTTTCTAGACTTCATTAAAATTATTAATGTTTAATTTCGCGTTTGTTCTATTATTTTTATCTTATTATTTTCGAAATTTTACGGTTTTCATCATCACGGACAATTAAGTGATGGAATAGTAAAAGTAGTTTTAAACAATTCAAAAATCATTTTAGAACGATTTTCGAAAATTTCGATGTCCTATCATGATAGTTAACCTGTCGGGACTATGTAAGGTTGAACTGTGAAGGATTTCTAGGTACGTTCTTCACCGATAAGTGCAAATCGTATTGACTGTCCATTGCTAGTGAAAGTCGCCTTTTACTTTCTTTGTTAAAAATATAGACCGCAAAACCTTGTGTACATGCCCGAGCATCATACATTTGTCGCATGTGTGTTAAACTTGGCCAACATTTTACTTTTATCGTAACTTACACAAAAAGTACAAAACAAAATACGCTCAATACAACACGCATAAGGCTAAATTTGCTTTGCATGATTTCACTTATTGTCGGAAGCGACCGCTAACCTTGTTAAAAGCGTATGAAGTACAAAAGCTAAACTTGATTCATCGCGCGTGACACTTTCTTGAGGCAATGACGGGGTTTTTTAATCAATTTCGAAACGATTTTCATTGCTTTTTTTGAGTAGATAATCCGCAGATGTTGCTAATGAGACAACGGCATGATCATCTACTTTCTTGCCCGTTAGTGAAATATAAAACAGAAAATTTATTGTATTTAAGATTATGAAAAGCATGGCGAAACGATGCATGCACAATTACCTGTAATACGAATTTTGTATTGATTTACCTATTTCTTGTGCTTATTGAATAACTTTTCGTGGTGGTAGTTCGTAACGCAGACAAGCATGGATTAGTACTACTTTTGCTTAATTCGTGTTCTTAATAATTTGAAAAATCACAACAATTTATATAGTTAACTTTTTATTTATTTATCACCTTGATGGTTGGCCTGACTCAGAGCCCATCTGGAGCGTTATCCACCTTCATGTATACGGTCGAAGGCTCAATCCTAACAGCTGTCTCGTCTTTCTACCCGGAGCGCATGACTGCGTCGTGGCAGAAGCTGACAAAATTGCGGTACTTACCCGTGCCAAGTTACAGTTCGCCCAATCATCAGTAAATGACGACATAGCATTTAGTTGTCGTGGCCTAAAGGATAAGACGTCCGGTGCATTCGTATGTAGCGATGCACCGGTGTTCGAATCCCGCAGGCGGGTACCAATTTTTGTAATGAAATACGTACTCAACAAATGTTCACGATTGACTTCCACGGTGAAGGAATAACATCGTGTAATAAAAATCAAACCCGCAAAAATTATAATTTGCGTAATCACTGGTGGTAGGACCTCTTGAGAGTCCGCACGGGTAGGTACCACCACCCCGCCTATTTCCGCCGTGAAGCAGTATTGCGTTTCGGTTCGAAGGGTAGGGGTAGCCGTTGTAACTATATTGAGACCTTAGAACTTATATCTCGAGGTGGGTGGCGCATTTACGTTGTAGATGTCTATGGGCTCCAGTAACCACTTAACACCAGGTGGGCTGTGAGCTCGTCCATCCATCAAAGCAATAAAAAAAAAATGATAATGCTTCTGCATAATCTCCAGTGAATCTTTTTGTCGCATTTTAAGAGACATTAACCCATCCGGGCGTAGCAGGAATAGCCTTTTACTACCTGCCAGAATAGATAGGGAAAGAAACAAACGGGAAGAAACAGCTCTAAACTGAAGCTCTACGCTGGCTATTAGTTTTATTTAAATTACTAGCTGACCCGGCAGACTTCGTAGTGCCTCAATCGATAAATAAAACAACTAAACTTTTGTATAAAATAAACTTAAAACAAACAAAAGAAATCCGTCTTACGGGGGACACATCAAAGGAAAAACAAAGTTGTTATTTTTATGTAAGTCCGAGCATTTTCATATTTATCTGCCTTTTAAACCTTCTCTGGACTTCCACAGATAATTCAAGACCAAATTTAGCCAAATCGGTCCAGCCGTTCTCGAGTTTTAGCGAAACTAACGAACAGCAATTCATTTTTATATATATAGAAGAAGAAGATAGAAGATTACTAGCCCTGCTATTTGACGGGAAACAACCATGCCTTCCTCTTAGAGATTTACGCCTAGTCCCGTAAGTCGCAGGCCTAGGGCGGTATGATTTGATGGGCGGAAAATTTTCAAGGACAAAAAAAGTAAAAAGAGTCTCCTTTGAAAATGAGTTCAGAATAATGTTTATAAAAAATTAATTATTATATTTTAGGTAAAAATATAACATTAAGGGCGGCGTGATAAACAGGGCCTAAGGCGACATCAAGCCTAAATCCGTCACTGCTTCCTCATTGAAAAGTGAATTAGATAGTAGTTATGCAATACAATTGAGAATTTGATAGAAAATTATGATTGCGCAACACCCACCGTTTATAGTTGAACCTATATTAAATTCGAATCGTCGTACATCATATTCATTTGGTATTGTTTAACCTGTGTAATGTTTAGTATTTGCGATATAACGTTATTACGATTCCTAACATTGTACGTGGTTCAGAGTATGAAATAAAACTGCCTAATCGATCGAAAGTTTATGTTTTTTCTGTTCGGTCACGTAACAATGATTGTGACATGAATAAATCTTATTCGTTTGGCATTTACAAAACGTTTATTCACGAATCGTAAACAATACATTTTCTAATAGAAAATAAAACGGCATTAAATTTTCTCGAAGTGGGAAAATCATGTTTTCTAATTAAGTAATACGAATTCATTGTATCACATTAATTGATTCTATCATTTAAATGCGATAATTAAAAAAATAATTAAATGTCTTGTGACCATGCTTGCTGTACCCAGTACATGGGTTCGATTCGTGGGTCAGTGGGTCGCGATTCCGATCCGGCGGTACATTCTGCGAAGCCTTACTCTTACTAGGGTTAGTGTTAGTTAATTCTGTCAGGTTGAGCTCGTGAGCTCACTTACTCTTCCGGACGTAGCTAGAATAGCCTCTTAGGCTACCAGCGAATAGGTGGGGAAAAAATAAAATAAAAAATATTCGATATCAGATTGGAACTCTTTGCTAAATATTTGTATTTAACATCTACACGTACTTGTATTAAGCTTTGTATGTATGTTCTTTTATTACTCGACATGGCAGATGATAGATCGATCCGATGCTCTAAGCAGTTACTAATGCCCATTAGCCCACTGAATTTCTCGGCGGATCTTCTCAGTGGGTCGCGTTTCCGATCCGGTGGCAGGTTGTGCGAAGTACTGCTCTTAGGTAATGCTGCTGCTTAATCTCCGGTGAATTTCGTAGTCGCATTTTAAGGCACACTTGCTAGGGCCAGTGTTAGCAACACCTCCGGTTTGAGCCCCAAGAGCTCACCTACACGCTAGGGTAACGCTGATATAACCTCTCAAGGCTATCAGCATATGTAGGGAATTAAAGTAGCCATATATTCTCCAATTTGAGTGCCGCTGTTCGTTTGAGATATGTGATGGCGCCACGAGTGAAATAAGTAGAATGATTACCCATACGAGGGGGATTACATCGTGCCCGTCCACCTATATAAAAGCTATTTTTAGCACTTAGAATAATTTTAATGTTTCGTTTTAATTTAAGCCGCTTCTACTGACGTTCAAACCGGTTTCGTTCGTTGCATCTGTTTAATGCACCGAGGAGTTCCGGGTTCGTTTCCCGGCCGTTTTATTGTGTTAGTGTTCTTTGTTCGACTGAGTTTAATGACTTTATATTATTCAATTATTAAAAATAGTTTAAACAGTAAAAATCATTTATGGGCCATAACATAGCGCGTAGGTACGTAAACATTTCGACAATAATTAAAATAAAGCTTACGAAATTTATTTAATATAAATAAATTTAATATAAAAGGAAATTAGGTCAATAATGAAACAAGTTGCATAACTTAATTAAATATGTTCACAATCTTATTTACCCTGGTAAAAGTTATTGTCGGCTGGCGTATTACTTAATTTCAGAGCACACGCACTGCTCAAGTTTATTAGTTGAAAGATATTTTTTTCTGATTCTACACGAAGCTATCAGAAAAGCGTTAATGTACTCGAACCTTTTCAAAACAGTTGCCATGCAACAAGATATCTGCAAGGAAACCGGCGGCGTGGTTGCGAAATAGGCGGTCGCGCGGCTGAGCGGTGGAGGCGCCGCGCCAGTCTATTCAGTGGAGCGGCGTGTGTATCACGCCTGCGCGAGAACCTAACCTTTCCAACGCCGCAAACAAATTACAACCGCCGCGCGCGCAACAACCCCGACTCCAACCAACCCTTGTGTGTAGTGTATTAACTAAACTGTGCTGTGTTTGTGCCCTGGGAGTATGTGAGAATACATCACGTCAATTGACACACATATCGGAATAAATAACGGTGCCCGATCGGCTAGCTGAAATCGAAGTGTTTTTAGTGTATTTTAAAAATCTGTGTACCGGAATTTTTACGGACTCATCAGTGCGAAGGTAAGACGGATGTTTACAGTTATCATTGTGTAATTATAATGCGGAGAAAGCCGCGTGTGTTGCCGGAAGTTTAACGAGTCTTCTTTAGAACTTTTTTGCATCCGACAACGTCTTGGAAAGTCGATAACTTGAGACTCGGATGATTAGAGAAAAAATGTGCGTCTACAAAACTCTTCAATATTCAATTATGATAATATGTTTCGAATATGAGAATCTCGCATGAATAAGATGTAGTTATTTAGTTTTTTTTTGGGACGTCGAAATTGTGACTGAAAACGCTTTTCGTTGACCAGAATAAGAATTGTTTGACGGTGAAAAGGTTCCTGACTCATCTGGCATTACGCCCTCGCCCGAAGCTTCTGTTTAGAATAAATTTACCTTTTAAATGAATACGGAATACACTTTTTAGTAAACAATAGACGGCGGCCGCTGTTTTTCGATATATTTTAATATTCACATCACATTCGCCTTATCAGATACACTTGCGGTAATTAGTCTTAGAACTTCAAAAGTGATTTTAAGCAAAGGAGAAATAGGTTTGTTACAATATTGCTTGATTTCTATGTTCGTGTTTCCCGTGTATATTAGCGACAGAATCAAATTAGTCGTCAACTCGTTTTCTTAGGCAATAAAAGAGACAGCAACCAATTGGCCAGTGTTATGAAATCGTCGAAAATGTATATTGTTAGGTTTGATGTTGACATATAATCACTTGTTCAAGTTAGCTCCGCTTTATATTAAATTTTATGAACGACTAGCTGACCCTGCAGACTTCGTAGTGCCTCAATCGACAAATAAAAGACCTAAATTTTGTATCAAATAAACTTAACACAAACAAAAGAATCCGTCCGACGGGGGACACATCAAAGGAAAAACAAAGTTGTTACTTTTATTTAATTCCGAGCATTTTCATATTTATCTACCCTTTAAACCTTCTCTGGACTTCCACAAGCAATTCAAGACCAAAATTAGTCAAATCGGTCCAGCTGTTCTCGAGTTTTAGCGAGACTAACGAACAGCAATTCATTTTTATATATATATAGATAGATAAGGTCGTACGTTTAGTTTGACTTTAAATTAAACTTCTGAATGTATGGAAAAAAAATGAAACTCAAACAAAGGAAATGTACTATTGGAATAGTTACGTTTTCTTTTAAGAACAATTGGTTTTCGTCTAATCAAATTAGAAAACACCGAGTACTTTGAGTTTAAAAGGACATTTGATTAAAACAATACTTAGGGATGTTGACTTACTTATTATTAGTTTCTTAATTACTTCAATGGACCATTCAAATGTTTCATTACCCACATTCCTGGTTTATTAATACGTTAGGTAGATATCACCATATATTTGTCAGTATAATAATTAAAAGTGTAAAAGTGGTTTTTTTTAATTGCTTAGATGGGTGGGCGAGCTCACAGCCCACCTGGTTTTAAGTGGTTACTGGAGCCCATAAACATTTCCAACGTAAATGCGCCACCCACCTTGAGATATAATTTCTAAGGTCTCAGTACAGTTACAACAGCTACCCCGTCCTTCAAACCGAAACGCATTACTGCTTCAGAAATAGCCGGGTTGGTGGTACCTACCCGTGCGGACGGTGAGAATTTAATTTAAAATATTTCATTACAATCCTGCAATTACAAACACGTAGTTAAATTTGTAGATAGCGTCTAAAAATTCAACAAGAATAAACGATCTCATATCCAAGTCATAAAGTTGAGGGATAAAACCGTCTCTAGCGATAACAACATTTATATCAAGGCGGTGTGTTTGATATCGTTAAGCTTTGAGAGGTTTTTCTAGCTTTATCTTCACCTAAACACACATTATATCCTATGCAAAGCTGCCTTCACGAAAGTGTAAATAGAGGGTGAAAGCTCCCAGTATGAGATAAAAATAAAAATTAGGGTTGGGAAATTCATCGACAAATCGAGTTGTTTATAATAAGCGGATTTTTTTGTACTAATGTGTGTATCCACCTGACTTGTTAAGTGTCGATGGTTAAGCGAAACCAATCTCAAGACATAATATATTAAAGTCTTAATTCAATTGCATTGAGGCCATAGTTGTACTACTTTGGTATACACGATCTACGTAATGTAAGTACTAATGAAAGCTGCAGGAGCTAGTGAGTTTGCTAGGAAATAAGCTTAAGATGTATATCAAGGCAAAATAGATAGAATACATATTTTGATTGAGATTTTCTGACTACCAATTGTTTTGATAATGCAATAAAGAATTTGAAGAGTACGAATGATGTCAAAACATTTATGTCTTGCGTCTCGAATATATAGATGTGGGAAGAGATTTTGTCGTTACCGTTAAACACAGTTTAAAATGTCATGTTTTTCTCGAATGATAAATAATCTTGATTAGTCCTCGATTTTTACGATAATTTATCCGGAAAACCGGTTATCGACAATGGCTATTTTATTCAGCGGTTCACTTTTATTATTATTATTATTTAAATCAGCAATGTATATTTTAGTATTTGTAGGTAGACGGTAATGTGAGGAGGAGGCGTCTTAAAACTTGTATGGACTGTGTGAAAGAGGATGCGTGAGGGAAGAGTCTGAGTGCAGAGATGACGTAGGATAGGAATGGACGGTAAAAGAAGGCGTACTGCGCCGACACATACACACACAGAGTGATAAGAGCAAGAAAAAGTTGAAGATATATTTTGTAGCGTTCGTCGCGGTAGCTATTCTAAATATGTAGAATACATATGCGTTGCGTTTATATTACTATGACTTCCAGAAAACCAAACTAGTCTTGTACTTCAAGTTGTACCATAATTATCCTAGAGCTAAACATCGACATCGACACTATCCCCATCCCTAAGAATCTCGAGGCTTCCACTGACCTTGGTCTTTATCAAATGCTTACGTGCTCTGTTTCATGTATTAATATGTTTCTTTGTGTGATATTTTGAAATCCAACAATGATTGACCATGTAGCAGAGGTGGATTACGAAAGACGTGGTGACTGTTTTTGAATGTTTGTTATTTAACCAACTGCGTAATTTTGGATGTTAAACGTGAAACATCAATAGCCGCACGTAAAACTGATTGCTGGCTTGGATGGATTTATTTCTTTGAAAACCTGTAAAAATTTGTAGTTAACATAGATTATAAAAGGGTTTTGTTTAATTTGATTGATTGATAGTAAGATATCAAGATATCACTATCCAATTGGCTAATGGGCAGGTTCAATGCCTTTTTTTTTATTTTCGCTCATTCACCATAGACATTTCTATCCGATCTTTCTAGACCGTAGCCTCCTTTCAATTTACGACACACAAAAAAATATTATGCTGTTATTTATATCGATCAAGACTCGGGTTCCTGCCATATCGCAGCGTGGTGCCGTCACCATGACAGTGAACTTGTTCGAAAAGTAAAACATATCTAAGAGGGTGACGGTGTTGTGTATTGAAACTTCAGAGTACCGTTGACAACTGTTTATTAATTACTGTCAATATACCCTCAACATCTTCCCCTTTTACAATATAAGTGTGTTACAAGATAAACATAAAATCAGAGGTTAATTATTATTAATTGCATTCTGCTTAGTTCTACTACGAGTAGTAGGCGGATAAATATGAGGTGATGAAGGTGATGACAAAGTACTCGGTTCGTACACTGAACCATCCTCATCCACACTCATCTCATATTCTCCCCCACTTGACTCGTCTGATACGATCACTATTGTGCCGCGCCGATCATTCTTCAGCTTTTCCACAACATTAGGTTTCTCATCAGGCATATTTTTAATTAAATGTCGGCGATTACGTCGATATATACCTAATTTGTTTTTTACAATGTATGAACGCGGTGCAGATGCCTTGCCTACGACAGTGCCGCGCATTCGTTCATTATTATGTTCTAACATAATTACATCATCGCCGACACTTAGCTCCGGCTGCGCTTTACAATGTTGGTCATAATACATTTTACTTTTTAATTGTTTTTCTATTATTGTTTTATGCTGTTGCTGATCATTACAATTATAACGTTTTAACAAATCTGGATGAACTGGTAATCTACAATTTAATCTCCGTCCCATTAACAGTTGTGCGGGAGAATTCAAATTTTCTCGCGGCGTGTTATTATAGCTCAATAGATTCAAATAAAAATCTGTTCTACTGTCTATTGATTTTTTTAACATTTTCTTTATAGTTTGTACTGACCTCTCACTCTTGCCGTTTGATTGTGCGTAATACGGTGATGAAGTAATATGATTGAAGCACCACTCTTCTGCGAACTTTTTAAAATTTCGAGAAGAATATTGGGGACCGTTATCGCTAACAACCGTTTCCGGAATGCCATAGCGAGCAAAGTTCTGTTTTAATTCTTTTATAACAGAGTTTGACGACGTATCTCTTAACTGTGAGACTTCAATAAATCCCGAATAGTAATCCACTAAAATCAAGTAATGTTTTTTTCCGTACTCGAATAGATCGGTACCAACTTTGTTCCATGGCAGTTTCGGAACAGTTATCGGAATCATGGGCTCTTTACTTGGTTTATTTGAATTCTCCTGACAAACCTTACATTTTTTAATATATGATTCTATGTCATTCGATATACCCGGCCAGAACAGTACCTCACGTGCGCGTCTTTTACAACGATCTATCCCTAGGTGGCCGTCATGAATTATTTTTAACATTTGAGTTTTAAGCGAGTTAGGTATCAATACCTGTTTATCTTTAAAAATTACTCCGTCAACAGAGTACAGCTCGTCTCTCATGGACCAAAAATACTTTAAATCACTATCAACATTATATTTATGAACGGGCCAACCTTCATTAATGTAAACTAACAAACGTTTCAAATACTCATCTTTACTAGTTTCTTTCTTAACTAATGTCAGTTTGCTTTGAGACATCGGTACATTGTTAATTACCATTTTCAATTGGTTCAATACTGCCTTACTAATTTTATCGTCATATAAATCCGGAAGAGGCGCACGTGATAACGTGTCGGGTATATACATATACTTCCCCGGTTTATAAGTAATTTTCAGATCGTACCCTTGTAATTTTAACATCATACGCTGCAAGCGTGCTGGGACTGAATTGAGCGGCTTTTTAAAAATACTTTCAAGAGGTTTATGGTCAGTTTCTATGACTATATACCTTTTTCCATAAATGTACTGGTGAAATTTTTCACAAGCAAAGACAATAGCTAACATTTCTTTTTCAATCTGAGCGTATCTCTGTTGTGTGTCGGTGAGTGTGCGCGACGCGTACTCGACCGGGCGGCCGCGCTGCATCAGCACCGCGCCAAGTGCGACGCTGCTCGCGTCCACCGACAACAATACCTCACTGCCTACGTCAAACAACGATAATACCGGAGCCTCGCATATCAGTTTCTTTAATTTATCAAAGGCGTTTTTGTGACCTATTTCCCAACACCACTCGACATCTTTTTTCAATAATCTAGTCAATGGAAATATGTGTTGCGAGTAGTTAGGTATAAACTTTGATAAATAATTAATTGCACCCAAGAACCTTTCTAAACTTTTACAATCCGTAGGTTCCGGCATATTGATTACAGCCCGCACTTTTTCCGTATCTACTTTCATTCCGTCTTTATTAAAAATATGTCCCAAATATGTCACCTCATCGACACAAATGCGACACTTATCTTTGTTAAACTTTAAATTAATATCTCGCGCTTTTTGAAATAACGCATTTAGTCTTACATCATGTTCTCGCCTAGTGGACCCCCAGACAATAATATCATCAATAAACGACTCAACACCGTCTAAACCTTCTAACAATTGTTTTAATTTAGCGTGGAATACCTCCGGTGCGCAGTTCAGTCCGAACGGTAATCTTAGATATTGATATCGCCCAAACGGCGTAATAAATGTGCATAAATCGGCGCTCTCCTTATCTAGCTTTACGGACCAAAATCCTGAATTGGCGTCCAATACCGAAAAATATTTAGCCCCATTCAATTTGGTAGCCAACTCATTTATGGTGGGTAGTTGAAAATGAGCACGTTGAATCGCCTTATTGAGAGGCCTCGGGTCTAGGCATATGCGCATTTTACCATTTGTCTTGGCCACTACTACTAACGAGTTGACCCAAGGTGTCGGATGAGTCACCTTCCTAATCACACCTAACTCTGTCATCCTATCGAGTTCGTCCTTCAAGTTATCACGAAGGCTTAACGGTACTTTCCGCGGAGCGCACACCACCGGCGTCACATCCCTATCTACCGTTATATGATATTCCCCCGGTAAACAACCTAACCCAGTGAACAAATCACTATTTTTAGAGAAATTTATATCGTGAATTCTTTTTATTAACCCTAATAATAAGCACGCCTGCAGTCCCAGTACACTTTGACAATCAATATCAGCTATCGCAAACTTAAGATCATATTGAACATTTTTATACCACCATTTAATGTTACAAATTCCCTTAATAGGAATGAAATCGCCACTGTAAGATTGCAGTTTAACCTTATGATTTACAACAATGTTATTAGGGTTATTGCCTAACTGCACAAATCGCTTAAAAGATAAGACATTGATATCTGCACCCGAGTCTAGTTTAAAATTTTCCGAGCCCCATTCTCCTCGGAGGACCTCAAACCAATCCTGCGACACCGAGTCGATTTTGGAACCATCAATTAAAGTAGATATATAAAACGACTCCCAGTCATCGTCCAGTTCCGGCTCGTATTTATTTTCGTCCTCTAGAACACCGATATCATATAACTTTTTTACACCTTTATGTACTTGACACATTCTTGCAAAATGACCATAATTTTGACACACATAACACTGCACTGAGACCGCAGGACAGTCAGCCCAACTAACACACGGACCTCCGCACCTGAGACAAGTACTGGACGCAGATGAACTGGAAAGAGGCGGCGGGCGCCCCGCGCCATCCGGGACCGCACGCAGCCGGTGACCGCCGCGGCCGCCGCGAGCTGCTCGCGCATAGCCGGCTCGACCCCGCGCCGCACGTGGCCCAGCACCACCCCGCGCGCCCACAGCGTCCACGCGCACCGGCCCCGCACTCGCTCCGCGCGACTCCTGCAATACGCGACTGCTGTCCGCCGATACCTCGTCGACTTGGCATATTTTAATAGCTTTGTCCATCGTTAGGTCGTCCGTTCTCAGTAAACGATCGCGAACTATCGTATTTTTTATGCCGCATACGATCCGATCGCGAATGAATTCCTCTTCTAAGGTTTTAAATTCACAGGTTTTGCTCAGCAGCTTCAAAGCCGTCACATACTGATCTATGGACTCGCCGCCTTCCTGGTTTCTCATGTAGAAATTATATCTCGCCAACGTAACATTCGGTTTGACGCCGAAGTATTCGTCGAATTTTTTTAACAAAACCGTTACGTCATCTTTTTCAGTGTCATTTGAAAACTTGAACGTCTCGTACACATCGAAACCTTCCGTTCCAATTAAATTGATGAGCAAGCTGGCTTGCACACTGCCTTCTTCTTTATGCACCCCTGATGCTTTCAAAAATAGATGAAATTGTTTCCTCCAACGCTTCCATGCGTCAGCCCGGCTGACGGAGTTGCCTTCCAGACTCAATTCTGACGGTGGTCGGGCGTGTTCCATTACGAAAAAACAAAATTCGTATTTATTACGACACTTAAACGCGAAATAATGCACTTAAATATTATTTTAAACAGTTTTTACGATTAAAAAATCACCGCTGTCACCATGTTGTGTATTGAAACTTCAGAGTACCGTTGACAACTGTTTATTAATTACTGTCAATATACCCTCAACAGACGGTATTATGGTTCCAATGCCAAAGACTATTTGTTATACTTCTATAATCACAGATTTCGCCAAGACTACACTATATACAAATAATATTAAAGATAAATAATATTAACCTATTCTCAATTCGACCACAGACTAAGCAATAACGAAAGTTTGACAGTAAATAAAGAGTATAATTATGAACATATTATTATGTGTGTGTGTCAAATACATGGTGTAAGAAAGCCTTTTTTTTAATTTAATGTATTTTTTATGCATAATTTAAAAAATAAATTAACATTCTGCACTTCTTCTCTATACTCTCTATAGGTGAGGGAAATTCCATACTCCTCCGTCCGCGCAATTTTCGTAAAAAGGGATACAAAGTTTTTGCTTCACGTATTAATGTATAGATTCATTATTGAGTAATGTGTTTATAGCCTTACTCAATTTTGATAGATAACTTTGTATGTTGTTAATAATAATACATCGCAATCTGTCGTATTTTTTTCATTTTGGTGTGCAATAAATAATTCCCTCTCTGTCTCTCTCTATTAAGTATAATAAAATGCCTCAGTAACTATATAATAGAGACTGTGTAACCTTTAAATATTACATGTTTGATGTCAAAGTTCAAGAACTCGCTTCGCAGTAATAATATTGTGTCCACATTGAAATATCAAAAGTTTCGTTTTCTATATTGTATTTATCAATTTGCTTTCAACATTATAAACAGAAATACGTTTTGACGAATTCAGGACGATTGCATGATTTATTACTGTAAATAATTGTTAAGTGTCTAGAATAATCGTGTCGTTGTTTTAAATATTTTTTTTAATAGTTGGGTACTAATTTTAATCAGAGACTGTTAAGAAAACATACGCATCCCGTTGGATAACGCCATCCTGCCTATACCTGCCATGAAGCAATCCGTGCCTATTTGGAGCCATGCAACTTAGCCATGCATGGGTATGCCATGCAATTTAGACTTACTGGTGGTAGGGCCTCTTGTGAGTCCGCACGGGTAGGTACCACCACCCTGTCTATTTCTGCCGTGAAGCAGTAATGCGTTTCAGTTTGAAGGGCAGCGGATGTAACTATACTGAGTCCTTAGAACTCATATCTCAAGGTGGGTGGCGGCGTTTACATTGTAGACGTCTACTAGGCTGCACTAAAAGTATCGGGAATGGAATATTTCCACTGTTCCTGTCATATTAAAATCTTTTTAATTGAAAACTCCTTGGTTTTAAAAATCGAATACCATTTATTTATTTTAAAAAATATTCTCGGTCTTGTCACGAGGTTTTGTCAAACTTGTTTAGTCGTTGAGAAAATGGAATTGACTCGAGAAAATTTAAGAGCGATGATTTATTATGACTTTCGAAGTGGTTTAACACAAAAACAGTGTGTTGACCGGATGATTTCTGCATTTGGTGATGAAGCCCCATCCAAAACCACTATTTATCGCTGGTTTGCTGAGTTTCAACGTGGACGTGTCAAGCTCAGTGATGATCCCCGTCAAGGTCGTCCAAAAACTGCAGTCACCCAAGAAAACGTTGATGCTGTGCGTAAGCTGATTGAGGAAGATCGACATGTGACATACCGCGAAATTCAGGCAACTTTAGACATTTGCATGAGTCAAATACAAATAATCTTGCATGAACAATTAGGTGTAAAAAAGTTGTTTTCCCGATGGATACCGCATTCGCTCTGTGAAGAGCAAAAAGCGGCTCGCGTTACTTGGTGCGTCAGAACTCTCGAAAGATTCCACGCAGGATCCTCAAATGCTGTATACAACATTGTATCAGGTGACGAATCCTGGATATACGCGTACGAACCCGAAACAAAAAACCAGTCACGAGTTTGGGTGTTCGAAAATGAGCTAAAGCCAACAAAAATTGTTCGTTCACGGAGTGTTGCAAAAAAATGGTGGCCACGTTTGTCTCCAAAACCGGCCATGTTACGACTATTCCTCTTGAGGGACAAAGAACGGTTAATGCAGAATGGTATGCTAGCATTTGTTTGCCACAGGTCGTTTCTGAACTCCGTAAAGAGAACTGCAACCGCCGTATCGTCCTCCATCACGACCATGCGAGTTCTTACACCGCGCACAGAACAAAAGATTTTTTAGAGCAAGAAAACATAGAATTATTAGACCATCCACCGTACAGCCCCGACCTAAGCCCTAATGATTTCTATACTTTCCCTAAAATAAAGAATAAATTTCGTGAACAGAGATTTTCATCACCTGAAGAAGCTGTGGACGCCTACAAAACGGCCATTTTGGAGACCCCAACTTCCGAATGGAATGGTTGCTTCAATGATTGGTTCCATCGTATGGAAAAATGTTTCAAATTTCGCGGAGAATACTTAGAAAAGCAATAAATACATTTTTAAATAGTAATGTTGTGTCACTTCGTTAATTCCCGAAATTTTCAGTGCCGCCCTCGTATGGGCTCCGGTAACCACTTAACAGCAGATGGGCTGCGAGTTCGTCCACCCATCTATGTAATAAAAAATAAATAAATAAAATCTTCGATCTAAAGGGCTGCTGAGCTTCAAAATGGCATCCGCATTTTTGTCTTCAAAACTTAAAAAAAAACAGCAAATTATCAACCACCAATCATCATAATAGACAATGTTGCGGTTAAATAGACCATCATCACGTCTATGTAGAACGATTTCAATGGATTTGCATGAAGCCAGAAAAGCTGTGACGAAAATAATAGTGAAAGATAAAAGTGACAGAAGAAAACAGAAAAGAAAAAACATTTATACTAAAGACAAGCGTGTCCTTTTTTCTATCCCTGCCTATTCACTGGTAGCCTAAGACCTCACGCTACTAAGCAGAAAAAAAAATTGCTTATTCATTACGTCAGAATGTCAAATAAAATTCTCCAAATTTCACAAGAACTTAGTAGTCGAAATACGAAATTCTTCATCTAAACATAACACTTTAAAATGGAATTTCCATTTTTCAACGTCTGCAATTAGTGTTGGCGTGCCTAACGCTGCACGGCGTTGCTGCTAATTGTTTAAGTCACGTTTTATCATCTGCAAAACGATCAGAATGTGAAAAATACTTGGTTCTTGTAATGCCAACGTCACGTATGTATTTAAGTCATAATATAACAACGATTTTAATATGAGACGTGACTTTATATAGGATGTATATAGTGTGCCATTTAATTTGTTGCTTCGTTTTTCGCGTTTCAAAATCTTAACCTAATAAGTGTATGGCTCTAATAAAGAATAAAAAAAAACTTGATTCAATTTTTGTTGAGTTAGTTGTTCGGTAAGTTTGCGGGTTAAGTGTACCAATATTTTCATCACAACAATCAGTTAACTTTTTTACATTTAAGTTACTCGAGCACTCATCTTGCTTACCGTTTATCAAGGGTCGGTAAAAATTAACAAGATAAAACTGACGTTACATATATTTACTTTGAAGCCGATTTTTATGTTAGTCAAACACCTAATAATGCATTCGTAATTTTTTTGTAATCTTGAATTATTTCGACCGTTGTCAGTGAGCGTGTAGAACATACACACACATAAAGTGTACCATTTAAATAGGAAAGCAAAATATAATTTTCGATAATACAAAATTTAAACAAGAATAAAACTCGACCTCAACGGAATAAAATATCATCAATGTAGTCGAAAACAATTAAATACACATGATCAAAAATAACTTAAAAACTGTCTGATCTTGCTTGATAATATTTAAGCGGAACTACATGAGATGCATCAGCTTTCAAATTAATAAAAAAACGATTCAACGAAATCGGTTCACCTAGAAAAAGCTCTGAAGTATCACGCATAGAAAACATAGTCAAATTGAGAACATTCCCATTTATTTGAAGTCCCTTAAAAACCGAACTGCTTACTTTATTTGAGGCCGTCAGTGCAAAAGTGGCCTAAGCATACCATAGTTAGTATGGAGATAATAAGTTTTGAATTTACTTTTAAACTGCTTCGTAGGCAAACAAATACGCGTAAAAATAATGTTTACAAAACCATCGGTTATCTATCGGTGAAACTCGGGATAGGCCTTGTTTTAATTGGTTTTAAATAAGTTGCAATATACATAAAAGGAAAAACATGAGGGCAACGATTTTTTTTTTTTGCTTAGATGGGTGGATGAGCGAGCTCACAGCCCACCTGGCGTTAAATGGTTACTGGAGTTCTAAGGTCGCAAGTATAGTTACATCGGCTGCCCCACCCTTCAAACCGAAACGCATTACTGCTTCACGGCAGAAATAGGCAGGGCTGTGGTACCTACCCGCGCGGACTCACAAGAGGTCCTACCACCAGTAAAAAAATCTCTTTCGCGCTGACTGCCTCATTTATGAGCTCAAAATAACGACACTTGACTTAGTAAACAAAGGGACGTACATACTTGCAATGTGCATTTTGTCGTGCGCCGTGCCGACCCGTTCGCCCACTACGCAAAACGGCCGTTTTAATCGGAGCAAGGCGATTCTTCTTTGTTTAAAGCTTGGATAAATGACGACTATTCAAATTCATAGAAATGTTTCGACGGCTTAAGAAAAATTTAACAATGAATTTCAGTTTTGTGTCGTCTTCGCGATAAACGAAAGTTCAGATCAGAGTTTTTCTTTTGTTGATAATTTTATTAATTCTTATTGGATATTATCTTTCACTATTGATTAGGAAATGTAAATAAGTAGTAAGTTTTAGTTTAAAATTTGGGCAGCTATTTTACCCACGCGATGGATAATTCAATAATATGGTGGGTATAGTGGCATTAATGTTGTGATTACATTAACAAACTAGGGACGACTTGTAAATAAATAGGATCCTATTTAACAAATCTGCAATCTTTGAAATGTCCTTTGAGTCCTATTTCCAAAGTGACGTCAACATTCAAGATGGCGATAAAATTAATGTGATAAACTTGTGTGGCGGGAAAGGGACGGACTATCTCTTGATCCACACCAACACTTTTTAAACGTTTATATCTTAGAACTTAATTAGATTGTTTTAAATGGACGGTATTTGATAAGCCGTTTTTGTTTTTATTAAACAGAATATTGTACTAGCGCTTCTCACCAAAATATTAATACGGATACAGCCATTGTCTATTTAGAATGAGAGTAAGTCAAATTCGATTCATAACACATAATACCAGGCCGTTCTTAACTGTTTATTCTCAAGGTTTTTAGAGGCGGATTTTACCATAAAATCGTGAGCGGTTTATCCGTAACCAGAGATTAGCGATTAGACAGACGCCTTCGTTACACAATTTATACGCGCTAATTTCAAAATATTATGTTATGTTAATCGTTTAACGAAATTTGATGTTCGATGATTAAAAAGCAAGGTTAACCGTTTTGGCTTTGATTTGTTAAAAATAATTTATTTCCTTGAAAATTTATCTTTTGCTAATTGGTGTTCTGTGATTGGAATATATGTATAATAGTTTATTACTTCAAGATGTTCAAGATACACGCACGATCTTGAGAACTAAAGGGAAAATGTTAATAGACACGAATTTTTTTGTTTTGTTTAAAGCCATACTTTGTTCGGAACCGAACTATTTTATAATTCCAAATTCGATAGCTCTCAGGATATTCTCTTGTTTTACGGATGTAGAATCGCGTACACGAAGCCAGATCTAGAACACAAAATAGCAATGAAACATCTGCACCAATGACGCTTATAAATCCAGCCGGAAATCAAAATCAGATTACTAGAAAAATCAGACGACAAGATCTCCAAAATAAAGTCATATTTCCACATTCAAATTGCATCGTTATTGTTTCGTAACAAATCATAAAGCACTTGTACCGCACTACAGGTAGAAGTAGCAAATAATTAATAGTGCTTAAGAACTTTTTCTGACGTATGCATTTGAACATGAGCCTTCATGCACAGAAATAAGTTATAAAATTGTTAAAGAGCAGACATAATTATTATAAAAATTGACAAGATATATACCAAAGATAATTGGGAAATTAAAATAGCGCTAGCTAAAACGTCTGATTCGAAAATAGTATAAAATACGAAGAACAATCACTATATTACACATAATATTATTTAACGAATCCTTATCACGATTTTGACATTTAATGAGTTCCCGGTATTTCGATGCTACAGCAGACGTCATGGTCAGAGGTAGATTGAAGACTGCGGTTAGGACGTTCGAAGCAGATAAATCCGTCCTACCTACCTTCCAATCCGTTTTTGGTGTTACCAATGGAACTCGATGACTCTGCTCGACAATACGCACTTTTGTCACTTGAAAATATAGGAAACTCATGAAATCAGAAAATTGCAGTAAGAACCCGTTATATAATAGTTTTTTTAATATGTAAAACGGTCAATACAAACTGGTATCTAAGAGACGGTACGCGCAGTAAGGGCAGATGATGAACCAACCCAAAGATGGGAAAATCAAAAAAGACGGACGCTAGGGGAGAGCTGGAGGAGGCCTTATATAATGCACTGAACTTAATATCGGAAAAATATTTGAGGATAGAAATACCTTTAGTTTCCGCCAGGTAAACGTTGGCAGTAGGTGGAGAGAAACAGTGTTAAGACTACAGAAGAGCCACGATCCTGACAAATAAGAGAATGACTAAGTAGAAGAAGGTTGATGAAAAGGAAACTTTTCTAAATTAGGTAATATTAGTAAACTGCTAACAATCGATCTGATATGAAACTGTAACAAAAGACCATAGTAACGACAATCTGACTGCCGCCATGCACGTTGAGGCAGAAAATTAAATTCTCAATCGCTTAAGTGAAGCTGTCCAAACCAAGCAAGCCGGAATCAATTATTTCTTCACAGTAAAATCCTGCTGGAATAGAAATGATAGAGCTAATAAAAGATTAAGATTCGAGAACCCCAAAGAATGAATATCTCCCAAATATTTGGCCAGCCAATCCCAATTCACCTATTACTTAACATTCGTGCAGATATTAAGATGTAATTTTTGAGACAAAAAAAAAAGAATTAAAAAAGTTGGTAACTCGACCGGGCAGTGTTGTGGACCTCGCGCCGACCTCGATGCGACCTCGGAGCGGCCGCATTCACCAAAGCTATTGGCTTGCAGCAATCGACTTCGGATATAGATAGACTTTTTTATATTCCGCGTCACGACATCACGAAATAGTTCTCTGACAACAACTTTTATTAATATCGCACAAAACGAAACGCTCGCTTTAAGTGGTGCAATGCGAATTCGTAAACGATACGTATCGTAACTAATCGGTCGTTGTCTTTTATTTACGGTGAGAATTTTTGTTTTTCAATAAGAAATGAACGAGTTATCCGTAAACAGAGAATATGCTTTATAAGCCTTTTAGTGCTGAGCTTGTCTCTACATATTTTGCGTAAAATTGCTAAGGGATTTTTGAAAAAAGTACCTTATAAATAAATACAAAAGTCTTTGCTAAATTCACAGCAAATTAATTCGAAATGGTTATTTAAAAGTGGTATTAACTTATGAAAAAGGTTATACATGCGCGCGCTAAGCCATCTCCGTACATTTGGGCAATGGTCGGTATTTCGACGCTCCGCACTTTATACGCATTAATAGAGAGTCGATCTATCGACAGTTCGCCCTCAAAGGGTTAAAGATGGTAAAACTATATTCGATATAACGCATTCAAAATACACATGCCGTAGACTCATAAAAAACCATTAGATTAAATTTTTATTATCTTTTTATTTTTTATTGAATTAATTATGAGCATGCTTTTGGATGTTTATTATTTTTAAAGTTCACGAATTTTTTTTTATTCAACTACATCTAACACTGAAATTATTTGCAGCAGACGAAATTGCGGGTTAACTAATTCACGTCAGTAAATACATGTAATTAGGTTTAATAACAATCCTGGTACCGTAACACACATCCGCGTAAACACAGCAGCCTTGTCAACTTCCTGAATCAAATGCTACTAAATTAATCAATGTTTATTTTGTTAAGAATCAGGTGTCTAATTTATCTAAAGCATGACTAATTTATTAGGAACAAGCTAAGGTTTCCTCGACATCGTCGAAATCTCAACGTTCGGTTGTAATAACAGGTTGATTATAATGACAGATATAACGTATTCAAAAATAGTGATTTAACTCAGGGATAATTTAGCTTAATGTAAACACTATGATTTGTATGGACCATGGTGTGCATCTCAATGTGTTTTCTTTTAATATTGAAAAAAATACTAAAGCGTGAATTCTTTTAAAATAATTATCAGTAAAATAAAAGACAATCATATATAAAGATAACAAATTTGTTGTACATATTATATTATTAAGAGCTTAAAATAAAAATAAATGAATAAAATTGTCAACACCGTTATAACCTACAAAAGTTACGAAAGATTCATAACCTCTTATGGGAGACTTAGCCAACGGAATCTGGGACAGAGCTCCGAAACTACATAATAAACGAATCTTGCCATGAACAAAAACATGCGTATAAATGGTCATTAAATTTCCATATTGTGCGGAACCGGCCGGCCGACCTTTCTTTTGATACAGTTAGACGACGCTGTCTTACAAACTGTATCGATTTATGAGGTGCCTCATTATTTTTAGGACGTTACTTTTACGTGCTTGATGAGTATATCAGTACGATGCACGAGATTGTCGACACCATGGCCACCCTAGGACACAGACCATTAGCCATCTTCCATTACAAAGTGAGCAATAGTAATAGTAATATTGAAACTATGAGTAGAATAGAATACAATTTAAAAAAATATTCATATGAAGTCGTTGCTTATCAGAAATATTGTGTATGCTACGTATTTCGAGCTACCATTTCGTTCAGTTGTAGCATCTTCAATGTATTTTAGAACTTAATTTGCCCGCTAATTCATAACCTCACTTCTAAATCTTTAGCCAATCAAATCCTAATTCATCTATTACTCGTGCTATTACTCGTGCAGGTCCTATTCTATGGAAAAAGGACATGAAAGAGACGGTTTTGTAATTGGATTTAATAATTAATAGTTTTTAAATCCATCGTCTTTTGAACTCAGCAAAACGAGGTAATGTATGATTAGATATGCCTGTAAATGCGTTGCAACGCGTAATGTATCGCCGCTTTGGTTTGAATCCCAAATTCTTCACATTATTTTTTTAATTCTAATAACGTTCAATTAGCAATTAGTTTCTGATACGCAATATAATTAACGTGGGTTTTTTGGTCAGAGTATTGATACAGAATATTCATTAACAGGTCTTATTACTGTTATCGAAATAGGGTTTCAAGTGTGGCGCGATGGGCGAACAAGTTTCCAGCTACCTGATGTTATTAATGATAAATAATAGGGGGAACCAAACTGGGATTTCCTACAGCACAGAAACAAGAAGCTGCCACTAATATACAATTAAATACATACATATAAATTTTACAACCCAAACTAAGACTGAATAAACATGTTTGTCACGGAAATGTTTGCCTTATGTGGAAATCGATTAGTTCAAGACCCTCGGTTCAGCAGTTAGGGGCACTAAGTTCTGTACCATCGAGTCAGTGAATCATGGCAGGAATTGGAAATTTTTTTTTTTTTTTTTTTTTTTTTTATTGCCTTTGTAGGCAGACGGGCATACGGCCCACCTGATGGTGAGTGGTTACCGTCGCCCATGGACTTCAGCAATGCCAGGGGCAGAGCCAAGCCGCTGCCTACCGCTTAATACTCTCCACAAGCCTCGTTTGAAGAAGGACATGTCATAGCGCTCGGGAAACACCGAGGAGGGGAGCTCATTCCATAGCCGGATGGTACGTGGCAAAAAAGATCTCTGGAAACGCACTGTGGATGACCGCAGTGGCTCCAGGTAGTATGGATGAACTCTACTCCGGTGGCGGGCGGTGCGATGGTAAAAACGAGATGTTGGTATCATCTCGAACAATTCCTCAGAGCACTCCCCATGGAACATACGGTATAAAATACAGAGGGAACCGAAGTCCCTCCGCAGACCCAGAGGCTCCAAACGATCCGAGAGAATGGGATTATCGACAATCCGAACGGCCCTCCTCTGTATGGAGTCAAATGGAAGAAGCTGGTATTTGGGAGCCCCGGCCCAGAGATGGGAGCAGTACTCCATGCGAGGCCGGACTTGTGCTTTATAAAGCAAAAGTCTTTGTCCAGGCGTGAAGCACCGCTTCGCTCTGTTGAGGACTCCCAGCATTTTGGACGCCAACTTGGCTTTGCCTTCCAAATGACTCCGAAACTGGACATCGCTCGAAACGTCGACCCCAAGTATCCCGATACTCTCGGAAGGTTGCAGGGATACTCCTTGGAATTGCGGCGCCATGACAAAGGGGTCCTTCTTCGCAGTGAACGCGCAAACTTGTGTCTTTATCGGGTTGAATTGAACCAAGTTCAATTCACCCCATTCGGAGACTCGCCCCAGAGAGTTCTCCACTTCAGACACAAGTTTTGATCGTCTCTCTTGCACCACGCTCCGAGAGAGACTCTGATGGCCGATATATCGCGCATCCCCCGTGCTATCATCTGCATAGCAATGCATGCCATCAATAGACAGCATGTCATTGATATACAGGATGAAAAGCGTGGGGGAGAGCACCGAACCTTGTGGAACGCCAGCGTTAATGGTCATGGTATCAGAACAGTCACCGTCTACAACGACCGTGATGCTCCGCCCATCCAAAAAGCTAGCGATCCACTTGCAGAGACCCTCGGAGATTCCGTAAGATGGTAACTTCGATAGAAGTGCCCTATGCCAGACCCTGTCGAAGGCCTTCGCGATATCAAGGCTCACAGCAAGAGCCTCGCCCTTGCTCTCCAAGGCTTCAGCCCACCTGTGAGTAAGGTATACAAGAAGATCGCCAGCTGAGCGACCGTGACGGAAACCGTACTGTCGGTCACTGATCAGCTGGCGATCCTCAAGATACTTCAGGAGTTGTGTGTTTATAATTCGCTCCATCACCTTGGAAAGCAAGGAAGTTATCGCGATAGGCCTGTAGCTCGATGGGTCCGACCGGTCACCCTTCTTGGGGATAGGGTGGACGTGGGCGGTCTTCCATGAAGACGGAACCCTGTTAGTGCAATAAGAGAGGCGATACAAACGCGTTAGCGCAGGTGTCAGCTCAGGGGCGCACGTTTTCAAAACCACATTCTTATAGAACTTAAATTAGTGCAGTCTAGACGCAGTTAATAAAAAATTGTTATAAAAATTGAAAATTAAAAATTCAAAAAACCGGGCTAACCTTTAAATATCTTCCCAACAGAAAACGATGACCGTGGGATATTGCCGTTTATATGGGTTAATACGTCCTCGTACAATGAATATTCGACGAAAGGAGAAAAAATAGCTGAAATAACACTAGAAGACGATTAAGGAACCACTAATACTAAAGATATTGAGATAACGCTTATAATTTTAAAATGGAAAGGTATGCAGTTATGAAGATAATGAAAATATTGTATTTTTTTTTAATTGCCTTTTTAGGCAGACGAGCGTACGGCCCACCTGATGGTGAGTGGTTACCGTCGCCCATGGACTTCAGCAATGCCAGGGGCAGAGCCAAGCCGCTGCCTACCGCTTGTATTTGTGTTTGTTATGTTGTATGTATTGTATTTGTTACTAATAACAGAAGTCTTTAGTAACCAAAATTTCCATTCGATTCGATCGTGGGATGGCGAAAGCTGGACCTTGGCCGTTTTGTGCTACAAGAATTTTGCATTAGTTGCGTGACCCAGTGTTTTTCCTTTCAGAAAAACAATAAATATCATTTATTTTATTTAAAGTGGGAAATAATGGAAGGCTTACGTCAGAGCCGTGGTCAGTTTCGTTGCCATATTTTCATACAAATTCAAGTAAATGGCGTCTGAGATAAGATCGTGACTACATAGCCGAGGCTGATGACGCAACCTTGCACTCCAGCTTATGTTTTGAAATATTCTGCTCTTTCGATTGCACAGTTATTGAATTGACTGTAGTGTTTTTTATTTTAAGTATAAGATCTAAGCTTATAAGAAACAGTAAACTGGAGTTAATTGGCGTTAAGACAGCAATTAGGTTCTATATAAATATATTATTTATCTAGCATGTTATTTAATATTGAACATATTAATTTTAGTATCAGCAATTTGATTTACAAACATTTTATTTCCTGGTAGATTAATTTTTTATCAATTTAATTAATCCAATTAGTTTTATAATTTTTTGTCTGATAATATTATTTTTAAGGTTATATTATTAAGTTAAAGATTCGTTGTTATATTTTAAGAGTACCTACTTGTTTATTTTCCAAATTCCCAAATAAAGTTGACCAAGTTATTTTGATCGACTTCCCCTTGTTACTCGTGTATTGATTTTGTTTATCTGTTGAATGTAGTAAGTTCATTAAATAGTCACACGTGTAATTTGTGAATAAATCGACTTCCGACTGTCCACGTTACTCAAACAATGGCGTTTAAAAAAATCGCCCGCAGTACCGAATTTCAATGATATTTCGAAAGTGACCGTAATTTGAATGGAAATTATTTGAGCGTGCTTACGTCGCGGCCGCAATACCCGGTGACAGTATTCGCTGTTAGAACTGTGGTTTCTTGTAGTAAGTAATGAAATTAAATTAAAATTTACTATTTTTAATATTGCGCATTCACAGTTGTAATTACTTAGTGAATTAGACCATATTCTTTAAGTCTTAAGTCGACAAATGCGTGCCACCCTATACATCTTCGTTCATAGTAGGAAGAAAAGCAATTTTTGTAATGTTTAATGTTTAAGATAACCTGCACAAACTAAATGACCAGAAAAATACTGGCAATAATTTGTTTGTTTAACAAGCGGTGATGGATTGCTCCCAACTGGGTCGCTTGTGAGCTGAATCGTTGATTGTATCTCTGTAGACAGACGATCAACCGTAAAATTTGGCTGTGACTAGCAATTTAGTACGTAAACGTATCTTACTTGCGACAATGGCGGGAACAACGGATGCTAGAATTAGTGGCAAGGCTGAAAATTGACAATTAGTATTACGTTGCAACAGTTCGATTTTTAGTGTGCGATGTTCCTAATTCTATTCATATCATCATTATTGAGGTCAAGATTAATTATAAGGAATTATATAGATTACTAGCGGACCCGGCCACACGTTGCTGTGGCTGTGGCTTAGGTTTTTGTTTCTAAATAACCCGCGGCCGCCTATGCTAATACCAAAAATTGACAACGTAAGAACAATTGGATTTCACTGTATTGCGTTTACTATGAAATAAATTTCACTTATACTTTAGCCTCAGAAACACGTGGTGCTTATGCCATTAAATTGTAGCTTATGTGAAACGTTGGTATTTTTAGCACAGCGCCATCTATGAGATATTAAAGTCACAGTATAACAATTGTCTGTAAAAACTGATTTAGGGCGCCATCTGTTTTAGACTTATGAAACTTACAATTAATAACAAAAATCAACATAAGAAATCATTTTATTGTTAATTAATAAATATTGCGACCATTCATCGAAATAAAAACCATCCTATCTCTCAAGTTGGATCGAACTGCACATGGTGTGCGAATTTTATTATAATCGGTTAAGTGGTTTAGGAGTCCATTGAGGACAAACATTGTGACACGAGATTTATATATATTAAGATAAGGAATTATTAATAACTAGCAACCCGCCCTCGCTTCGCTGCGGAAACTGTAATTTATTATTGATTTCTCTACTATTTAATGGATGTTATTATACATATAAACCTTCCTCTTCAATCACTCTATCTATTAAAAAAAAACGCATAAAAATCCGTTAAAAATTTTAAAGACTTAAGCATACATGGGATACAGGGACAGAGAAAGCGACTTTGTTTTATATTATGTAGTGATAAGTAACATTTCACTAGTAGACAATAATGTAGGTATTACCGTTTTTGTTTTCAAATTGAAACTTTTTGGACAGCAAGATATCACAGTACGACACTATTTTATGTAAAGTTGAGAATGTGAGAGCTGAACCACATAAAACCTATATTGCTGGTAATCTAACCTTCCTCTCCCCAATACATGACCCAAAGAAGACAAAAAATGATGAGATACGGCGTTGCAAAGAAAGAATGATAAAATCATTATATACTTATATGTTGTTGTTTTTCATTTTATAAAGTCATAAACGTCAATTAAAATCTCGTTTCGAGGTGTTAACTTCCTGATGGTCAATAGTGATGCCAAGTTTTTGCAGGCGACCGCAAAATCTGAGGTCACGGATAAGAATTACCAATACAATTTTTTTCTCGAACTACACGGTTGATTAGTGTCGAACGAGCATGTAATATGTGTATTCAAAAACACAATAGTCTATGTATTTATAATTATTTTTTGTTTGCTTATTAATAGACTTGTTATTTTGTTCGGTTGTCGGATTACGTAAATTTAAAGTTATTAATAATTGGTTACTAAAGTATTTATCTAAAACGATATATTTAATTTAAAAGTTTTATGTCTTTGGCGTGATGTTCAATGTCGAATGCCTCTATCAGACATCGGGTCACAGCTATGCGAATAAGGGATTTGTTTTGTTTTAAGTTAATTCACGTTAAAAATCTAATTCTTGAAAATCATTTATAGTGCTTATTGCACGAGTATGTAGCCAGGACTTTTCACGTATATGGCGTTTTCTTAATAAACGTCGTGCAACTGAAGCCTTGCGACCAAGCGCATTTGCGCAACGTGTTTGTTATTTGAAATGTTATAAAAAATTTACTAGTTTAAATTTAATTGAAATCAAAATATTTGACAGATTTTTTATTTTTTTTGTTGTTTATATGGGTGGACGAGCTCACAGCCCACTTGATTTTAAGTGGTTACAGGAGCCCATAGACATCTACAACGTAAATGCGCCACCCACCTTGAGATATAAGTCTCAGTATAGTAACAACGGCTGCCCCACCCTTCAAACCGAAACGCATTACTGCTTCGCGGCAGAAATAGGCAGGGTGGTGGTACCTACCCGTGCGGACTCACAAGAGTTCCTACCACCAGTAATTACGTAAATTATAATTTTGCTGGTTTGATTTTTATTACACGATGTTATTCCTTCACCGTGGAAGTCAATCGTGAACATTTGTGGAATACGTATTACATTAGAAAATTTGATATCCGCTTGCGAGATTCGAACACCGTTGCATCGCTAGATACGAATGCACCAGACGTCTTATCCTTTAGACCACGGCGACTTCAGCTTTTCTCGTTAATGTTTAAAATTATTTCATAATGAAGTTTTTAAATACAAAAACTCTATTGTAATATCGCGTTAACCTTTGCTTTAACACAGCGACCTTTAAGCACAGTTCTTTTAAAGACGTCCCAGATTCCTTTGATTATATAAGTAGGTCACATGTTAATGAATAATAGATTGATTCATTCTAGTTACGTCTCATTCTTCACCACCACCGTAAAAGTGAATTACAGAATTTTGCCAAATGCTTTTTTAATTTTTTTTTTTTTTTTTCCTACCTATGCTGATAGCCTTAAAAGGCTATTTCAGCTTCGCCCTAACGTTTATAGGTGAGCTTGCGGGGCTCAACCGGAGAGTTGCTAACACTGACCCTAGCAAGAGCAGTGCTTCGCAGAATCTACCACCGGATCGGAAACGCGACCCACTGAGAAGCAGGCAGCGGCTTGGCTCTGCCCCTGGCATTGCTGAAGTCCATGGGCGACGGTAACCACTCACCATCAGGTTGGCCGTATGCTCGTCTGCCTACAAAGGCAATAAAAAAAAAAGAGAAGATCCGGCGAGAAACTCAGTGGGCTAATTTTTTAACTAGTTAACTCATTGCATTTAAAAATAAATATATTTTCCTCCATATTTTTTAATTTACAAGATGCATAATGAGGTACACAACATCAAACTTTGTCATTCACTAATGTTTTAGAAGAAAGGCTATTTCTGTTACCACACGTTGGGAGATGATCAAGAGGCTTAGCAAGCGACATCCCCGCTTTCGAGAACGTATATACATTGTTAACGGCTTGTCAATCATGAGCATTGCTGAACACGCTTATCTTTAACACAAATGACTTCTTGAATGAATGTTCTTTTGATGACATGGCGACTATTTCGTTACGGCAAACACGCATGTTATTAAAGTGTACAAATAATACAAATTGCGTTTCTCCAATTTCCGAATCGTTAGAATGTTTTGGATTTCTTTGACCCGGTAACTGGGTCGCGTGCTATTACCTTCGAAGAGAGATATTTTTGACATATAAGTGTGAGTCAAGGCCCGCATGAAACTGCTCAGTCATGTGTGAGCTGTATTCCGTGTAGCAAACTGGATCTCACCTATCCAAGGTTGTGTGATATTTGATCGTATTTATCTATGTACGACTTTATATTCACACTAGCTAATCTAACATATGCACACATGCCTGTGTATTATATACACATATTAAATCCGAAAATTTTACACCCCTAAATTAATAATTTTTTTTTGTTGTGATTTGAATTGTGTATCTAACCATTCCCAAATTTACACGACCACACAGGAGGAATTTACTAACACACACACACACACACGGAAAGAAGAATTACATACTCGTATATACCTATATTAAAATGGTGCTTACGAACATTAAATTACTTAAAATAAACTACAAAGCCAATTTACGTTGAAGTATTGCTTTCTACTGTCATAACTTCTAATTCAAAGCAATACGGTTTCAAAAATGTGTTTTTATGACTGTTTATTCCTAAAACAAAGGTTATATTACTTAATTACAATAATACAAATGAAAGGGAGAGAACGTCTTATTCTCACGAAGTGCCATCATATAAATAATCATTAACTCTAAAATGTATCTTGTTGCACAAATGTACTTTGATTAGTAATCTGTGGACTAAGCTCTTAAATCTGTGGTAACTGGAAATTTTGTGGGATATCTTTTTTTTTAAGGGATTTTATGACCTGGTAACTAAGACCTTTAAGTCATGTCTTATTTTGATTTATATTCTTATTTTTATGAAAAAATGATGATATGGAGTGAAATGAAATGAAGATAATTAATTAATCAACTGGGATGAAATTAAATGAAAACGTGCACACAGAGTACCCTAAAAGAGTTAGCCGATTTCTTAATTCAAACCGAGCAAAGGGCATATAAACCAACAGCCCAGTTTTTCTTAAGCTTTCGTCGTACAGAGTAACACGCACACGAAATTGAATTATTAAACCATTATTTTTTACGGACGCACCACCTGTGCTTTTGTTTGGATGCTATTTCACACCATTCACAATATTATGTGCAAACTCTTACGAAATTCAGTGAAATTTTTCGAAAGCCACATTATAATTGATGTAACTTTCTATATACTGTCAAAGGGCACTTGTCGTTTGACATTTTGAAAATTACAAGTTAAATGCGACCTTTTCGCGGGACGTTTATGTTTGATTAATATTGACCTTCGTGATTTCATAGATTTCTTCAGCACAACACAATATATCGTATTGGTTTTTGATCGGTAAATGCTATTACCCACTTTGAGACATGAGGTTGAAGCTTACAGAAGTGTTTATACAGTTCCGCTGATGGTATTATAGCCTTGCACAGGTAGGTACCACTATCCTGTCTATTTCTGCCTCCAAGACGTCAGGCGTTACGGTATGAAGCTATCCCAATGTGGATGACGGGATTTTCGTTGCGATTATTAAGTTGTCCGATACTCATTTAATACTAGGTACACCGTTACCTGTTACTAATGCTCAAGATGTATCGAAATCATAACTGTTAATGTAAATGACTTGACATTGACTAGTTAACGAATCGTTATAGTTAATCTAGATGGCTCTAATACAATAGCAGCTTAGTGTCAATAAATATTAACTCTAGACCGTTTCGGAGGATCCATAGAAGATGAAGATAGAACGAACACTTTAGAATCTGCGATATTATAAGCCCTCAAAAAAATCTTTATTTAAGCCTATAATAATAAAGAATTACAAACACGTATGCAACCCTAAATGTAAACACTGAATAATGTCGAACACACGCTGACGAAGCAAAATCAACTTTCGGCCCTCAACAAAAGACCTATAAGAAAAACAATCGTTGTCATATGTCAATCAATTCGACACACTTTGTTAGGTCCGGATTGACGGCCTTAATGTCGCGACGTTGCAGGTGGAGCAAGGTGAACGGTGCACTCTTTGTTTACACTTGACAATGAGCATATTTTTGACACTGAGTAGTATGAGAATTATATTGAGTATGAAAGGAATATTCTAGAAACGGGAATAACATTTTATCCCAATGGTTCATGTTGGTGAACTATAAAATGTAATTGTAAGCGTAAATACTATATACTATTTCAGATATTATTTTGTGAATTTGCTATGTAGCTCGAATGCAGATTGACGTAGGGGAATTTGTAATATTTTTTAGATTCCAAGAATTTACAACTATCATGTCCCATGTATATGTCCCATTACAAAATTTTTGCTAAAAGTTTCAATATAAAATATGCTTGCAACATTACGAAGGTGCACAAATAAGTTGTTGAAAATAAGTTAAATACAAAGAGTGATACAGGAAGAATATCAGTAGTATAAAATCGAGATATAAAATCGAAATATCTGGTATCAAAAGTATTCAATAAAATCACTAGGCCAAATTTCTCACAAGACGCGTTCAGAGATTTCACATTCGCTTCTAGAGATCCCGCATTCAACATCTTTTGCATACAGAAAATCTAGTCGCATCTGGTAATTTGCATACACAAAATCTAGGCGTACACGAAATTGGTGTACCAAGCTGTGTTGTTAGTTTCAAACTATGTGGCAACATGATCGAAAACTATTTATTCGCTAGCTACAAAATCCTTTTTTTAAACTTTTTGTTCCATAACAAACACGTTTTATAAATTACTAGCGATCCGCCCTCGCTTCGATTCGGTAACTGTAATTTATTATTGATTTCTCCACTATTTAATGGATGTTATTATACATATAAACCTTCCTCTTCAATCACTCTATCTATTAAAAACCGCATCAAAATCCGTTGCGTAGTTTTAAAGATTTAAGCATACATAGGGACAGACAGATATAGAGACAGAGAAAGCGACTTTGTTTTCTACTATGTAGTGACTTCATCCTAACTAATGTTCATCCATTTTATACTGTGTATTAGATGATCGTCTGCACTAGCATTCTACCGGAGTAAATATTTGGTATTCGTGATTTAGATCTTGGATGCGCTTTTGTCACATATGATTTTTTGGATACTTAAAGGCGGGAAAAAAACTAGACCATTAAAAATCAATTTCATTTATGTGACTCAGCATATCATTTAACTATTCAATGTTAATATATTTTTAAATACTTATTTAATATAAAACAAACACTTATTAATGTTAATGCTATTAACATATTGACTGCCATGTAGGTCACCGGTGCCCTATGCGGCGCACTGAAGTAATTGTGTCCGATTCCGTCACTAAGGCGCCGCAATATATAGTAGACTAGAGAGACGAATCCGAAGACACTGAGAATTAATCTATTTTTAAGAGTCCTAAAAGACTAAAACATAGTTTAAAAACGACAGAAGGCAAAGCTAGGCAATCGAGGCGTTTAGTAACAGAAATCTAAATAATTACTACAGTGCGCCGCGTAGGACACCGGTGACCTACATGGCAGTCAACGTGTTAAATGAAATTTTGAGTTTTTTTTGAATTTTGAATTTATTACCGTATACGTTATTGATGCGCGATTTCACTATTTGTAGACGATGTATACGCGACGTGAATATACTTATTTAGTTTATTTAAAACTTTCACAGATCCAACCGAATCTACTTGCTTACTTAAAGTTGAGGGTAAAATTAAATAAACCCGTTCTTGTGAAGTATTATGTTTTAATACAAAATCCCAATATCTCCAGATTAATTAGAATATACAAAAAAGTTACATCACGTAAGTGTTTAAATATACAAGTTAGTGAAGTCACACAGTACAGAAATAAATAAATACTGAATGGGCGTTGGTAAAGTTGCTTCAGATAATCCCCTTAAGACATCTTAATTTCATCAATTACAATTCTCATACCGGGATTCTGAGAAGAAAATGAGGCTCAAAATCATTAAATGATACGAATATACACGGTAAATACCAATTATCTGTATGCTTTTAAAGTAATCGATTAACTAATCGAGTTTAAATCGATTTCTCCACACGACACGTTTCTGTTCGACGAAAGGTAGAAATCAATTAGTTTAGTTATCAGTTTGATTGTAATCGTTTTAATGGAATAAAGAAATACAAAACTAGATGTGTGAATTTTTTAAATTATTCGGGATGAGTACGATGAGTTGAATGAGTTTTAACGTGGTGTAAAATTTAAAATACTAAGAACATATTGTTAAACGATGGCCGCCATTTTTAAAACTTGTCATTTTAACAAAAAAAGACAAAATTAAATAATAATATCTGAATTGGAAAACGGCAAACAATGTTTAACTACAGTTAATAAAAGTCATTAGATGAAAGTAATTATGATGTTGACGTATCTAAAGCCATCTTAATTAATAGATTCGACATATTTTCGATCTTCATTTCACAACATCAACATAGAGGCAAAAATATGGCGTAAAACCGCACAAGATTGCTTTGAACGCTCAAACAGACGTACTCCATGGATTAAAAAATATATTGGGTATGCCATTTTATGATAACTAATAAGTTGATGATTGTATTTGTGAGCCCACAAATAAGACATTTACAGTAGAATATAATGTAGTATATTGAAGAAAAGCAATAGAAAGAGGTAATTAAAGAATGGCAATAGAACATTAACCAGCGATTTTTAGAATACTTTTCTGTCTGTTTGTTTGTTCGCGCTCATTTTCGGAATATCAAAAAAGTCATAAACTTCAATATCTGTTTGTTTAATACTCAATAGTTTTAAGATGAATTCGTGTATTTAGTGTCTGTGTAGTAAAGTTGAAGTCAAGTCATCCATTTAAATATTCCCAAGGCAATTAAATAAAATAATTTTCGGTTTGCTGTTACTTTTTTTTTATTGCTTAGATGGGTGGACGAGCTCACAGCCCACCTGGTGTTAAGTGGTTACTGGAACCCATAGACATCTACATCGTAAATGCACCACACACCTTGAGATATAAGTTCTAAGGTCTCACTATAGTTACAACGGCTGCCCCACTCTTCAAACCGAAACGCATTACTGCTTCACGGCAGAAATAGGCAGGGTGGTGGTACCTATCCGCGCGGACTCACAAGAGGACCTACCACCAGTAACTTAACTAACTTTTTAAATTGCTTCAAACATAAAGCTAATTTAACGAAAATAAAGAAATAAAAAATAAATAAAAACATGCACTCACGAATCTATGTACACAATTAACTTATAATGGTTTCCCTCCATGGGAACCGCAGAAACATTACTAACCGCTGTCGAAGTTATGTAAGTGATAATAGTCCGTGACACGATTTCAGAACACAAACGTTAGTGTTGGCGTGTTGTTTTTAAAGTTTAAGAGAACAATACTAATCCATTAAATCTTGAATTAAATAAAAAAAAACCCAAAACATAAAAACATTCTCAAAGAACACTTATGAACCGTCAAAAATTCAAAAGGAATTTGTAAATGAGTTGTCCAAACAATAACACCAATATGCTCTTAACCTTCGTTTTTAAATAACTTAAAAATCCTTACCCTTAAATGATATTTTGTAAAACCCCTAAAAATTCAATTATCAGGTCTTGTTCTCACCTCGGAGGAGATCGGGTGAGTGGGTAGTGGAGTCGTTTAGTGGGTAGGGCCTTAAATACCATCCTTGGGCCCGAGGTTCGATCTTGTAGAATTCAATGCCTACTGAGTTTCTCGCCGGATCTTCTCAGCGAGTCGCGTTTCAGATCCGGTGCGGTGGTAGATTCTGCGAAGGACTGCTCTTGCTAGGGCCAATGTTAGCAACACCTCCAGTTTGAGCCCCGAGAGCTCACGTACACGGTATGGTAACGCTGATATAGCTTCTGAAGGCTATCAGCAAAAAGTAGGAAAAATTATAATTATTCAAAGATAAATATTTCATTTGGAAAATATGCAATGGAAAAATGGCAAATCCAGTTTCCTTCTCTACAACGTCATTGTTATGCTATACCACAAACAACAAATTCTCGAACGAAAATATATTTTGAAAACGGATCAATTTTTCCAAATAAATTATTATTGAGGGCCGGATGAAAAAATATGTATTAGGCAATTTTTCCTATCAACGATCTCTTTGCACAACAAGTTCAATTGTATAATCGGACATCGAAATGTCTGGAAACGTGCAAATATGGCAGCGATAAGCCGCATTATGTACAAAGTATTTCACCTGCACGGCATTGCAACACACTGCCGCACCAACAAGCGCCACTTAATATAAGTTCCTGACAGTGTTTTAATCAATTCTTGTTAAATTATACTTTCGATTACGATAAATTTATCTAATATTTGAGCAACTGGTCTGCAGGCTTTCGTAATATTTGCATGTGCTTGTTATTCAATTTAAATGTATGTATGTAAAAAGCTTTATCAAAAACGTGGGCGTTATGCAATGCTGTTTCTTTGTGCTCCCATTTTGGAATTGGAACTTTCGAAGTCGTACGAATAGTGTACAATGCTTTATCCGGCATTAGAAAGTGTTCGTTTTACAATAATATTTTGCTTTTATTTTGTTAATGCAATTATATTTTAGATTTCTATATAACATTCGTTTGGTTTTCAAGTAATTCTCGAAGGATAGAACAGTTAACACAGCGATTATTCTGTTTTCAATAGGCTGTTTCTTAGACATATTTTTATCTCTTTCCTGCACTTGATCAAATCGAAATGACTGATGATATGTATGAATGATATGTATTGGGCTCTAGTAACCGCTTAATGATTAGCTAGTTGGGTTGTGAGATTTTACACTTATCAATAACAGACTTAAATCTCTATGAGGATATTAGAATGCAAATTTTTATGGAGTTGGAACGTTTGCGTACATTTGCCGTTAGGGGCGCTGTTCCAACTGCCAATTTGAGTCAACTTTTACGCTATCGAGAGCGTTAAAAAACTCGCACTAAGCACACTGATAATAAAATAGGGTAAATTCGTAAATTTGCATTTGAGGTATTTTGAGCCTACAACAATCACGCACTAAAGATGTTTGAAGCAAATGGTGCAGAAAATTTAATTACGGAAAACATTTAATGGTAAGATAGTAAGCCTTTTGTGCACACAATAAAACTTATTTTTGTATGGGCTGAAAGAGAAACTGATTGTAAAACGGGATCTATACCGTGATGGTATCTGCTAGTGATTCATTGAGATATGACGTTAGCAGATTTAAAAGTAAATGTATGATTGATCATCATGCACTGTTGAGTGAATTTACGCTGCTTTTGGCGATTTGGTAGGCAGCGGCTTGGTTCTGCCCCTGACATTGCTGAAGTCCATGGGCGACGGTAACCACTCACCATCAGGTGGGCCGTATGCTCGTCTGCCTACCAGGGCAATAAAAAAAAGTGTTTAAATGTACGCCCGATTATTTGTTCAAAATGTGGGTTTTTTTTTTATTGCTTAGATGGATGGACGAGCTCACAGCCCACCTGGTGTTAAGTGGTTACGGGAGCCCATAGACATCTACAACGTAAATGCGCCACCCACCATGAGATATAAGTTCTAAGGTCTCAGTATAGTTACAACGGCTACCCCACCCTTCGAACCGAAACGTATTACTGCTTCACGGCGGAAATAGGCGGGTACTTTGAAATTTTTTCACTATAGTCACGCACTAAAATGGCGACTTCGATGGAATTCTCAAAGAAAAGATTACCAGTTATTGCTGTCTTTTAATACTCGAATCAAATTTATAGATTGTAAATGCACAAAAAAAAATCGACAATATCTTGAAACCTAACTAAACAGTGTTAACGAATTTTTTTGTACAAACGAGATTTTCAAACAAAGCAACATAAACAAAGAAAACTATTCCTTACAGTACTGTATATAAGAGCTATAAACATCGGAAGCTACTTTCCTTCGATACATAAACCGACAGATGTTTTCGAAATAGCTCTCCAAGTGGAAAATTGTTGGATTTCGTCTTAGGTCGTTGCCCGTTCGGTGTGACCGATTCGTGATTACTTTGATATCGAATGAAATCTAAATGTTTTGAAACCCGTTATCTTTGAACCTGTAAAAAGGCAGTAACGTTTTCAGCGTTTAGCTTCACGTTTAATTTTATCAAATGACTAATGAATTAGCCGTGGGATTTCGTTGAAATTGGAGCCTGTTTTTGAGTTAGTATGGCCACATTCACCTCCTCGTCGATAGTGTATTGACTTTTGGGGGGGACGGAAACGCGAAGAGCGATATTGGCAGTTTATTATCCGTTTAATATTCGTGAAAGTATACTATAAGTGTGAGGAAGTAGTATAAAAACGCCTTACATTGCTTCAAGAGTTTTTTCTAAAATTCTATTAAGGACTCCGTGAATCGTCACGTTAATAGTATAAAAGGTCAAGTTGCCAATGTCCGTAATTTTTTGAATACTATTACATTTTATGATTTACATATACCGCGGTCTCTATCCCTCGCTTGTGTTGCTCAATTGGTGTATGATATTCGAGTCTCTTTTAATTATAATGTGTCTAATTATTAGAGCTTAGAACAGACGTGATATGACTAGTATCATCATTATGAAATGGTAACAATTTGTCTTTTGCCGTACCAAAGCTTGCTTCTAGTCAAAATTTACCACTTCGTTTGGTGTTCCTTAAAATGTCTTGTAACGAAAATCGATTCATCTGGGAACTTACAGACTATTTTTAGTCTTATTTTTCAAAGGATCCAAGTTTTCCTTAACCGTCTTCAACAATAACAAAAAAACTTTCCCAAGCCTTTTTCGTTGGTAAACATGACGCGAGCGACCAAAAAGTCAAGGACCTTTTATGGTACATTTTATTTAAAACAATATTCCAGTTTGTGAACGTGTATAGAATAACTTTGTCTCCGGTTTATCTCTGTGTAGATATTTCACGAGTTCGTTGTAGGCGAGGCTCCGAGATCTTGTACGGGCTCATGCGTGACCCACTTTGCTTCGAAGCGAGTACCGTTTTCAGTTTTTGCTTCTTTAAGTTCATTGTAAAGGCTTTTTTTTTTTGTTTTAACAGGTAAACATATTTAAGTAAATGCTCCGGTAAGCTTGCTGAATCCTAAATGAAAGTTTAATGAACTTGTTTTTAGAGGTATTATAAACGGAGTATCCAATAATAAATTTGTTTGCATTAGCACGCCGCTTCTATTGTTCCTAGTAAAACAATATTCATTTTACATACATTTTCTTCTTGTTCTTACCCCACGGTTTGTGCAATCGGCGCAGCGGTCTACTTATCATTCTGCATAAGGTTTTGGCATGAGTTTTACGACCGACCTTCTACCCACATCTATATAACCTAAGAACTTTTACTAAGATAAAACCATTAGCCAATTCCTCCTAACAGCTTGCGATTATTTTATGTACGCAAATATAAATTGTTCATAGGCTAATTTTATAGGATTGTGATATGTGATAAGTAATTCATATTTTCATTACTTACGTATATAGGTATATTACAAAAGGGCACATCTATTATGTCACTCAGATATCTCGCAATGACAGTTTTTAAATTTAGTTGGAATAGGTTAGTTACTAATCACTGAGCGAAATCACATTCAAGATCGGTGTAATCTTCAAAATTTTCGCTTGTTAATAATCTAATTCAGTCAATTAAAGATTTTCCAATTCCAACGAATAATTTACACACAAGACGTTTTTCATAGAAAGTGGTTGGATATTCGATGGTTATTAAAAATACAACTTTCTCGATCTCGACTTATCAATCTTGATGTGACCGTGCTTGGTTCGTTACCAGTTTATCACAAGTCTATCTTGAGTTCAACGTTTGTTAGTTTCTTTCATTAGCATCACTTTCTGTTGATTCGATTGGGAGCACGTTTTCTGGAAAACGTTCAAGATTGTTACAGCTGGCTTTATATTTCTGATTTGAAAGAGCAACGCGGATGTCGTGTTTTTTTTTTCTTTTTTAATATCATTGCTCTTTTTGCTTTCAAAACTTCTTTAAACGGAATACGAAAGGGACAACGCGATCTAAAAACGCCAGTCTAACAAACTTCGATGGTGCTTTACATGTTTCGATGTTCCTAACTCCAAGCTGAACCCTTGATATTTGGATCGAAATTATTTTCAAACAGTATTTAATAGAAACTTTTGACTGCACTTGAGTGATTTGGAAAAAAAATAGCAATTCTCATAAATTTTGAAAGTGCTTTATTCTTCCAAAAACAGACAGCGTTCTGGTATATTAAAAGTAGAAAATAAAAAAAGATATTAGCTCTACGATCTAGGGAGGATACTACTATATGGATTAACTAGAAATTTTTCCTATCTGGCTAAATTATTTTATTAACCTCAGCGACACGATTTGGGATCAGAATCGGGCACGCATGTACCAAAAACAAATACGCCATTGTCATATAAGATCCTTATCGCCTCAAAAATGGAATTTCGTGAGCTATTCCGATAAGATCTTGGAGTTTTTCGTACTTTTAAGATTTTTAGACGTGTTCTAATTTTGATGCTACGATTGAAATTTTTATTTTAGGCGCAGTAATTGATGCCGTTACCAGCAACGTAGAAATTTATATCGTTTGAAAACCGTTAATAGAATTTTTCATCGTGTCAATGAAGGCTATAGTTACATTTTCATTTCAAGGCTTTGAACGTGTTCAATTGGCCGCGTATTTGTGTGCAGCTGTAAAGGTAATATTTGTGTAAGAGGAAAATGTAGACGAGTTGAGAGAATGATGATTACACATGGTAACACTAAAATAATGCGATCCAAAATGTAGATTTGATATTTTAGTTTTATCCTACTGGAGCTGTCTTTTAGCCCACAGATGTCCACTGCTGGACAAAATTATATTTATATAAAATATATTTTTTTGTTTGACTCAATTGGTAAAAAATCAAACGGTTCACTTGGTGTTAAATTTCTTTATTATTCATTTATTTTTGGAAAAGTAAATCCTTAGAATAGTTAGTTATATTTCAATACTTATGTATATTAACTTATTTTTTTAATGGAATTGTACAATTAAGTATTATTATTAAATTTCGTTATTGAAGATTATATTCGCATATTTTACATTATTAAGCTCTCAGTGATTTATTTTTATTTAACAAGGTGTTGCTTTGCGATTTTCATCTTAAATAGCTGGTTTGGAATTGTATCTTAGCTTATATAGGGATCATTAATAATGCTCAATGAGATTGAATTGATAGTAGGTACGAGCTGGCTCCAAGATCCGGTCTGAGCGGAGTGTCAATGTCAATGATATTGTAGTTGTTTTGTTGGTCTTCTTACGAATATTCAAAGTTACTTAAAATATCTAATAGAAATAAAATGGCGTCGTAGATATACTGTATTAGTAATATTCAAACATTTAATTTCAATATTTTATGTATCCTAAGCTGTTGAGCTGACGCAAGGTCACTGTTTCAAAATGTTCCACGTGAATTTGAATATGCATTTAAAACTAATATCGATGTTTCAAAACTGTTATTCGAGAAATACATTAATTAAAAAAAAAATATAAGTCGAATAATTTAAAAAAATATTATTCTAAATTCAAATATAGGTAGTTTAGGCTAAGCTAAGAGCGACTAAGCCTTATTACGCGAAATTTGAAATCGCGTATGACGTTGTAAAATTGTATGCTCAACTGCTTTTAATTCTTATTTTAAAAAAATACTCATAATAAGTAATGCCTTTTCACTCAGAAGATACTATGTAACAGCGTCTTGTAGGCGGTTTTTTGTTGCCAACATTTAAAAATCAAATTAGATCGTGGTTTTTTTTTCAAATGATTACCGTTCTCCTTGCGACCTTCCGACGGTCACGGTTCCATGCCTGTAACGAGATATCGGATAGAAATCGCGTCTCGCTCTATAACGACATCGATACTTAATACTACTAGACATGACATTACTAAGACCCGGTTATAAAATACATAATGTTATACTATATCAATGTATGCATATACAGATCTAGTTTGTCGGTGTCTGGTGAAATAGTATGCATGCGTGTGTGTGTCAAATACATAGTGTGTGTAATGTTTTCTTTATTGATTCAATGTACCTTTTATGCATTATTTTAAAAAAATATTAGCATTGTGCACTTCTTCCCTATATTCTCTATAAGTGTGGAAATTTTCATATTCCTCCGCCCGCGCAATTTTCGTAAAAAGGGATACAAAGTTTTCGCTGCACGTATTAATATATAGATAAAAGACTGGCAACATTCACATTTAATGTAATCATTGTTCAATAACTAAGCATGTGCAATATGCTGGTCGTTGGAAGCATTATTTCAATGAATTTAATATTTATTTTTGATATCAATTCACTACCTGAATAACATTACGCGTTGTTTGAAATTATTTCAAAATTCAGCAATAAATGCAACGATTGATTGTGTTTTATGAAATGATGCTATCATTAGTTGTTTGTTTTTGAAATTGATTACTTTTGCCAAAATATTTAATTACTTAAATTTGATTACTGTCCAGTCATGTGTCACTTTTAAGACCGGCTGCTCTATGTGTGTGTATATACATATATATACTTACACTTATATGAGTATATTATGTATGTACCTTTTTGTATATGTTTCTGTTTGTATACCTATATTTTTATTTACTACCGTGGGAACCGCTGGTCGTTTCGCTGGCGGCCGCCGGTCCGGCGTCTGGGGGACGGCGGGATGGATGTCATATTATTATGCTCTGTGTAAACCCTGTCCCGCCGTCTCAATAGCTCTGACTGGGCTCCGGCCCGGTCCGGGGTAGGGCGCCGGCTGTGAGCGGTAGGAGTTTTTAGTGAGGTTCAACTCCCACATACACCACCCGCTGCGCGGATGGGGATTCGGCGGTTTTCTCCTGTTGGAAAAAAAAATCATTATTTACTCTGCACTACCAGTTAGTTGATTGGTAGAGAATGCATAAGGCATTTAGTCCGCCAATGTAGATAAATACATGAAGTAAAATAAATAAATAAAGAAATCAAACCTTGAGATATTTACAAAACTTTACTCGAAGTTTCTTGGAACGTACCTACTCAATGGATGGAATATGGAAGAAAAATGTGACCTATAAATCTTTTATATTTTTATTATTTTTCTCCACCTCATCCCACTAGGTGGGGTCGGCGTAGCTAATTTTTCTTTTCCATTCTCTTCTATCAGCCGTCTTCTCAATACTCACTCCTCTCATCATTCTCACACATAAATCCGTATGTATTGATGTTCCAAAATTATCAGCAAACGTGTTTTAATGGCGGCACTATTTGAATATTAAGGACGGAAATATTGACATATTGACTAATGAATGTGGCTACTATTGGATAGGACTTAAAATGAGATAGATCGTTTCCAATTGTTTTATTCCAATAGTTGGTCGAATGTTCCAATTTATGCTTGACTTAATACGACCAGTGTTTGTCCAATGACCGAAAGTCGACCGTAATCGTGGACAAAATACCGAAAAAGTCTCTGGTAGTTAGGTCCTTCTTCAAACGAGGCTTGTAGGGAGTACTTAACAGTAGACAGCAAGTTAGTTCTGCCCCTAGTATTTGCTAACGTTCGTGGGCGATTACTGGGAGGGAGGGATCACTGGTGGCCCAGAGGCCTTTCCAGTTTCACCAGAACAGGTGGGCGAACAAAGGCTCAGCCAGGAGGGAAAATTACGCCAATAAGGGGCGTACATGCGCCCGGCTACAGATACAAAATGGAGGATGATGAGCGAGATAGCTATGTACGAGAGAAAGAGATGAGGAATTTAATTCCCCCCGGTAACCGTACTCGTCGAACTCGACAAAGAGGTCGACGTGCAACCTAACCCATGCATCAGCCCGCTGAGTTTTTCGCCGGATCTTCTCAGCGGGTCGCGATTCCGATCCGGTAGTAGATTCATTCGCGAAACAATTGCTCTTGAGTTGTTAGGTCTCCTTCGGAGGCGCTCGGGCAGTTGTTAGCAAATCCCACCCCTCTTGGCTGAGCCTTTGCTCGCCCACCTGTCCTGGTGAAACTGGAAAGGCCTTCGGGCCACCAGTAAACTTTCAATCATAAAAAAAAAAAAAAAAAAAAAAAAGAATTTAATTGTCGTATAATTTAAGCGGTGTTAATGTTTATTGCACCAATAGATTCTCTCACGAACATTCGAAGCTCATTTGTAAGTGTAGCGTATCAAGTTACGCAATTGCGATAATCAAATTTTCTGAAATAAACGAATTTCAAAACATTCGAATTTTGTATTTATCACAGCGTTCTATTTTAAATGGCTAATTTTAAATTCGACAAGGTCTGTAAGCATCGTTATCGTTAATTTAACAATTATCTGATGCTATGTAAATTTCAATCTTGCGGAGACACTTTAAGATTTAGTTTTTAGTGATCTAGTTTAAATATACTATTTTAATAAGACGTTTTGAAATATTCATTATGTTACATAAATGTATTGAGTATTGACACGACTCGCGGCCAAAACGAGTATAGTTGTATGGTTTGAGTTTTTAAATAATTTTAAAAGAAAATAGTACAAAACCGTACTGAGTGACATAGACGTAGGCTAAGGGAGGCTTGTTTAGTGGGTAGGGCTGTAAATACCACCCTTGGACCCGCGGTCCGCTCCACACATCTGTGGACCGTCCAATCTCACACCCCCCGCGATCCCTAAGCACAGGGACCTCACAAGAGGCTCGGTATCCGGATCAGGAAAAAAAGCGGGTGGAAAAAAAGAGGTTAGAAGAAAATGAATGATTTTTTTTGGTTAGGTGGGTGGAGGATCTCACAGACCACCAGGAATTAAGTGGTTACTGAGCCCATAGATATCAACAACGTAAATGCGCCACCCACCTTGGGTTATAAGTTTCAACGGCTACTCCGCCCTTCAAACCTAAACGCATTACTGCTTCACGGCAGAAATAGGTAGGGTGGTGGTACCTATGCGGACTCCCAAGAGGTCCTTACACCAGAATGAGACCTTAATTAAAAAGCTTTTTTGTATTTGATAACTTTCGTTAGTAAGTCATCGTCATACATGACCACAAGACACATCCGAGCAGTAGTACCTACTTCGTATCGAACTACTTTCAAATCTCCTTTGCAAAGGAAGTGTTCTGGTTTTGATTTAAAAATCTACATTAAAAAAAAAAACCGCGCGGCCTCAAATTACTGCAAAAGAAAGCAAACATATTTTACACGAATAAAAATGACACACATTTTTTTAAAGATTTAAAAACAAGTTATTATTATTAAGATTTAAGTTAATTTTAAGATATCGATGACTTAAATTTGTTCAACCTATAAAACTGTCAGCGAAAGAGGTAGTATTTTTTTAAGGTTCTTAATTTTCAATTCGAATTTTCTACATTAATCTGCCGGAAAATTCTTCCCTGGAATGGAAACATACGAGACAAGAATAAGTACACTACACCGAATGTTTTCACATAGTAAATAACCTCACTAACAATTTGACCAACGAATCGATGATTTTGGGCGATCACATCTCGATTTATTGCTTACTCATTGCGTAAATTAGCGAATGAGTGCACGGTTTGACTAGTGGTGTGAAGCTCATCAGCTGGAGAAATTACGGCATATCAATATCGCATATATCGACTGTCGTTCAATACACTATGATTATAGGAATTCATTCGCACAATAACTAATACTAGAGGTCCCGCAGTAGTCGAAATTCGACTATAATTAATTGGAATTCTATGTTTGTACACTATTATGATTGTATTTTATACTTCTATAATGACAAATTTCGCCAAGGCTACTCTATAAAAAAAATATTAATAAAGACAAAAAATATTTAATCTACATATTCTCAATTTGATCACAGACGTCAAGAACAAAAGTTTGACAATAAATAGTATGCATGCGTGTGTGCGTCAAATACATGGTATGTAGTGTGTGAAATGTTTTCTTTATTGATTTAATGTATCTTTTATGCATTATTTAAAAAAAATATTAGCATTGTGCACTTCTTCTCTATATTCTCTATAAGTGTGGAAAATTTCATACTCCTCCGTTCGCGCAATTTTCGTAAAAAGGGATACAAAGTTTTTGATTCACGTATTAATATGGGAACACAAATAAAACATCGGGATACGTTAGTCTTAAAGATTGATCGTATGCTATAAAAATATTTATTCTACTGTCGCTATTTAAGTAGGAGAGACAAGAATGTGTGTAAAATACCTCTTAAAATCAGTTTTTAGATACATAATATCAAGATCGTTTATTACGATTTTTCGTTTCCGTGCCTCCGATCGTCCGACCGTCGTGGGAAACGGAAGTGACTTTCACCTTATAAACATTGACAAACTCATTCTAAACAGATTAGGTTTTATACGACTTACGTATAAACAGATGAAAACGAGAGTTTATGATTGTGGTAGGTCGAATTGGGAGTCCAAACGAGTAGCGTGGACCGACCTGCTTCAACCGCTCCCAGTCACGCGTTAAGGTTTCAAAGCTAAAGCAGTGGGTATCCTATACAATCGAGAAGTCGACCGGGTTTTGTGGCTGGCAGCGGCATTCCCGTTTACCCGGTTTACTGGATAAAAATAGCCCGCAAACTCATTGACAACCCCAAAATGTTTCGATTGGTGGCACTATTTATACCTAAGGCTATATTTAAGCGATGTGAGTGAGTCAGTGTTCTAAAATCGCCCACATCATAACCATCTTCGACTCACACTTCGACTAGCCATAAACGTAGTATTGAAGAGAACTAAGGCAATAACACATTTCACTTATTTTGTGTATTTACCTAGATCCCCTAGATCACATATCCCGCGTTCGATTGGCTACGAAAATATACTAGAAACTACTGGTGGTAGGACCTCTTGTGAGTCCGCGCGGGTAGGTACCACCGCCCTGCCTATTTGTGCCGTGAAACAGTAATGCGTTTCGGTTTGAAGGGTGAGGCAGCCTTTGTAACTATACTGAGACTTTAGAACTTATATCTCAAGGCACATTTACGTTGTAGATGTCTATGGGCTCCAGTAACCAATTAACACCAAGTGAACTGTGAGCTCGTCCACCCATCTAAGCATTAAAAAAAAATAGAATTTTTAAAATTTCCTGATTCTTCATTGTAAGACGTATTCCCTAGGACACTCATGTTCTTGTTGACTTTGCCACGAATATTACGTCAAATTATCGGTTAAATACAAGTGATTGATATTTTATTTAAATTATTAAACGTTATTTATTGCTTAGACGGGTGGACTTGTTGTTTTTTTTTTTATTGCCTTTGTAGGCAGACGAGCGTACGGCCCACCTGATGGTAAGTGGTTACCGTCGCCCATAGACTTCAGCAATGCCAGGAGCAGAGCCAAGCCGCTGCCTACTGCCTAATACTCTCCACAAGCCTCGTTTGAAGAAGGACATGTCATAGCGTTCGGGAAACATCGTGGAGGGTTACTTACGTTGTTTGGTTACCGGAATAGACAATGTAAATGCTATCTACCACCTTAAGACATTAGGTTGAAATCTCAATTGTATTGTTTAAGGGCTCTTGCGCCCTTCAATCAGAACGCATGCTGCTAGAATTAGTAAGGACGTCAATATTCATTGCGACTAATGAAATACGATTTACGAAAAACTATTTGTTACTAAGGGCTCCTTAATTACACAAGATATGTATGATATTTATCACTGGTAGTAGGACCTCTTGGGAGTCCGCACGGGTAGGTACCACCACCCCGCCTATTTCCGCCGTGAAGCAGTAATGCGTTTCGGTTCGAAGGGTGGGGTAGCCGTTGTAACTATACTGAGACCTTAGAACTTATATCTCAAGGTGGGTGGCGCATTTACGTTGTAGATATCCATGGGCTCCAGTAACCTCTTAACACCAGGTGGGCTGTGAGCTCGTCCACACATCTAAGCAATAAAAAAAAAGAAAAATATATGATAGCTGGATCGTGTCAGCCTAGATTCGCACCACTCCGTCTACCAAACAACGAAAAATATCTTTAAATCATATAATTACGAACAAAGTGCATATCAAAGTACAAATTACACAATTAAACAATATTCCTTGTTTTTTTTTTCAACAACCTCACAGGATTATTACTTAAATGAATAATGCCATTTAAATATCAAATCTAAATTGTTATCTGCGATGTTCTATTCAAATTAGAATCTTTAAAATCATCTGCAATCTAACGAACACAGAACAACGAAGATATTAAGTATGCATTATTAATATTTTTATTTACATATTTTATAATTGCATACAACAATTCGTATTCATTCTCTTAAATGTCTACAATAATTATTACGATGTACATAATTTAAAACATAAGGTTAGTATTACAAGTTCGTTACGGAATATAATTCGAATCTTTTGTTATTTCGAGTGCTTTGTAAATACGCTGTCATAAGTTAATTGATCCATTATGTATCGGGCAAAGGTTGGGTCAAATGTTGGCTATAATATCGATGGTCCAATAGTCTCGCCATCCATCAGCCATCCTTCACCTAAACGATGATACAATAGTCATTTGATCTGCGGCATTCAACTTATTGGCCACTTAAAACCGATCCGCAAAAAACACAATATAATTATAAAAATATGTGTGGTGTCGTGAGACACCGGATAGGAACGAAGTTCCTTATTATAAAAATATTAATTTTAAGTTCTATTCGAGGTATAAAGAAAATAATAATTATTCGGGTATTTTTTACTATGATTTTTTTATTGATCAAAATATAAAAAAACTACTTTACAAAATTATCAACTTTGTTTTATTCACAATGCTTTATAAAAATATATAATAAAAAATATGTTATTTTTTGTACGTTACTACAAAGTTAAGTCGTACACTGTGTGCATTACCAATAAAAATCTTACGTTACGGACGTTTTTTTCCCGGTTAGGGTACCCCTCCGCATCGTCCCATAATGAACTTCGTTCCAAAACTTAAAAACATTCCGCTTAATTTTTCCCCACGGAAAATTAATCACAATAGTTTCATTAGCTATCAATTATAACAATCACAGCAGCATATAATATGTACACGTCCTATTAACCGGTCGATCAAACCACGGAATAGATCAAACAGCAAACCTTGAATCATTTTTTCATGTGTGAATTCTCCTGCGGAACGTGAGCTCTCGCATTTTAACAACGATGCGTGATCTTACACGAATGAAACGTTATCGATAATATGAAATACGTAATCGATGTACGTGCTTTATCGATTTAAAACACCTCGAGGATTTCTTGTTATGTATGTATTTCTAATTCTTTTTTTTTGTTGTTTCGATAAAACTTTGATAATTAAAAAAAACCTTTTCTTAGTCGTTGGTGTATGTTAATATCCCTTTAAAAGTAAGAAGACACACATGGAAAACTACATTTTACTGGTTGTAGGACCTGTTGTGAGTACGGGTAGGTAGGTACCACCACCCTGCCTATTTCTGCCGTGAAGCAGTAATTAATGCGTTTCGGTTTGAAGGATGGGCCAGTCGTTGTCGAACCTTCCAACCTTCATTAGTATATGGGCTCCGGTAACGATTGGGCCTCATCTAAAAAATTAATAAAAACGGACTCGGAAGAGGGTAGGCGGATATGCCTGCTACTAACATCCTACTCGCATTTTTTTATCTACACAGCGCTGGGATATCCTGAACTCATTAAAACTGAAAACAGTGGTTTAAGAACCCACTAAAGTGTTTTTCTTTTTTTTTTATAGTTCTTGTAGGCAGACGAGCATACGGCCCACCTGATGGTGAGTGGTTACCGTCGCCCATGGACTTCAGCAATGCCAAGGGCAGAGCCAAGCCGCTGCCTACCGCTTAATACTCTCCACAAGTGTTTGTTTGTAGAAGATTATCTAGTGCACAATAAAGCAAACACTACTCCATTCCATTCTTCCGTATATTCCACTTCATTCCGTATATTATCGGGCCGGATCAAGTTCCACTAGCAACATGCAAAAATTAACAAAGACAGTTTTTTTCTTTATTATGAACACTCAACGTCGAAATCCGAGTGAGCCCTAAAACCTAGCCACCGCCAATGGTGGATCCAGGGGGGGGGGTCATGGGTGTCATGACCACCCCCTGAGCTGGTTCCAGGACTTAGGCGGACCACTAATTGAATATAATGATTTTATTTATATATTTTGTCACCATACAGATTTTATGTAACTACATACCTTCAATATTTAATTAATTTAATATAATAATATAATAACTTTGTATAATGGCAAACGCTTGGGAACGAACGCATCTAAATTTGACTATGTGACCCCCTCCTGGCGCCAAAGCTGGATCCGCCCTTGGCCACCGCCCAAACCAAAATACATTGAGATCGACAGCCCTGGTTTACGGCGATAACAATAATGGAATCCGAATGGTAATCTGTTCGTAAAACACAAGTTATATTGTGAAGCGCCAATAATAATTATGCAAAATGAAATGTTCGAGTCGTAAGGTGTCTTATTTATTATAATGTTATGTTCGCGAGCATGACTTTAATTAGTTACTTTGTTCGCGTTAGCGGTAATTCACTTTGTCTTCCACACACACTAAAACATTAACATGCAAAACGGTAAGTATGTTATTTAATTACTAATTATTTCGTTTAGCGTATAACTTAATACCGATGGTAATGATTTTATGTGCCTAACTTCCGTTATCAGTGTAGTAAACCACTGCATATGGAAGGTACATCGTGGACTGTATTCTGGGTAATACGGTGGTTCTAATGCTTGAAGTCTGAAAATAATTGTAAATAGACAATATGCTTTAACAAAAACCGACTTCAAATAGAAAAAAAAAAGATATTCCAAACCAATTAATATACACTAAAAACAATAATCGAGAGAAATCGGTTGGCGTGATATTGAGTTATTGAGTTATTCATCTATTTGTCGCGCACGTACTTAATGCAAATTTAAGACATGGTTAATTCATGGATAACATTATCAGAGTTAGACTAAATTGAAATGGGAACACCCGGGAAGCGTCAGCTTTCTAATAAAATAAAAAAAGAATCATCAAAATCGATTCACCCAGTCAAAAGTTATGAGGTAACAAACATAAAAAACAAAACATACAGTCGAATTGAGAACCTCCTCCTTTTATGAAGTCGGTTAATAATACACCTGTATATAAGATTTTAAATGGCCGTGCGGCGTATTAAGGCCATAGGGGACTATTACCCTGTTATGTCACGAAGCAGTCATGCGGTTTGAATGGGAACAGACGGTATAAGATTCAATTGAGACTACAAGATCTGAGTTTCATTCTTAACAGCTCAAGAAATCTAATATATATTTTAATTAAATTAGTTGCGCCATTGGTCATAACGGAACTATTCTTTCAAACTCGTGAGGCAAGAAAAGCACTTGTGTAAGCACAAGTGTCCCGAAACTATCTAAAAATGTTTTATTCGTTAATTTGTTACGCAACCAAACCAATGTTTCGGATGTACGTCTTCGGAATCAAAAGGACGTATGTTTGCTGCTTGAAACCTTACGTTAGAAACGTTAAAGGTGACTCTCGATTGATATAATTTCGTACTTCTCACCATTCGTGTTTGAATGACGATATGATTAAAGTAAATTTTATTTGTAAATATTTTGTGTCTGAAGAACACGGATCGTAGAATTCTCGAGTCTATAAGACACGTAATAATATCCTTGAAATATACTTTAAAAAATCTTTAAATACTCACAATAATTGAATTGTAATGATAATCTCACAGTTAATATTTAGACAAATCGTCCCAAATCGAAACTTATACTCCTCCTCCTCGTGTCGTTTTCTCACTGCTGAGGGTCGTGACCATTATATTATGTTGACAGGATTTTGCTCCTTGTAATGTCCCGCCAGCGCCTCCGATCATTGGCCGCATGAAGGGCGTCGTGGAATGGGATCTCTAGTGTGGTGCGGATTTGGTCGAACCACCTTGTCGGACTGCGCCCGCGCGGTCGCTTTCCCGAAACTTATATTTATTACGTGAAGTAAAATAATCTCTTCGTAATAAGAAATCGGTTTACCTTTAGCTGTATTGTAAAAAAAAATACAAAAAAGTAATTAAACAGATATTTTCTTAGAAAGTCCACGTTTCTCATATCACAATGGACTTGACTTGCGTAACACGAAACGTGACAGTGATTAAAAAAAAAATGGATACGGTATGTGACGTGAGTTAAAATGTGGGAATTTACGTACCTACTGAATTCCATTTCGCTGGATTGAGTAATCATTTAAATGTAATTGTTAATGCTTGTATATAATTTTTTGAAATACAATAGTCTTTCTCAAGGTAATTAAACGATTGATGTTTTGCGAAATCACAGTAACATACTTCGATTGTAAATAAAATATTAAAATACTCGCAGACCAACAATTAATAGTATAAAGTGAGACACCAAATTAATCTATCTATATATATAAAAATGAATTGCTGTTCGTTAGTCTCGCTAAAACTCGAGAACGGCTGGACCGATTTGGCTGATTTTGGTCTTGAATTATTCGTGGAAGTCCAGGGAAGGTTTAAAAGGTAGATAAATAAGAAATTTCTCCGAATTAAATAAAAATAACAATTTTGTTTTTCCTTTGATGTTTCCCCCTTGATGTGTTTTTTATTTATCGATTGAGGCACTACGAAGTCTGCCTGGTCAGCTAGTTATGAATAAATGTGTGCTCTTTTGTTCGTTTTCCTTATATTGACGCTAGCCAATAAATAATCAATGTAGCCGAAACTACTTACACTAAAATTTGGAACCTTCAAACACTTGAATTTTTATATTGTAATTCGAAAACATATTTGGCATTGAGAAGAAGCATAAATTAACAGCGATATTAAATCTTCGACGCTTTCTGTACATATTTAGATCATTTTCTTAAAGACGCAGGCAACCTTCATTGCTCTGTCACAATAACACAAAGTATTTTCGACTTATCCATGGTTTCACTGCTGAATGTCGCATACATGCAGACAATACCCGAATGTGGCTGCCGGGGAGGTTAACACGGTATACTGGAACCAATACTAATGAGGCGGTTTGTCATTGAATAGATTTACTTTGTCTTGTCTTTTCAATTGTTTGAAAATGTTTGACGAATATTGGAAATGTATGTGTGTAGTTTTGTTGTACTGTTTAAATATGTATACAGTTTGAGATGATCCCATCATCTCGTTTTTGCTATCGCACCGCCCGCCACCGGAGTAGAGTTCATCCATGTTACCTGGAGCCACTCTGTCTATCCACAGTGCGAATGACGTAGTATTAGAAAAAAAAATAGCCGTTTTTAATTTAAATATTCCTTAAAACTAAACAAATATAACGAATTGATTTAAATTTAAACTATTTTATAACGGGGTCTTATTTTTAGTTTAAGGTTCAGAAAGACGGTTTTTTTTTGGTCAGGAGGAAATCGCCGGACTTCCGCCCTCCACTGGGGATGGAGGGCGACATTTCAAAGTCAAACTGACTAAAACCTCCTGTCGCTCAACAACCAACGTCCAAATCTCGCATGAGACAGAACTCATGAAACTCATCAAAGGCAAATGGGGAATGTGAAGCGCTTAGTGCGAAGAACATCTCTCCCATCACCCTCCCCCTCGGGACGCCGGACTGGCGGTCGTCGGCGCCACGACCACCAGCTCTCTCGGTAGAAAGAGGACAGCCACGTTTGTTCTTAACATCCTAACCGCAGTCTTCGCAATTATTGGGAACTCACTATAACCAAAAACCGCGCTATGAAATCGAAATACATTTTAATACGTAAAAATTATATAAAGGCTCCTTCTATAATCAAATTTAAATTAAATAAAATTATATAAATTTATCTAGTATGCAATACGTTTACTTACAACATTTATTGATGTTATGTCATCAATAATTTAGTAATGTTGTTTGCTGTCTCTTAGTTCATGTTTCGATATGTCCTTATTCTGTATTCGTGTTGAAGTTTTTGCATAATTCCTTTCATACAGCGATCGAATAGCCAGTTTCGAATAACACTGGTGGTAGGACCTCTTTACTGGTGGTAGGACCTATTCTGAGTCTGCACGGGTAGGTACCACCACCCCACCTATTTCTGCCGCGAAGCAGTAATCCGTTTCGGTAGCCGTTGTAACTATACTGAGACCTTAGAACTTATATCTCAAGGTGGGTGGCGCATTTACGTTGTAAATGTCTATGGGCTCCAGTAACCACTTAACATCGCGTGGGCCGTAAGCTCGTCTAACCATCTAAGCAATAAAAAAAAACACTAGTTTCGCATCCGTTTTAATGTGAAAACACTTGAATAAAATAATCTCATTAATGTTCCTCGGTTTTTTTTAAATCACGGATTCTGTACCTTATAGAAAAAACATATCCTTGTATTTCTACCCGTAATAAAATGTGTATAACCATGTATAACTTTTTATAAGTACGGTTTTTCTGTGTTCTATTAATCGTATAAAGATATATGTATATCGAAAATACGGAGAATTAAGAAACTACATAGAATTTGCTTTTCTTGTGTATGTTTTATTTCATTATGTTTATTTTGTTTGTTCATCTCGCGTTTTAATTGGTGATTTTTTATTCTGTCTTAAAGACGCTCATATATTTAAAAAATGTGTCAAAATATGCTCTGCCACCTTTACTTAAGGTAGGAAATAGGGGGTCGGTCGAGCGTCCTCGGGGTATCACCGCAATTCTTGTTTTACCTAGTCTTGACCGCGGCAATCCACCTATTATGTCTGAATTCTGACGTCAGGTGAGAGAGTGCAAAGGGAGTGGTGGGTTTGGTGGGTGGGCTTGGGGCCTGGGGTCCGCTCCCAACATCTGTGGACCATCAAGACTCACTTACGCCGCGTGCCTCCTAGGCGCGAAAATCACGTGCTTGGGGTTCCCACTGCCCGAAAAGGGGGTCGAGTTAGGCATGAAAATAACGGAACTACCACAACAGAAAAAAGACTATAACTAACCATTGACGTCATTCTTAAAACATGTGATGGTAATTTTCTTTTGCAAAACAATTTAAATAGTGTTTAGTACTACATGTAATGGTGACCGTTACGTGTAACTGATATAATGACGGTAAGCGTAGAAAAAAATAAGGCTAAGCGACGCCTACAGCCGTATGATGTAATCTGAAGAGCACTCTCTCTCTTGTTTATTTGTAACTATTAAATACATTCATCTCTTTAATACTCTTGTTACTTTTATTCGTTGCAATTTGTTTGAAATACGCGTTCCACTTAGGGCTGCCTAACGAGATTTTTCGGTAGACACGTTTTTGTGCTGAAATCGTGGCTTATAAATGGCCTGAAACAAAATATAAGTAAAATGAATTCTCGGGCTATTAATGTCGCTCCTTGAGACATAATTTCCAATAGCTCCTGTTGATCTTCAAACGGGTAATGGACTGATTTGCGACAGAAATATGCAGGACATTAGTTCATACCATTGCTGGCTCAGCATACGCTAGTGTTATCTACGAAATCCTATCCTTTTTACGAAAATTGGAGGAGTATGAAATTTCCCACACTTATATAGAATATAGAGAAGGAGTGCAGAACGCGATTTTTTTTTTAAATTATGTATTAAAAATACATTAAATCAATAAAAAATATTACACCGACTACCATGTATTTGACACACACACCCACACATATATACTCTTTGTTTATTGTCAAACTTTTGTTATTGCTATAGTCAAATTGAGAATAGGTTAATATTGTTTATCTTTAATTATTATTTATCTATAGTATAGTCTTGGCGAAATCTGTGATTATAGTCTTTGACAATAGAATCGTAATAGTGTACAAACTTATATTTTTTATTAACTATAGTCGATTTCGACTACCAGGGGACTTCTAGTACTAGTAGGTATTCTTTGTACCCGATATATGCAAATTCTAGAACATGGCAACCCTATAATTGCGACCACCGATCATAATTTAACGCGCCAACGCCGCACATTGCGTAACGTCATGTTAACCGTTAATTACTATTGTTAATAGTTATTCTACTAACAAATCTTAACGTTATGTAAAAGTTTATTGATGATTATTGTTCGCATCGTTTATTAAATGTTTTGATCGTTATAATTCAGAGCGAAAATTATTACGACATACATGTTATTTGAAAGTTGCTTAATTGTGAACTCGTAAAAAAATAAAAATAATTATTAGTTACTAAACTATTTTTGTTACGTTAGCATCGGTTAATTTCTATAACAGAGATGTTAACGTATATTCAACACATTTATTTATTTTTGTGTCCATAAATTGTTCGCAGTGTTTTTTATTAGTTCAATATTCACTTTGAGAATAACTGGAAATAGTTGGGAGCGAACGTATTTATGAAGTACCCTCACATAATATTTAAGAACAAATCGCTTTTAAACTCTTGTCTATATATATATATATAAAAATGAATTGCTGTTCGTTATTCTCGCTAAAACTCGAGAACGGCTGGACCGATTTGGCTAATTTTGGTCTTGAATTATTTGTGGAAGTCCAGAGAAGGTTTAAAAGGTAGAGAAATATGAAAATGCTCGGAATTAATAAAAATAACAATTTTGTTTTTCCTTTGATGTGTCCCCCGTCGGACGGATTCCTTTTGTTTGCTTTAAGTTTATTTTATACAAAAGTTTAGGTCTTGTATTTATCGATTGAGGCACTACGAAGTCTGCCCGGTCAGCTAGTATCAGATAAAAGCTCATTTGACAACACGACGTCCATTTTAATATTAAAGGGGATTGCCCACTCTCCATAGTGTGCTAGGCCCAAGATGGACATCAAATATTACTATAAAAATGTACTGATTCAAATTCTTAAATGTATTGGATATCTAAAAAATATATTGAAATTGACGCCACTATTATAAAAAATATAATAAAAATAAAAACTCGTTTTGAGGTTCATTTTCTATATAAATAAGTGTCGGATTGTGAGATACTTCAAGAACTTTTCTTTTCTTAATGTTTAAGATGTTCCTAATGTATTTTTATCCAATAGGGTATAAAAACACACTTAATTCTTTAAATATCTATATTTTCTTCATCTTCATACACAATTAGTATCATCTAAAAATAGCAAAGGAGAGCATATACACGGTTTTAAATCTCGGTCAGGGTAAAACCACAATTCACACAATGTTTTTTAGTCGTAGTATGAAACGTTATTGATAAAAGTAAAATGAATCGAAGAAAAATCAAAACACATCCATTTTGTACGCAAGCACAACACCACAAGCAGCAAGCGAAGTATCAGTCAGTCAGATTAAATTCAGTGTTGTCAGTATAAAGAAAAATAATTACATGAAATTCATATATCGATTATTTTTTTAAATAATCGATAATTGATTTGTATCTTAATCTTTTTTTTACGAGTACACATTATTTTTTATGTTTTTGTTTTAGTTGTACATATTTAAATAACAATACTAGTAAAGTTTTTTTTATTGCTTAGATGGGTGGGCGAGCTCACAGCCACCCTGGTGTTGCTAAGTGGTTACTCGAGCCCACATACATCTACAACGTAAATGCGCCACCCACCTTGAGATATAAGTTCTAAGGTCTCAAGTATAGTTACAAGTTAAAGTCCAATGGGTATGTCTTCGATGTTATTTTATGTGCATAAAATCCATTAAAATCGTTTGATTAATGATAATACTTAAAATGATTTATTTATATGTTTTATTTATATACTCAAAATATTTACTTCATACGTAAAAGGATTTGAAGCTGGCAATATTTTTCCCGCAAAAATAAAAATCCTTGTTTTTTCAATAGAGTTACTTTTTTTAAACTACTTATTGTAAACTATAGTGGCGCTTATTTGCAAGAAAGTAAATGCATATTTATTTATGACAAAATTAATGCACTAAGTATTTTTTTTATAATCTATTGTCCGCTTTGGGCCTAAAATGGGCCATCCCCTTTGTGAACCACTTTTGAATGTTGCCATAGTAATAAATAAATCGTTTGCAACAATCTTATCATTCAATTACTTCCTTCCTCGCTCGTTCTGATCTAACTCAGAAGTACTTTACAGTGCTCATTAGTATTCAATGTACGCCGAGTTCATTGACTTTAAGCTTATAGACACACCTCCGTGCTATCCGTTAGAAAAGGACGCGTAAAGCTACATGGCTGCATCTGATGAGCTTTATGTTTTTCTTCAGAATGTTTTGAAATATAGATTTATTTATTGATAAGGCATTGTTTACGTGAATTATGATAAAAATAGTGGGGATATCTTTATGTTACACTAGCTGACCCGGCAGACCTCGTAGTGACCTATAAAAGACCTAAACTTTTGTATAAAATAAACTTAAAACAAACAAAAGGAATCCGTCCGACGGGGGACACATCAAAGGAAAAACAAAATTGTTATTTTTATTTAATTCCGAGCATTTTCATATTTATCTACCTTTTAAACCTTCTCTGGATTTCCACAGATAATTCCAAGACCAAAATTAGTCAAATCTGTCTAGCCGTTCTCGAGTTTTAACGAGACTAAGGAACAGCAATTCATTTTTATATATATAGATTTACATGCAAGCGTATTACGGCATGTACAAAAATAATTAATAGTCATACTTAATATGAGCAGTTGATTAAACCAAATGGATGAAGATTTAGAATAAGTATTTCGTAATTGAATTCCTCGAATATTCGTTTTTTTTCTAAACAAAATTCGTCATGTACGTGACTTGAACAAATCACATTAGAATCTGTTGTTCTTGAAACTACGCTGTGAAGTCATTTACCTCTAAATAAATTGTCAATATCACGTGCGTGTATTTATTAGACTGTGACTTCCACGCTGAAGGAATAACATCGTGTAATAAAAATCAAACCCGCAAAATTAGGTATAATTTGCGTAATTACCGGTGGTAGGACCTCTTGTGAGTCCGCACGGGTAAGTACCACCACCCCGCCTATTTCTGCCGGGAAGCAGTAATGCGTTTCGGTTTGAAGGTGGAGGCAGCCGTTGTAACTATACTGAGACCTTAAAATTTATATCTCTAGGTGGCATTTAGGTTGTAGATGTCTATGGGCTTCAGTAACCACTTAACAACTAGGTTGGTTGTGAGCACATGCACACATTTAAGCAATAAACAAAATAGAATTGGACGTCGTCGATTACGCCGTAAAGCTCCATAGTAGAAATCTGTATATACATAAAATGATAGGAGGCCATTATACATAAAACTGGATAGATTTCGATCGATTTCTATTCGTCTTACACCTTAGACATTCGTAATTGTAGTTGATATAATAAAAAAAATTATACGCTCAATAAAGGTCTGGCGTACTGTGCACACGCAGTAGTCGTTGCAAGTGCTTTCCCTATTTCTACTTTTTTTCATCCTTATGCGCCGGTAGCCGGCATATTCTAGCTTCATCTAACAAACAAACCAATCAGTCTAAAATAATTTGCTTATATCTGCTCTAGAAAGAGCAGTACTTTGTTGAATCTACCACCGGATTAGAGTCGCGACCCACTAAGAAGATCCGGGGAAAAAAGGTGAGAGTTAAGTTGCAAGAACTCTTCGGAAAACAGTGACCGGTAGTTGGACTGCCTAAAAGCACCGACAGTGCTAAATACCCACCTTGAGTCATAAGTTCTAAGGAACTGACTAAATCTAAAAGTCGTAAATGACAGTGCTTATAAATCACTAGTTGTTGTTTGAAATTAAAATAAATCATGAACCTTAAATTATGAATTATGTTATTAAACAGAAACTATTTTTCTAGTCACATCAAATGATGTTTGTGAAATCGATAAATAATTTAGCAATTTAAGCTACCATAATTACGTAAATCTTTAAAGCAGAAATTATGTTTTTAAATTCAAATACTAGATTCATGTTTTTATTCGATTTATTTACACTTATATTTGAGTTTTTTTGGGAAAATCGACAGATTCGTGACTTGGTGCATCATAAAATATATGATGCACCAAGATATTTACATCACATCATTAGCCATTGAGTTGTTTAATCTATGAAATTGTATGGAACGAAATCTTAACTAAACTATTGATGTAATATGAGGTTGAGAAAATAAAATTATGGACAAATTCATTCGACTTAAGGCCTAGCCTTATACGTTTTTACCAACTTCACGTCAATACACAATAAAGAGAAATGAGGTATAGGATAGGAAAAAAGCAATTGTCAATTATTTTCATCAGATTCTGATTTGTGTTTACTTTTTTATTTTACTTATTTATTGGTTATCGGTGAACAAGTTTACAGCCCAATTGTTGTAAAATAGTTTCCGGATCTCATCGACTTTACAACGTGACTGTCAGCATGCACCTCAAGACAAGTGGCCGAAGTCTCAATAGCATATAAATTTCTATATTTGTTAGATTGCGTATTGTTTTGTTCAAATTTTTCTACATATCATTTTTACAGTGAGTCGATTACGATTAATCATTGTCTATTATTATTGTTATTTATGAACTATAAATCAACACTTATACAAAGGGGATGGCCCATTTTAGGCCCAAAGCGGACAATAGATTATAGAAAAAATACTTAGTGCATTAATTTTGTTATAAATAAATATGCATTTACTTTCTTGCAAATAAGCGCCACTATAGTTTACAATAAGTAGTTTAAAAAAAGTAACTCTATTGAAAAAACAAGGATTTTTATTTTTGCGGGAAAAATATTGCCAGCTTCAAATCCTTTTACGTATGAAGTAAATATTTTGAGTATATAAATAAAACATATAAATAAATCATTTTGAGTATTATCATTAATCAAACGATTTTAATGAATTTTATGCACATAAAATAACATCGAAGACATACCCATTGGACTTTAACTTGTAACTATACTTGAGACCTTAGAACTTATATCTCAAGGTGGGTGGCGCATTTACGTTGTAGATGTATGTGGGCTCGAGTAACCACTTAGCAACACCAGGGTGGCTGTCAGCTCGCCCACCCATCTAAGCAATAAAAAAAACTTTACTAGTATTGTTATTTAAATATGTACAACTAAAACAAAAACATAAAAAATTATGTGTACTCGTAAAAAAATTATTAAGATATAAATCAATTATCGGTTATTTAAAAAAATAATCGATATATGAATTTCATGTAATTATTTTTCTTTATACTGACAACACTGAATTTAATCTGACTGACTGATACTTCGCTTGCTTCTTGTGGTGTTGTGCTTGCGTACAAAATGGATGTGTTTTGATTTTTCTTCGATTTATTTTACTTTTATCAATAACGTTTCATACTACGACTAAAAAATATTGTGTGAATTGTGGTTTTACCCTGACCGAGATTTAAAACCGTGTATATGCTCTCCTTTGCTATTTTTAGCTGATACTAATTGTGTATGAAGATGAAGAAAATATAGATATTTAAAGAATTAAGTGTGTTTTTATACCCTATTGGATAAAAATACATTAGGAACATCTTAAACATTAAGAAAATAAATGTTCTTGAAGTATCTCACAATCCGACACTTATTTATATAGAAAATTAACCTCAAAACGAGTTTTTATTTTTATTATATTTTTTATAATAGTGGCGTCAATTTCAATATATTTTTTAGATATCCAATACATTTAAGAATTTAAATCAGTACATTTTTATAGTAATATTTGATGTCCATCTTGGGCCTAGCACACTATGGAGAGTGGGCAATCCCCTTTCAAGATGGCCGCGCCTACGAATAGAACTTGTCAACAAAACACGTGCATCAAATTAGTCAAAATGGCCGCTCGTTTCGGCCATTTACTTTCGATAATTTCACTTTTCATTTTAGCATGATATTTTAATATTAAAATACACGTTTAATACAAAGCTTTTAGATCTTCGTTGAGACGTTACGTTGAATATTTTGAAGAAGTCATTCGTTGTGCTCTGAGAGAAATGGGATGGAATTATAAATTATAATCCAGTTAAACTTTGATGCATGTCTCGACGTTCTGATGTCCATGGGCTTTCGTAACACCTGCCGATAAGCATGTGAATCGTGACCTCATCCATTAATCTAGCTAGACAAATAAGCGAAATTTAATATAACTAAACTGGCTAGTTTAGTTTATTTCTGCGAAATAAATAAAGGATTTTCTTCCATCACGCCTTAAACTATAAAGCATAATTACCATGAAAGTGTTTCATTCATTATCTTAGCATTATACAAATAGCAATTAATAACACGTTTCTTTGTGGAGTTATAACGTAATGCTAATCGCTTATTTTGATTTCAGGTTCGAATATCGCAGTTGTGGAGCTCCGCTAATACACTAGGTGTGTATTATGTAATACATTACGTAATTGCGTACATCCATATATAATAGGTATTTTTAATTCAACGTAATGCTATTCTAAATGTTACGTTTTCGAAGATAGCCGCATTTTTAACCGACTTCAAAAAAAAGAGGAGGCTGTCATATCCACTGTAATTTTTGGTGCTATGTCGGAACTTTATTGTAATTGAGAGCAGATGTCCATGTTTTCATATCAGAACAACGTCTGCGACGATGCAAATTTTGTTCAATTAGAAGAAAATTACATATAAAATCGACGTATGCGTAATAACACAAATAAGGGATGGTCAGCTTAAAGTGTCGATCAAAAGAAAGAATCAATCAGAAAGAAAGTATCAATCGGTTTCCGAACAGCGGTAAATTAACGCATAGCTGCTAATTAATGATTACTTGCTATTTATTATTTTATCGCTGCTTGTTTTATTTTTATACATTTTTTGTCTTCAATAAAACATCTTTTTTTATCTAATTCATTTTTCTTACTTTTTATTTATCTATAAGTAATCGGAGATATGTTTGATAGATATAGATGGCAATCTGGGAAACATTTATATAAATTTATATATAAGAATCTAAGCAGTGTTGAGATTGCTGTGACATGAATATTTTCTTTCCCTGCGTGCTCACAGTACGTCCTTAAACTCAATAGTCATTAGTTCGTTACATATATTTATTTGTAAAGTAAATGTAGCATGAACATAGCTTAATATCTATCATTTATAAGGACGATGATCGTGAACCAAATCTTGTTTGAGAACAGAAAAGATTGAACCTGTACTGTAATAATGTTATGTTTACCAACATCTGTAACCAGAATTTAATTTAAGAAAGCCGCGCGCTTTTAGCAAATCTGTCCAAACTTGAAATCGTTAATTCAATGTTCTCTAATCAAAAAACTATGGTTTCGAACATTTTTTCTGTTGATTTAAAAAAAAAAAAAATAGCGCTTTCTTATAAAAACCTGTGTCGGAGAAATCCGAAAACGGACTCGCGGTCTCAGCAATACCGCTGTGACTTTCTACAAACTTTACTACTGATAATCTTATATAATCCGAGGTCTCGGTCAACAAACGCGATGACCGGAGAGATTTCTTCGATTGTGAACTCTTCAAAAATACCGATTTTTATTCAATCGTTATGTTGTTAGGCATAACACCTATAGTGTTTTCTTTTTCGTAATAAAATTATGTTTGGGGACCGGTTTGAAGTTGTTTTGAAACTTTTGAAAGTTTATTATTATTTTTATTTTTATTTAATGCTTAGATGGGTGGACGAGCTCACAGCCCACCTGGTGTTAAGTGGTTACTAGAGCCCATAGACATCTACAACGTAAATGCCGCCACCCACCTTGAGATATAGTTCTAAGGTCTCACATGTAACAGTACAACGGTAATTATTAGATACAATGGAGATTTTTTTTAGAGTTTTGAGATTAATAATTTATTTGTGACTTATTAGAACTAAGGTCTTTCAATTCTTCTGGTTTTTTTTTAGAAATCGACTGCACAAGGCATGTCTTCCTTTGAGCATATGCCGTTCCTTGGTAGATTAATAGTCCAAATGTTGTTCGGTCTACAATACTGGTGTGGCAAAACCTATGGTCCGTTACGCGCATGCGCGGCTAAAAAATCCAGGAGGCCGTGATCCCCGCCATAATAAAACAGATTGTACATTTTTACATAAAATAAACATTTTATTATTTTATTTAGAGCCGCTTTTATTTAAGCGTCCTAAACTATATTATATTTCTGGAATTTATTTATAGCGCGAACCAGATATATGTCAGGATACTTCGATTCGCCGATAATTGCTGTTGCATCGCCCATCAAAAAAGATGTCAGCCTCGATTGCTTGAATTCTCATTTCATGCCAAATGCAACCAGCCAAGGTACGTACGTAAAAGGATTTGAAGCTGGCAATATTTTTCCCGCAAAAATAAAAATCCTTGTTTTTTCAATAGAGTTACTTTTTTTAAACTACTTATTGTAAACTATAGTGGCGCTTATTTGCAAGAAAGTAAATGCATATTTATTTATGACAAAATTAATGCACTAAGTATTTTTTTTATAATCTATTGTCCGCTTTGGGCCTAAAATGGGCCATCCCCTTTGTGAACCACTTTTGAATGTTGCCATAGTAATAAATAAATCGTTTGCAACAATCTTATCATTCAATTACTTCCTTCCTCGCTCGTTCTGATCTAACTCAGAAGTACTTTACAGTGCTCATTAGTATTCAATGTACGCCGAGTTCATTGACTTTAAGCTTATAGACACACCTCCGTGCTATCCGTTAGAAAAGGACGCGTAAAGCTACATGGCTGCATCTGATGAGCTTTATGTTTTTCTTCAGAATGTTTTGAAATATAGATTTATTTATTGATAAGGCATTGTTTACGTGAATTATGATAAAAATAGTGGGGATATCTTTATGTTACACTAGCTGACCCGGCAGACCTCGTAGTGACCTATAAAAGACCTAAACTTTTGTATAAAATAAACTTAAAACAAACAAAAGGAATCCGTCCGACGGGGGACACATCAAAGGAAAAACAAAATTGTTATTTTTATTTAATTCCGAGCATTTTCATATTTATCTACCTTTTAAACCTTCTCTGGATTTCCACAGATAATTCCAAGACCAAAATTAGTCAAATCTGTCTAGCCGTTCTCGAGTTTTAACGAGACTAAGGAACAGCAATTCATTTTTATATATATAGATTTACATGCAAGCGTATTACGGCATGTACAAAAATAATTAATAGTCATACTTAATATGAGCAGTTGATTAAACCAAATGGATGAAGATTTAGAATAAGTATTTCGTAATTGAATTCCTCGAATATTCGTTTTTTTTCTAAACAAAATTCGTCATGTACGTGACTTGAACAAATCACATTAGAATCTGTTGTTCTTGAAACTACGCTGTGAAGTCATTTACCTCTAAATAAATTGTCAATATCACGTGCGTGTATTTATTAGACTGTGACTTCCACGCTGAAGGAATAACATCGTGTAATAAAAATCAAACCCGCAAAATTAGGTATAATTTGCGTAATTACCGGTGGTAGGACCTCTTGTGAGTCCGCACGGGTAAGTACCACCACCCCGCCTATTTCTGCCGGGAAGCAGTAATGCGTTTCGGTTTGAAGGTGGAGGCAGCCGTTGTAACTATACTGAGACCTTAAAATTTATATCTCTAGGTGGCATTTAGGTTGTAGATGTCTATGGGCTTCAGTAACCACTTAACAACTAGGTTGGTTGTGAGCACATGCACACATTTAAGCAATAAACAAAATAGAATTGGACGTCGTCGATTACGCCGTAAAGCTCCATAGTAGAAATCTGTATATACATAAAATGATAGGAGGCCATTATACATAAAACTGGATAGATTTCGATCGATTTCTATTCGTCTTACACCTTAGACATTCGTAATTGTAGTTGATATAATAAAAAAAATTATACGCTCAATAAAGGTCTGGCGTACTGTGCACACGCAGTAGTCGTTGCAAGTGCTTTCCCTATTTCTACTTTTTTTCATCCTTATGCGCCGGTAGCCGGCATATTCTAGCTTCATCTAACAAACAAACCAATCAGTCTAAAATAATTTGCTTATATCTGCTCTAGAAAGAGCAGTACTTTGTTGAATCTACCACCGGATTAGAGTCGCGACCCACTAAGAAGATCCGGGGAAAAAAGGTGAGAGTTAAGTTGCAAGAACTCTTCGGAAAACAGTGACCGGTAGTTGGACTGCCTAAAAGCACCGACAGTGCTAAATACCCACCTTGAGTCATAAGTTCTAAGGAACTGACTAAATCTAAAAGTCGTAAATGACAGTGCTTATAAATCACTAGTTGTTGTTTGAAATTAAAATAAATCATGAACCTTAAATTATGAATTATGTTATTAAACAGAAACTATTTTTCTAGTCACATCAAATGATGTTTGTGAAATCGATAAATAATTTAGCAATTTAAGCTACCATAATTACGTAAATCTTTAAAGCAGAAATTATGTTTTTAAATTCAAATACTAGATTCATGTTTTTATTCGATTTATTTACACTTATATTTGAGTTTTTTTGGGAAAATCGACAGATTCGTGACTTGGTGCATCATAAAATATATGATGCACCAAGATATTTACATCACATCATTAGCCATTGAGTTGTTTAATCTATGAAATTGTATGGAACGAAATCTTAACTAAACTATTGATGTAATATGAGGTTGAGAAAATAAAATTATGGACAAATTCATTCGACTTAAGGCCTAGCCTTATACGTTTTTACCAACTTCACGTCAATACACAATAAAGAGAAATGAGGTATAGGATAGGAAAAAAGCAATTGTCAATTATTTTCATCAGATTCTGATTTGTGTTTACTTTTTTATTTTACTTATTTATTGGTTATCGGTGAACAAGTTTACAGCCCAATTGTTGTAAAATAGTTTCCGGATCTCATCGACTTTACAACGTGACTGTCAGCATGCACCTCAAGACAAGTGGCCGAAGTCTCAATAGCATATAAATTTCTATATTTGTTAGATTGCGTATTGTTTTGTTCAAATTTTTCTACATATCATTTTTACAGTGAGTCGATTACGATTAATCATTGTCTATTATTATTGTTATTTATGAACTATAAATCAACACTTATACAAAGGGGATGGCCCATTTTAGGCCCAAAGCGGACAATAGATTATAGAAAAAATACTTAGTGCATTAATTTTGTTATAAATAAATATGCATTTACTTTCTTGCAAATAAGCGCCACTATAGTTTACAATAAGTAGTTTAAAAAAAGTAACTCTATTGAAAAAACAAGGATTTTTATTTTTGCGGGAAAAATATTGCCAGCTTCAAATCCTTTTACGTATGAAGTAAATATTTTGAGTATATAAATAAAACATATAAATAAATCATTTTGAGTATTATCATTAATCAAACGATTTTAATGAATTTTATGCACATAAAATAACATCGAAGACATACCCATTGGACTTTAACTTGTAACTATACTTGAGACCTTAGAACTTATATCTCAAGGTGGGTGGCGCATTTACGTTGTAGATGTATGTGGGCTCGAGTAACCACTTAGCAACACCAGGGTGGCTGTCAGCTCGCCCACCCATCTAAGCAATAAAAAAAACTTTACTAGTATTGTTATTTAAATATGTACAACTAAAACAAAAACATAAAAAATTATGTGTACTCGTAAAAAAATTATTAAGATATAAATCAATTATCGGTTATTTAAAAAAATAATCGATATATGAATTTCATGTAATTATTTTTCTTTATACTGACAACACTGAATTTAATCTGACTGACTGATACTTCGCTTGCTTCTTGTGGTGTTGTGCTTGCGTACAAAATGGATGTGTTTTGATTTTTCTTCGATTTATTTTACTTTTATCAATAACGTTTCATACTACGACTAAAAAATATTGTGTGAATTGTGGTTTTACCCTGACCGAGATTTAAAACCGTGTATATGCTCTCCTTTGCTATTTTTAGCTGATACTAATTGTGTATGAAGATGAAGAAAATATAGATATTTAAAGAATTAAGTGTGTTTTTATACCCTATTGGATAAAAATACATTAGGAACATCTTAAACATTAAGAAAATAAATGTTCTTGAAGTATCTCACAATCCGACACTTATTTATATAGAAAATTAACCTCAAAACGAGTTTTTATTTTTATTATATTTTTTATAATAGTGGCGTCAATTTCAATATATTTTTTAGATATCCAATACATTTAAGAATTTAAATCAGTACATTTTTATAGTAATATTTGATGTCCATCTTGGGCCTAGCACACTATGGAGAGTGGGCAATCCCCTTTCAAGATGGCCGCGCCTACGAATAGAACTTGTCAACAAAACACGTGCATCAAATTAGTCAAAATGGCCGCTCGTTTCGGCCATTTACTTTCGATAATTTCACTTTTCATTTTAGCATGATATTTTAATATTAAAATACACGTTTAATACAAAGCTTTTAGATCTTCGTTGAGACGTTACGTTGAATATTTTGAAGAAGTCATTCGTTGTGCTCTGAGAGAAATGGGATGGAATTATAAATTATAATCCAGTTAAACTTTGATGCATGTCTCGACGTTCTGATGTCCATGGGCTTTCGTAACACCTGCCGATAAGCATGTGAATCGTGACCTCATCCATTAATCTAGCTAGACAAATAAGCGAAATTTAATATAACTAAACTGGCTAGTTTAGTTTATTTCTGCGAAATAAATAAAGGATTTTCTTCCATCACGCCTTAAACTATAAAGCATAATTACCATGAAAGTGTTTCATTCATTATCTTAGCATTATACAAATAGCAATTAATAACACGTTTCTTTGTGGAGTTATAACGTAATGCTAATCGCTTATTTTGATTTCAGGTTCGAATATCGCAGTTGTGGAGCTCCGCTAATACACTAGGTGTGTATTATGTAATACATTACGTAATTGCGTACATCCATATATAATAGGTATTTTTAATTCAACGTAATGCTATTCTAAATGTTACGTTTTCGAAGATAGCCGCATTTTTAACCGACTTCAAAAAAAAGAGGAGGCTGTCATATCCACTGTAATTTTTGGTGCTATGTCGGAACTTTATTGTAATTGAGAGCAGATGTCCATGTTTTCATATCAGAACAACGTCTGCGACGATGCAAATTTTGTTCAATTAGAAGAAAATTACATATAAAATCGACGTATGCGTAATAACACAAATAAGGGATGGTCAGCTTAAAGTGTCGATCAAAAGAAAGAATCAATCAGAAAGAAAGTATCAATCGGTTTCCGAACAGCGGTAAATTAACGCATAGCTGCTAATTAATGATTACTTGCTATTTATTATTTTATCGCTGCTTGTTTTATTTTTATACATTTTTTGTCTTCAATAAAACATCTTTTTTTATCTAATTCATTTTTCTTACTTTTTATTTATCTATAAGTAATCGGAGATATGTTTGATAGATATAGATGGCAATCTGGGAAACATTTATATAAATTTATATATAAGAATCTAAGCAGTGTTGAGATTGCTGTGACATGAATATTTTCTTTCCCTGCGTGCTCACAGTACGTCCTTAAACTCAATAGTCATTAGTTCGTTACATATATTTATTTGTAAAGTAAATGTAGCATGAACATAGCTTAATATCTATCATTTATAAGGACGATGATCGTGAACCAAATCTTGTTTGAGAACAGAAAAGATTGAACCTGTACTGTAATAATGTTATGTTTACCAACATCTGTAACCAGAATTTAATTTAAGAAAGCCGCGCGCTTTTAGCAAATCTGTCCAAACTTGAAATCGTTAATTCAATGTTCTCTAATCAAAAAACTATGGTTTCGAACATTTTTTCTGTTGATTTAAAAAAAAAAAAAATAGCGCTTTCTTATAAAAACCTGTGTCGGAGAAATCCGAAAACGGACTCGCGGTCTCAGCAATACCGCTGTGACTTTCTACAAATTTTACTACTGATAATCTTATATAATCCGAGGTCTCGGTCAACAAACGCGATGACCGGAGAGATTTCTTCGATTGTGAACTCTTCAAAAATACCGATTTTTATTCAATCGTTATGTTGTTAGGCATAACACCTATAGTGTTTTCTTTTTCGTAATAAAATTATGTTTGGGGACCGGTTTGAAGTTGTTTTGAAACTTTTGAAAGTTTATTATTATTTTTATTTTTATTTAATGCTTAGATGGGTGGACGAGCTCACAGCCCACCTGGTGTTAAGTGGTTACTAGAGCCCATAGACATCTACAACGTAAATGCCGCCACCCACCTTGAGATATAGTTCTAAGGTCTCACATGTAACAGTACAACGGTAATTATTAGATACAATGGAGATTTTTTTTAGAGTTTTGAGATTAATAATTTATTTGTGACTTATTAGAACTAAGGTCTTTCAATTCTTCTGGTTTTTTTTTAGAAATCGACTGCACAAGGCATGTCTTCCTTTGAGCATATGCCGTTCCTTGGTAGATTAATAGTCCAAATGTTGTTCGGTCTACAATACTGGTGTGGCAAAACCTATGGTCCGTTACGCGCATGCGCGGCTAAAAAATCCAGGAGGCCGTGATCCCCGCCATAATAAAACAGATTGTACATTTTTACATAAAATAAACATTTTATTATTTTATTTAGAGCCGCTTTTATTTAAGCGTCCTAAACTATATTATATTTCTGGAATTTATTTATAGCGCGAACCAGATATATGTCAGGATACTTCGATTCGCCGATAATTGCTGTTGCATCGCCCATCAAAAAAGATGTCAGCCTCGATTGCTTGAATTCTCATTTCATGCCAAATGCAACCAGCCAAGGTACGTACGTAAAAGGATTTGAAGCTGGCAATATTTTTCCCGCAAAAATAAAAATCCTTGTTTTTTCAATAGAGTTACTTTTTTTAAACTACTTATTGTAAACTATAGTGGCGCTTATTTGCAAGAAAGTAAATGCATATTTATTTATGACAAAATTAATGCACTAAGTATTTTTTTTATAATCTATTGTCCGCTTTGGGCCTAAAATGGGCCATCCCCTTTGTGAACCACTTTTGAATGTTGCCATAGTAATAAATAAATCGTTTGCAACAATCTTATCATTCAATTACTTCCTTCCTCGCTCGTTCTGATCTAACTCAGAAGTACTTTACAGTGCTCATTAGTATTCAAAACACATCAGGTGGAACTCACACACCACAACCCCGAATGGCAGGCGGCTTGACGCGTTAGTCGATGATCTCGCCTTCGATATCGTCGCTCCGCTAACCCCGACTCACTACCCGCTAAATATCGCGCATCGCCCGGATATACTCGACATAGCGTTATTAAAAAACGTAACTCTGCGCTTACACTCGATCGAAGTAGTTTCAGAGTTAGATTCAGACCACCGTCCCGTCGTTATGAAGCTCGGTCGCGCTCCCGATTCCGTTCCCGTCACGAGGACTGTGGTGGATTGGCACACGCTGGGCATCAGCCTGGCTGAATCTGATCCACCATCGCTCCCGTTTAACCTGGACTCTATCCCGTCTCCTCAGGATACCGCTGAAGCCATAGACATCTTAACGTCACACATCACCTCGACATTAGATAGGTCATCGAAACAAGTTGTAGCGGAGGACTTCCTTCACCGCTTCAAATTGTCCGACGATATTAGGGAACTCCTTAGAGCTAAGAACGCCTCGATACGCGCCTACGACAGGTATCCTACCGCGGAAAATCGTATTCGAATGCGTGCCCTACAACGCGACGTAAAGTCTCGCATCGCCGAAGTCCGAGATGCCAGATGGTCTGATTTCTTAGAAGGACTCGCGCCCTCCCAAAGGTCTTACTACCGCTTAGCTCGTACTCTCAAATCGGATACGGTAGTAACTATGCCCCCCCTCGTAGGCCCCTCAGGCCGACTCGCGGCGTTCGATGATGACGAAAAAGCAGAGCTGCTGGCCGATACATTGCAAACCCAGTGCACGCCCAGCACTCAATCCGTGGACCCTGTTCATGTAGAATTAGTAGACAGTGAGGTAGAACGCAGAGCCTCCTTGCCACCCTCTGATGCGTTACCACCCGTCACCCCGATGGAAGTTAAAGACTTGATCAAAGACCTACGTCCTCGCAAGGCTCCCGGTTCCGACGGTATATCCAACCGCGTTATTAAACTTCTACCCGTCCAACTCATCGTGATGTTGGCATCTATTTTCAATGCCGCTATGGCGAACTGTATCTTTCCCGCGGTGTGGAAAGAAGCGGACGTTATCGGCATACATAAACCCGGTAAACCAAAAAATCATCCGACGAGCTACCGCCCGATTAGCCTCCTCATGTTTCTAGGCAAACTGTATGAGCGTCTGCTCTACAAACGCCTCAGAGACTTCGTCTCATCCAAGGGCATTCTTATCGATGAACAATTCGGATTCCGTACAAATCACTCATGCGTTCAACAGGTGCACCGCCTCACGGAGCACATTCTTGTGGGGCTTAATCGACCAAAACCGTTATACACGGGAGCTCTCTTCTTCGACGTCGCAAAAGCGTTCGACAAAGTCTGGCACAATGGTTTGATTTTCAAACTATTCAACATGGGCGTGCCGGATAGTCTCGTGCTCATCATACGAGACTTCTTGTCGAACCGCTCTTTTCGATATCGAGTCGAGGGAACCCGCTCCTCCCCACGACCTCTCACAGCTGGAGTCCCGCAAGGCTCTGTCCTCTCACCCCTCCTATTTAGCTTATTCGTCAACGATATTCCCCGGTCGCCGCCGACCCATTTAGCTTTATTCGCCGACGACACGACTGTTTACTATTCTAGTAGAAATAAGTCCCTAATCGCGAAGAAGCTTCAGAGCGCAGCCCTAGCCCTAGGACAGTGGTTCCGAAAATGGCGCATAGACATCAACCCAGCGAAAAGTACTGCGGTGCTATTTCAGAGGGGAAGCTCCACACGGATTTCCTCCCGGATTAGGAGGAGGAATCTCACACCCCCGATTACTCTCTTTAGTCAATCCATACCCTGGGCCAGGAAGGTCAAGTACCTGGGCGTTACCCTGGATGCATCGATGACATTCCGCCCGCATATAAAATCAGTCCGTGACCGTGCCGCGTTTATTCTCGGTAGACTCTACCCCATGATCTGTAAGCGGAGTAAAATGTCCCTTCGGAACAAGGTGACACTTTACAAAACTTGCATAAGGCCCGTCATGACTTACGCGAGTGTGGTGTTCGCTCACGCGGCCCGCACACACATAGACACCCTCCAATCCCTACAATCCCGCTTTTGCAGGTTAGCTGTCGGGGCTCCGTGGTTCGTGAGGAACGTTGACCTACACGACGACCTGGGCCTCGAATCAATTCGGAAATACATGAAGTCAGCGTCGGAACGGTACTTCGATAAGGCTATACGTCATGATAATCGCCTTATCGTTGCCGCCGCTGACTACTCCCCGAATCCTGATCATGCAGGAGCCAGTCACCGTCGACGCCCTAGACACGTCCTTACGGATCCATCAGATCCAATAACCTTTGCATTAGATGCCTTCAGCTCTAATACTAGGGGCAGGCTTAGGGACCCCGGTAACCGTACTCGTCGAACTCGACAAAGAGGTCGACGTGCAACCTAACCCATGCATCAGCCCGCTGAGTTTCTCGCCGGATCTTCTCAGCGGGTCGCGATTCCGATCCGGTAGTAGATTCATTCGCGAAACAATTGCTCTTGAGTTGTTAGGTCTCCTTCGGAGGCGCTCGGGCAGTTGTTAGCAAATCCCACCCCTCTTGGCTGAGCCTTTGCTCGCCCACCTGTCCTGGTGAAACTGGAAAGGCCTTCGGGCCACCAGTAATCTTTCAATCATAAAAAAAAAAAAAGTATTCAATGTACGCCGAGTTCATTGACTTTAAGCTTATAGACACACCTCCGTGCTATCCGTTAGAAAAGGACGCGTAAAGCTACATGGCTGCATCTGATGAGCTTTATGTTTTTCTTCAGAATGTTTTGAAATATAGATTTATTTATTGATAAGGCATTGTTTACGTGAATTATGATAAAAATAGTGGGGATATCTTTATGTTACACTAGCTGACCCGGCAGACCTCGTAGTGACCTATAAAAGACCTAAACTTTTGTATAAAATAAACTTAAAACAAACAAAAGGAATCCGTCCGACGGGGGACACATCAAAGGAAAAACAAAATTGTTATTTTTATTTAATTCCGAGCATTTTCATATTTATCTACCTTTTAAACCTTCTCTGGATTTCCACAGATAATTCCAAGACCAAAATTAGTCAAATCTGTCTAGCCGTTCTCGAGTTTTAACGAGACTAAGGAACAGCAATTCATTTTTATATATATAGATTTACATGCAAGCGTATTACGGCATGTACAAAAATAATTAATAGTCATACTTAATATGAGCAGTTGATTAAACCAAATGGATGAAGATTTAGAATAAGTATTTCGTAATTGAATTCCTCGAATATTCGTTTTTTTTCTAAACAAAATTCGTCATGTACGTGACTTGAACAAATCACATTAGAATCTGTTGTTCTTGAAACTACGCTGTGAAGTCATTTACCTCTAAATAAATTGTCAATATCACGTGCGTGTATTTATTAGACTGTGACTTCCACGCTGAAGGAATAACATCGTGTAATAAAAATCAAACCCGCAAAATTAGGTATAATTTGCGTAATTACCGGTGGTAGGACCTCTTGTGAGTCCGCACGGGTAAGTACCACCACCCCGCCTATTTCTGCCGGGAAGCAGTAATGCGTTTCGGTTTGAAGGTGGAGGCAGCCGTTGTAACTATACTGAGACCTTAAAATTTATATCTCTAGGTGGCATTTAGGTTGTAGATGTCTATGGGCTTCAGTAACCACTTAACAACTAGGTTGGTTGTGAGCACATGCACACATTTAAGCAATAAACAAAATAGAATTGGACGTCGTCGATTACGCCGTAAAGCTCCATAGTAGAAATCTGTATATACATAAAATGATAGGAGGCCATTATACATAAAACTGGATAGATTTCGATCGATTTCTATTCGTCTTACACCTTAGACATTCGTAATTGTAGTTGATATAATAAAAAAAATTATACGCTCAATAAAGGTCTGGCGTACTGTGCACACGCAGTAGTCGTTGCAAGTGCTTTCCCTATTTCTACTTTTTTTCATCCTTATGCGCCGGTAGCCGGCATATTCTAGCTTCATCTAACAAACAAACCAATCAGTCTAAAATAATTTGCTTATATCTGCTCTAGAAAGAGCAGTACTTTGTTGAATCTACCACCGGATTAGAGTCGCGACCCACTAAGAAGATCCGGGGAAAAAAGGTGAGAGTTAAGTTGCAAGAACTCTTCGGAAAACAGTGACCGGTAGTTGGACTGCCTAAAAGCACCGACAGTGCTAAATACCCACCTTGAGTCATAAGTTCTAAGGAACTGACTAAATCTAAAAGTCGTAAATGACAGTGCTTATAAATCACTAGTTGTTGTTTGAAATTAAAATAAATCATGAACCTTAAATTATGAATTATGTTATTAAACAGAAACTATTTTTCTAGTCACATCAAATGATGTTTGTGAAATCGATAAATAATTTAGCAATTTAAGCTACCATAATTACGTAAATCTTTAAAGCAGAAATTATGTTTTTAAATTCAAATACTAGATTCATGTTTTTATTCGATTTATTTACACTTATATTTGAGTTTTTTTGGGAAAATCGACAGATTCGTGACTTGGTGCATCATAAAATATATGATGCACCAAGATATTTACATCACATCATTAGCCATTGAGTTGTTTAATCTATGAAATTGTATGGAACGAAATCTTAACTAAACTATTGATGTAATATGAGGTTGAGAAAATAAAATTATGGACAAATTCATTCGACTTAAGGCCTAGCCTTATACGTTTTTACCAACTTCACGTCAATACACAATAAAGAGAAATGAGGTATAGGATAGGAAAAAAGCAATTGTCAATTATTTTCATCAGATTCTGATTTGTGTTTACTTTTTTATTTTACTTATTTATTGGTTATCGGTGAACAAGTTTACAGCCCAATTGTTGTAAAATAGTTTCCGGATCTCATCGACTTTACAACGTGACTGTCAGCATGCACCTCAAGACAAGTGGCCGAAGTCTCAATAGCATATAAATTTCTATATTTGTTAGATTGCGTATTGTTTTGTTCAAATTTTTCTACATATCATTTTTACAGTGAGTCGATTACGATTAATCATTGTCTATTATTATTGTTATTTATGAACTATAAATCAACACTTATACAAAGGGGATGGCCCATTTTAGGCCCAAAGCGGACAATAGATTATAGAAAAAATACTTAGTGCATTAATTTTGTTATAAATAAATATGCATTTACTTTCTTGCAAATAAGCGCCACTATAGTTTACAATAAGTAGTTTAAAAAAAGTAACTCTATTGAAAAAACAAGGATTTTTATTTTTGCGGGAAAAATATTGCCAGCTTCAAATCCTTTTACGTATGAAGTAAATATTTTGAGTATATAAATAAAACATATAAATAAATCATTTTGAGTATTATCATTAATCAAACGATTTTAATGAATTTTATGCACATAAAATAACATCGAAGACATACCCATTGGACTTTAACTTGTAACTATACTTGAGACCTTAGAACTTATATCTCAAGGTGGGTGGCGCATTTACGTTGTAGATGTATGTGGGCTCGAGTAACCACTTAGCAACACCAGGGTGGCTGTCAGCTCGCCCACCCATCTAAGCAATAAAAAAAACTTTACTAGTATTGTTATTTAAATATGTACAACTAAAACAAAAACATAAAAAATTATGTGTACTCGTAAAAAAATTATTAAGATATAAATCAATTATCGGTTATTTAAAAAAATAATCGATATATGAATTTCATGTAATTATTTTTCTTTATACTGACAACACTGAATTTAATCTGACTGACTGATACTTCGCTTGCTTCTTGTGGTGTTGTGCTTGCGTACAAAATGGATGTGTTTTGATTTTTCTTCGATTTATTTTACTTTTATCAATAACGTTTCATACTACGACTAAAAAATATTGTGTGAATTGTGGTTTTACCCTGACCGAGATTTAAAACCGTGTATATGCTCTCCTTTGCTATTTTTAGCTGATACTAATTGTGTATGAAGATGAAGAAAATATAGATATTTAAAGAATTAAGTGTGTTTTTATACCCTATTGGATAAAAATACATTAGGAACATCTTAAACATTAAGAAAATAAATGTTCTTGAAGTATCTCACAATCCGACACTTATTTATATAGAAAATTAACCTCAAAACGAGTTTTTATTTTTATTATATTTTTTATAATAGTGGCGTCAATTTCAATATATTTTTTAGATATCCAATACATTTAAGAATTTAAATCAGTACATTTTTATAGTAATATTTGATGTCCATCTTGGGCCTAGCACACTATGGAGAGTGGGCAATCCCCTTTCAAGATGGCCGCGCCTACGAATAGAACTTGTCAACAAAACACGTGCATCAAATTAGTCAAAATGGCCGCTCGTTTCGGCCATTTACTTTCGATAATTTCACTTTTCATTTTAGCATGATATTTTAATATTAAAATACACGTTTAATACAAAGCTTTTAGATCTTCGTTGAGACGTTACGTTGAATATTTTGAAGAAGTCATTCGTTGTGCTCTGAGAGAAATGGGATGGAATTATAAATTATAATCCAGTTAAACTTTGATGCATGTCTCGACGTTCTGATGTCCATGGGCTTTCGTAACACCTGCCGATAAGCATGTGAATCGTGACCTCATCCATTAATCTAGCTAGACAAATAAGCGAAATTTAATATAACTAAACTGGCTAGTTTAGTTTATTTCTGCGAAATAAATAAAGGATTTTCTTCCATCACGCCTTAAACTATAAAGCATAATTACCATGAAAGTGTTTCATTCATTATCTTAGCATTATACAAATAGCAATTAATAACACGTTTCTTTGTGGAGTTATAACGTAATGCTAATCGCTTATTTTGATTTCAGGTTCGAATATCGCAGTTGTGGAGCTCCGCTAATACACTAGGTGTGTATTATGTAATACATTACGTAATTGCGTACATCCATATATAATAGGTATTTTTAATTCAACGTAATGCTATTCTAAATGTTACGTTTTCGAAGATAGCCGCATTTTTAACCGACTTCAAAAAAAAGAGGAGGCTGTCATATCCACTGTAATTTTTGGTGCTATGTCGGAACTTTATTGTAATTGAGAGCAGATGTCCATGTTTTCATATCAGAACAACGTCTGCGACGATGCAAATTTTGTTCAATTAGAAGAAAATTACATATAAAATCGACGTATGCGTAATAACACAAATAAGGGATGGTCAGCTTAAAGTGTCGATCAAAAGAAAGAATCAATCAGAAAGAAAGTATCAATCGGTTTCCGAACAGCGGTAAATTAACGCATAGCTGCTAATTAATGATTACTTGCTATTTATTATTTTATCGCTGCTTGTTTTATTTTTATACATTTTTTGTCTTCAATAAAACATCTTTTTTTATCTAATTCATTTTTCTTACTTTTTATTTATCTATAAGTAATCGGAGATATGTTTGATAGATATAGATGGCAATCTGGGAAACATTTATATAAATTTATATATAAGAATCTAAGCAGTGTTGAGATTGCTGTGACATGAATATTTTCTTTCCCTGCGTGCTCACAGTACGTCCTTAAACTCAATAGTCATTAGTTCGTTACATATATTTATTTGTAAAGTAAATGTAGCATGAACATAGCTTAATATCTATCATTTATAAGGACGATGATCGTGAACCAAATCTTGTTTGAGAACAGAAAAGATTGAACCTGTACTGTAATAATGTTATGTTTACCAACATCTGTAACCAGAATTTAATTTAAGAAAGCCGCGCGCTTTTAGCAAATCTGTCCAAACTTGAAATCGTTAATTCAATGTTCTCTAATCAAAAAACTATGGTTTCGAACATTTTTTCTGTTGATTTAAAAAAAAAAAAAATAGCGCTTTCTTATAAAAACCGGTGTCGGAGAAATCCGAAAACGGACTCGCGGTCTCAGCAATACCGCTGTGACTTTCTACAAACTTTACTACTGATAATCTTATATAATCCGAGGTCTCGGTCAACAAACGCGATGACCGGAGAGATTTCTTCGATTGTGAACTCTTCAAAAATACCGATTTTTATTCAATCGTTATGTTGTTAGGCATAACACCTATAGTGTTTTCTTTTTCGTAATAAAATTATGTTTGGGGACCGGTTTGAAGTTGTTTTGAAACTTTTGAAAGTTTATTATTATTTTTATTTTTATTTAATGCTTAGATGGGTGGACGAGCTCACAGCCCACCTGGTGTTAAGTGGTTACTAGAGCCCATAGACATCTACAACGTAAATGCCGCCACCCACCTTGAGATATAGTTCTAAGGTCTCACATGTAACAGTACAACGGTAATTATTAGATACAATGGAGATTTTTTTTAGAGTTTTGAGATTAATAATTTATTTGTGACTTATTAGAACTAAGGTCTTTCAATTCTTCTGGTTTTTTTTTAGAAATCGACTGCACAAGGCATGTCTTCCTTTGAGCATATGCCGTTCCTTGGTAGATTAATAGTCCAAATGTTGTTCGGTCTACAATACTGGTGTGGCAAAACCTATGGTCCGTTACGCGCATGCGCGGCTAAAAAATCCAGGAGGCCGTGATCCCCGCCATAATAAAACAGATTGTACATTTTTACATAAAATAAACATTTTATTATTTTATTTAGAGCCGCTTTTATTTAAGCGTCCTAAACTATATTATATTTCTGGAATTTATTTATAGCGCGAACCAGATATATGTCAGGATACTTCGATTCGCCGATAATTGCTGTTGCATCGCCCATCAAAAAAGATGTCAGCCTCGATTGCTTGAATTCTCATTTCATGCCAAATGCAACCAGCCAAAATTCACATTACGACACACATCAATTTTATGTCTATATGATATGCATTTATTTATCGCTTAGTCATCTATATATTAATACGTGAAGCAAAAACTTTGTATCCCTTTTTACGAAAATTGCGCGGACGGAGGAGTATGAAATTTTCCACACTTATAGAGAACATAGAGCAGAAGTGCACAATGCTAATATTTTTTTAAAATAATGCATAAAAAATACATTAAATAAATAAAGAAAACATTACACACACTACATTCCATGTATTTGACGCACACATGCATGCATACTATTTATTGTCAAACTTTTGTTCTTGACGTTTGTGGTCAAATTGAGAATAGATTAAATATTGTTTGTCTTTATTAACATGTTTTCATAGAGTAGCCTTGGCGAAATTTGTGATTAATTATAGAAGTATAAAATACAATCATAATAGTGTACAAACTTACAATTCCAATTAATTATATAGTCGAATTTCGACGACTGCGGGACCTCTAGTATTTATAAATCTACTTCAATACTAAAGAGAACCAAACAGATCAGAAACACGTTACAGAGCACTATTATAGTCACGGTGGTTTCTTAAATTAAATTTCCAATTAATTAGGCATAAAACTAAACGGTATTGTCTAATCGACCTGTTTGTTGTGTAATTAGAAACGAGAAGTTTTCTCTTAATCATTTTAAATTACTAAAATTGAGATCCATCGATGCGTATATAATATCTTTGTTTATTGCTAAATTTATTTAGACGTATATAAATTTAACAATACACAAAACACTAATATAAGCGCAAGAAACTTCTATTATAACTAAGTTATTGGTATAACATAAATTATTGGTCACTTCATTTATTTTTTTACTAGTTTTGTGGTGTTTAATTAGATTTTCCAACTTAGTTTAATCGGTTGAAATATGATTGACATCTAAATACGAATAGCCAAAAATACATAGTTCGGTTCCAAATTTCCCTCTATTTGTCATACGATTATCTTTTTCTTTTGTCTTATCTTTAGTACCTTTTGACGAACTTTAACTTTATAAAGGTTTGTTTTGAAATAGGCTTTATTTTTTCAAAACACCAATGACTTAAAAGAAGATTTAACAAAACATAAAATTGATCGAAATTCGGAGATTTAGATCCAAAAATATCACACGATCGGGCCAATTGGACTAAAACAAAGTATCGTACTGAAAAGTACCGAAAAGCAAGAAAAAAGAACATCGATCAATTTTACTGAACCAGTTTAAGATTAGCAATGGCCGAGCACTTAAAATTAATTAACCTTAGAACCATTAATCATAGATACATAAATCAACAGAAGTTACCTGAGTTGCTGTTTTATTAAGACTGGTTTTATTAAAAAACTGATATTTTCACTTTTTTTTTTTGGATACGATCAGTTGTTTTGTTTTGGTTTCGTGCTGGTTTTTCTTCAAAGACATTTAACGAAGCATATGTTCGTGAAAAATAGAATTGTTTTGTTTTAATAATACATATCCTAGTCCGTCTAATACAGCGTGTCTCATTTTTATCGACAACTAAGGGTCGCTAAGCCGAGAACTCACTGCAACTTACACAGGTTACAAATACATTGGAGTAATAAGTCCAATGTATTTGTTGCCATGTCAATGCCGTCTTAAAGACATGAGGTCGATGTCTGATTTGCACCACGCCTGTTGCGTTCAATCTGGAATACACGACAGCCTTGCGGCAGAAGTATAGTAGATGATGGTATGCATGCGGCTTTACAATAATACCACTAAACATAACTCACCTTATAATTATTTTGCGGATTTGATTCCTTCGTCATAAATGTCGTGAATAAGTGTTAAGGACATATTAATTCTTAAAATAATTAAACCTGTAGGCTATTCGTGTTGCTTGAGTTCTGATCAACTGTAAACACTTGACTGATACTAAATTCCCCGAAATGAGCAAACAAACGTGATCATCACACGAATATTTGTCCGATACGGGAATCGAATCCACGACCCCCGACCCAGCAGTCAGTCAGCAGTTGTTTCTCAAAAAACTCATATTCTAGGATAGGTAGGACCTCTTGTGAGTCCGCACGGGTAGGTACCACCATCCTGCCTATTTCTGTCGTGAAGCAGTAATGCGTTTGTGTTTAAAGGGCGGGGCAGCCGTTGTAACTATACTTGAGACTTTAGAACTTATATCTCAAGGCGGGTGGCGCATTTACGTTGTAGATGTCTATAGGCTCCAGTAACCATTTAACCCCAGGTGAGCTGTGAGCTCGTCCTCCCACATAAGCAACAAAAAAAAAAAGTTGTAAACATTAATAAAACGAGACATCTTAATTTGAACCTATAGAGTTGTTTGTGTAGGTATATTTTTCATTCGTCTCGTGGCATTGGCACGGATTTTCAGAGCCGGTTCGTTACACACGACTCTCGGGTCAATGTTGTACTCGTTTTCGCAGTTTGTCAATATAAATTATGCGGTCCTCGGGACTTAAATGGGCATCATGCGGACTTTATTCAATATGATTGGCTTTTAAGGCGGGTTGCGGAATCCACGGCTGCTCTGCCTGTTTGTAACGTGATTTGTTTGAACGATGACATTCTCACAATTGAACTCGACCTCATGAGGGATGGCCGCATTCGCAAAGCGTTGTCTATGGGACTACTATAAATGAATTAATCTGCAATTGTTGAACACATGCCGGAATCGTAAACTATTTCAAGTATCCAGTGAACGCCAATATATGCCAAAACTGCTTAAAGAAATAATTTGAAATTGCCAAATGAAAAAACTTCGACTGGTGTTTTTAAAAGTATTAGTAAAAAATAAGGCGTTCTCAAGGTGTATTGGGAAGAATAGTCGGCACGTAAGTCGATATTGTCGGGGCGAGTCATCGAGTTCCAATGGTAACACCAAAAATGGACTGGAATGAAGGTAGACACAAATTCGAGGGTTTGTAACATCCTACCCGCAGTTTTCAGTCTATGGACGGACGAGAACTCACCTTCCATCTGGTTTTAAATGGCATATTTTGGCAGTTCAATTACAAAATACAAATTAAGAACAACCTCCCACATATCACAGAATGGAAATCAATAACAAAAGCTTTCGCAATTGAACGCGACCAATCACAGAATTAATTGAAATTAATTCGATGATTTAATCAATTAAAATTCAACTTTATAATCAATTGTGTAAGATAAGTTTTTTTACATATCGATGATTAAGAAGTTGAATTGATTGGGTCATTGGGTCGATTTCGGAACAATGCGTCCTTTGTTAATCAGTTAACGGTTCGGTCCACATTAACCTTATTTATCTATTCCGTGACATTAACTTTTACTTCTTTGTTTCTTTTCCCTTAACTCTTTGCTGGTAGCCTAAAAGGATATTCCAACTATGCTTGGACATAGGCTCAACCTGAGAGAATTGCTAATACTAGCCCTAGCAAGAGCATTGCTTAGCAGAATCTACCAACGGTGTAGCGATATCTATGGCCGAAATATCCACGGCGCTCCTGGTTAAACAAGGTTTCGCACTCCAAAATATTTGATAAACAAATCGAGACGATATTATATAGATTGAACTAGCGAACCGTCATTCATCGCTTCGCTTCGGAAACATTAAATTGGTGTTGTGGGATATCCATAAGAGATAGGCATATACCATCGCGGAGTTTTCTGTAGACCCTTTCAATGTGTACAATACTTAGTACATACATTATTATATTTTGATATATTTCGTAGGGTTCAGCCTGCGTTTGCAATGTAAGCGGATTTTTTTTTTTTTTTTTTATTTTTTTTATTGCCTTTGTAGGCAGACGAGCATACGGCCCACCTGATGGTGAGTGGTTACCATTATTTACGACATCACATTAGAAATCTCAAAAATAACAGTATTTCTCCACTATTTAATGGATGTTATTATACATATAAACCTTCCTCTTCAATCACTCTATCTATTAAAAAAAACCGCATCAAAATCCGTTGCGTAGTTTTAATGGGATATAGGGATAGAGAAAGTGACTTTGTTGTATGTTTGTTTTATGCTATGTAGTGATTAGTTTGAATGTTTATCTGAGCTGCATTACCTTCCTTCCGGGTACACAAACATACAAAATAAAAACAATTATCTGCTGCTCTTGAAAACTTCTATTCTACTATATGATGTCACCTCGAATAATATAATTATGAAGATAGCGCATACGAACAATTGCAACATAAAGCCTTCGATAATCCATTATCACTATACGTATAAACAAATTGGTCCTAATGGTCGTCCGAATGAATAGCCCTGATAAACCACGCAAGGTTTTTTTTGTAACAAGGTTAGCTGATAATTTTAATTCAAGTATTCAACGACGTAGGAGCAGGTTTTTAATGGAAGAAGTTTATAACACAGTTTTATTAGCCTGACCAATCTGAAAACATTTATCCAACGTAATCTTTTTTTTTTATTGCTGTTGTTAATTAGTGGTCACTGGAGCCCATAGACATCTACAACGTAAATGCCGCCACCCACCTTGAGATATAAGTTCTAAGGTCTCAGTATAGTTTCAACGGCTTCCGCACCCTTCAAACGGAAACGCATTACTGCTTCACGGCAGAAATGGGCAGGGTGGTGGTACCTACCCGTGGGGACTTACAAGAGGTCCTACCACCGGTAATTACGCAAATTATAATTTTGCGGGTTTGATTTTTATTACACGATGTTATTTATGCCTTCACCGTGGAAGTCAATCACCTTAAACCAAATAAAAGTTCTTCTGCATCCAGACTATGAAATGTGTTTAAAAAAGAAAGACTGTAACCGACAGCAATTCTTTTTGAACATTTTTTTTTCCTCTTATTAACCTTAAGAGATTATACTAGCTTCACCAAATGTGTAGGCGAGATGACGGGGCTCAGCCTGGAAGACCTTGCTAATATCTGCCCTGGCAGGACAGTGCTTAGCTGAGTCTACCACCGGATCGGAATCGCGACCCACTGAGAAGATCCGGCGAGAAACTCAATCGGCTGCGTCTGTGGGTTAAGTTTCATGACTACTTAATCCTTCGGCGCTTTCGACGAGGTCGACGAGAACGATGATCGGGACTATGAATATCTGGAAGCAGTGAGAGTGGATCGGGAGGATAGGAAATGACGTCTTTTTAACATGAAATTAACTTAGAAAGAATTTGGATTAGTGACATATCTTTATAGATGTTAGTTTGCGGGAAACGTTCCTTTAAAATTTGGACATCTGCTGTGTCGGTCCTCCATTTTCTATAAAGAAAAAAGGAAGGCGTGTCTGACGATTGTCTATGTAGACGGTAGATTTACATATTCAATTATGGATTTATGCTTAAGAAAATTTACGTGTGTATGTACATATGTTCACTATATACTACGAAACAGCTGGAAATTTTCCGGAAATGTTCAAATATGGCCTAGCCTGGCCTTTAGTTCGCTATCTACTACTAACTAGATCACCCAGTTTAAAAGCGAACTAAATCAAAGTAACGTTTTAAATCGGCAAACAAAGCCAAAAATTAAATGCCTCCATCATATGCTATATTCAAAAAAACTGCAGATATTTTGACAACGATTGAGGTATACGGTAAACATCCTAATTAAAATTATACAATCAAAATTTTCTATAGAACAACAAACGGACATCCTATGCATACGTTGAAAACTATTCTGCTGATGAAATCAACCGAGCGTGGTTCCGTTCCATTCATGACCAGAAATACATAACGTTGTTTTTTTATTGTAAACTTTTTCCCCAGGAAGCATAAGAGTCAGTTTCGCTTGTAATTATATCCTGATATTGAAGTAACACTCTCGAATGGACTCGTAGTAAATATTTCGTGTTACATTAAGAACCGTAAAACTGGGCCACTACGGCTCAATTCAGAATGTGTGTCACGTTTAATTATTAAACATTGATCTTGGAATACACCATTTAAAATGCTCGCGAACAACTCCTAAAATTTCGAATCGATTTTCAAATACCGTTGTTCAATCATTCGGCGGCTGCAAAACGGTTACGGTGTTCGATTTTCGAATTCGCAACATCATGGCGTTATTCCAATTAAAAATTGAAGTTAATTTTATGGAATCTAAAAACCGTTTTCTTCTCTCCCTCTTTGTTTCAATCACAATTTCGAGGCGTGAGAAAAGGATGGCTAATGAACTCCTTTTTGCGAATTAGTTACAGAGCAACAACTCTCGTTGTATAGAAAGCGTTGCAACACGCTTCAGTGGTCGATCATTGATCTTAATAAATTAACGTCAGTGTGTATCTTTCGTCATTTTTATGTTCATTTTGACGTTACAAGAGATGTGCCGGGAATTGAGAGAATGCACGATTCGAAATTTAAACGACTAAAAGTTGTTCGATTTATTGTTTTTTTTTTCATTTTTGTTTGTAGACTGGCACTTAGATAAAAAAAAGGTTTACTGTGTTGTTATTTAGTGTCGTCTAGATATAAAGAATACGTCAAAACATCGCGGCCATCTTGGGGTGTGACCAACAATTTCGGAAAACGAAGAAATCGGTAACGTTTTATTATATTTATTGTTATTTGTACTTCACCTAACACGATTAAAAATTAGTTGACCAAAGAAAACCTTCGCCGTGGAACGCGAAGTTCAGCCTCTCCTTTAGATCAGCAAAATACGAACGTTCTGAAAAAATGAAAAAAAAAAATCTAGCCAATATGGATTCCTTAATTTAGTATATGAAGGTCACATACTTCTCATTTGAAAATCAGACGAAAAATAAAAGAAATGAGGCAACGGCTGTGAACGCGAAAAAGACATTTACGAAATTGCCCAAAACAGAATATTGCTCCACATATTTTTCTTGTTGTATCATTTACGATCATTTAGCAATAACGATTGGTAACAAAACTTTGTTTTAACACTCACCGATACGTATCTACACATAATTTTAATTTATTTTTAAACATGTAATAATTAACTGTTCGATATTCAAATTTAATTGTAATCTAGTTTTAGATTCATTTTATGTATATTAAACTTTCTCATCTCATGCTTTACTGTCTCCAAAATAATTGTTTATTAAACTGGTAAGTCATAAAATTAATAAACAAAAAGAAAATCAGTGAAACAATAGCCGAGAAAGAAGCACTGAACAATTTTTTTTTTGTGTCATTTCCTATTTATATTTAGAGATTAGCTTGCATGCCGAAAGTAGTGATTGCTTCAAGAATAGAACGACTTGATTTTATAGTTGACTAGCTGTATCCGTCCGCTTCGCTGGGCATTTAAAATTAACATTATTATTTCTTACCCCCACAAAGATTCTCATAATTGACGCCCCCGCAACTGGTGTAGGGAGTCCAACACTCATATAAATATTAGCCTATCCATTAAGTACATGTATTTTCTACATGGATACCAAGTTTCAAGTCAATCGGATGCATGGTTCAGTAGTTATAACGGAACATCCGTAAAACCTCTGTAGATTTATATATTAGTATAGATAAAAAAATAAACGTAATGTTTTTATCTCTGATGTGTTCCATGTTAATGTTTTTTATTGAAACATACGAGTAACGAATACTAAAATTTACCAAAACTTGCTTTAAGCGTCTAAGTCTCTGCTTCTGTGTTGCTTATGATTGATGGCCGTTAATCCTTTTTGGCAACTTAAAATAATACATTAAAGATACATGAGCTGGATTCTAAGCTAAACGTAATAGGCACGCAATATTTGAACATTGTGAGACTACGATCGACGTAATGATTGTGATTGTTAGGACTTTTGTAATATTTATGTAGATGCGATTTGGGTGTTTGAGGCTAATAAGCTACCGTTGTACATACTAGCTTCCAATCAAAATCCGCCGCATCTAAGAACACACTTCACACAGAACCCATATTGTGTTTTTGGAAGGTCTAAAACGTGCAGATACTTATATGTATTATATGTATAATTCAAAAGTGCGTTTGTGTGTCTTTAGATGAAATATATTGAATGATTAAATTTATTAAATACAATTTAAGCAATGATAAAGGACAGATAACATTTAATAAATCATATTGTGGATTAGAAAACGATAATTATGGATTTCTGTTCTAAATATTTATAGTACTATGGTTTTTTATTTAAATCCTTAAATAGTTTTGTTAACATAAAGGGTAATAACACCATATTGTTTTTTTGGAATAAAAGTTAGTTTAAATGTCGTCATTGCTTTGGTACCAGAAAAGGGGGCTTCAGATCAACTCTTATTAATGATACACAATATACGAATTATGTCTGCAGAACTATTAATTAGGAACATAAAAAGTGACGACGGATTAGCGAGACGAACTAGAATAGTCGCAGAAGGCTGTAAACCCGAAAAAAAGTGGCAAAATTTTATCGTTATAATAAACGATAAATAAATCTATAAACATCGGTATAATTTTATCCGTATAGGTACATTGTGAAATCCACACTAACTGGTTGATAAATGCCTCTTGTCCCGAAGCAGTCATGCGTTCCGGCCTGAAGGGTAGGACAGCAGACACCCCGCGGGAGTTGCTGGACTCCTACCGGGCGCGTCCGTAGGTGGCGGATAACGGGCCTCTGGGCACCATTCCCAGAGGCATCGTTCCGTCTCTCTCGTTTTGTTACAACGAGAGAGACCGAACGACGTGGACCAAAACCAGCTCTGGGGGTTCCAAGCTCTCCTCCCCCTTCACTTGTTGAAGGGTGGTTCTCCTGGAGAAGCGTGGGCCTCTACCTTTTATCCCTTTCCCTTTGATTATTTCGTTATTTTATTAACTGTCTTTTTGTTATCTTAATTTGTTTAATTTATATTTTGAGTTGTAATCTGTCTCTTTCTTCGTTTCACTTTTTGGTTTATCGTTTTGTGTTATTCTTTATCCTGTCTTTCTTTGCCTTTCGTTTTATTTTTGGTTTCTTTTGTTTTATTTTCTTCTTCTCTTTATTTCAATCCTAATCCTAAGCTTTGACACCTGGTGAGAGGATGCATGGCCGGTGGGTGACCGGTCACTAGGGTGTCCCAGGGGACCACACCTCGGGTTAAAAATAAAGGGAAACCAATGAAGATGTCCAGTTTGCAAAGAGTAATACCCCAGGAGGGTACCCGCCAAGCGGGAGAATCCCTCCGTACTACCGACTCGTCGGTAGTGCGCAGCCCCTCGTATTCTGGGGGGGGCACAAACTGCACTGAGATAAGGTCCGGGAAGGACGGAGTTAAAAAAGGAGCAGGGTCCGGGAAGGACGTAAGTAGGAAGAACGGGTCCGCGAAGGACGTAGTAGCAGAAGGGTCCGTTAAGGACAGTGAGGGGAGATCGTCCAGAACCACTCTGGTGTCGGATGATAGCATGACCACAGCTGGGTCGGCCCACTCGTCAGCCCGCTCTTCGCCGACACGCAGACAGCGAAAAAGAGTCCTGACGATCAGCAGTGATGAGTTTGGAAGCAGCTCCGGCTCGGATGAAACAGCTACTACTGGTAAATGTGGTGTCAAGCCGCAATCGAAGAGAGGTCGCGGTCGTCCGACGACCACTGGTCAGTACGGTCTGACTGCGGACGAACAGGCGTATCTTAAAGCTCAGCGCTCTGAGATAAAGGATGCCGGTAGCGTGCGTAGTATGCGCGAATTAAGAAGCGCAAAAATCATGGAAGGGAGCTCTAAGAAAGATCCCGAGTGTCGTCTAAAGGAGAGTGCCGCGATGGCTCTGAAGGTATGTAGTAAGCCCGGAAACCTGAAGGGCACGTATCAACGTGTCCTAAAGGAATTGGCGGTGACAATAACGGAAGTCACAGAAGAACTGGCGAACCGCCCCGCGACCGAAGAGATGGAAAAGCTGCGTGCGGTAAACGCCTGTCAGCAGGAAGAGATTTTACAGCTCCGGCAGGAGCTGCAGAAGGTGCACAAGGAGCTGGCGCGCATATCACAGGCATTGACGTTGTCCAATCCAGTCGAAACCCCAGCCCCAGCTTCAACCACAGAGGACCAGGAGGAGTTGCGTGTCCAACGCATTATGCGTGCCGTCGGCACCATGCTTGACGCTCGCATTGCGAGTCTGGAGATGCGGCTACCCCCGGAGCCTCGCATCAGGCCACCCTTAGCGGCGGATAAGCGGAAGAGCTGTGAGAAATCGCCGAATTCTCCTCTCCTCGTTGACGCTACGCTGGAGTCGACAACGGCACAAGCAGCACTACCGTCCACGGTGAACAAGAAGACACGAGGCCCTAGACAAAAGGCCACAGTGTTAGCGCCTCCACCCGAACCGCGTGCCTTCCCTCCGGCTCCAGCTGTCGTGACCGAAAGCTGGTCTACGGTCACCCGTAGGCGCGCTAAGCCGAGAGGGGAGACCGTGAGAACGGCCACAGCCGTTCCACCCACTAGGGTGTCGGAGAAAGTCCCGTCTTCAAAGAAGAGGACAAAGAAGCGGCTCCGAGCTCCGCGTTCTCAGGCTGTGGTATTAAAACTACAGCCTGAAGCGATAAATAGCGGTCTCACATATCGGTTCATCCTCGCGGACGCGAGGGCGAAGCTCGACCTAGACTCCCTGGGTATCCCGCTCCAGAGGATCCGATCCTCTCTGACGGGTGCCAAGGTCCTGGTGGTGGACGGAGACGATCAAGTAGAGAAAGCCAACCTCCTGGCGAGCAAACTGAAAGAGATTCTGCCCGCTGAGGGCGTCGAGGTCTCCAGGCCATTGGTGACTGCAGCGATGCGCATCAGTGGCCTCGACGACTCGATATCGCGTGAAGAAATCGCTGATGAGCTCGCCAAAATTGGGGGGTGTCCACCCGAGATTATCAAGATCGGGGAAATAAAAACCGATCCAGGCGGGATGGGACAAGTCTTAGTTCGTTGTCCGATCTCAACAGCGGCGAAAATCGCAGCAGTTCCCAAGCTAAGGATTGGCTGGAGCGTGCTCCGCGCTCATTTGCTGGAGGCCAGGAGGCTGCAGTGTTTCCGGTGCCACGAGTTGGGCCACGTGAGCGCTCGTTGCCCGTCGTCGGTCGATCGCAGCCGGGAATGCTACCGATGCGGCCAGGCCGGTCACGTGGCTTCTGGCTGCTCGCTGGCGCCGCGCTGCACTGTTTGTGTCTCCGCCGGCAGACCAGCGGACCACGTTTCCGGGGGCAAGGCCTGTGCCAAGCCCCCGAGACAGAGACAACGTCGGCAGGATCCCGCGTCGCTTGAGGGCGTGCGTAATCGGCCCGGTATGGCCTCGGTGACACCGATGGATGCTCAGATATGACAGACGTCCTTCGTTTCCTCCAGGGGAACCTCAATCACTCCGCCAGAGCTCAAGATCTTTTGTTTCAGAGCATGGCGGAGGGGTTGACTCACCTTGCGGTGGTCGCAGAGCCGTACCGGGTCCTTTTGGGTCCCGATTGGGCAGGTGACCTTGACGGCCGGGTTGCCATTGTCAGGCGTGGCTGTGTGGGTGCTCCGCCCGGATTCGACCTCGTTGAAAGGGGTCGCGGCTTCGTCGCCGTCCTCTGGGCCGAGATGATCGTGGTGGGAGTATACTTCTCCCCCAACAGGACGCTCGCCGAGTTTGAGGGCCTCCTCCTTGAGCTCGGTCGCGTCATTGGGAGGTCACATTCCCGTCGGATTCTCGTCCTTGGGGACCTCAATGCCAAGTCATTGGCTTGGGGTTCCTCGAGGACGTGCCCCAGAGGAACGGCGGTGGAGGAGTGGCTGGTCGGAGGCGGCCTCGTTATTCTCAACCGTGGCACGGAACTTACGTGCGTGAGACGATTAGGCGGGTCCGTGGTGGACGTCACGTTCGCATCTCCCGATGTCGCGAGTCGCATCCGTGGTTGGACGGTGATGGTTGGTGAGGAGACGCTTTCCGACCATCGCTACATCCGTTTCAGCATTGCTGTAGCCCCAGAAGTGACATCAACTCCTTTATTCTGCGGCGGCGGCGTGGAGGGTCCACGTTGGGCCCAGAAGCGCCTCGATGTCGAACGGCTGAATGAGGCGGCTGTCGTCCAGGCCTGGCGCCTCGATTCCCTCGGCGAGCCGATGAATGTAAGCGTGGGGGCGGAGCGTATGCGCGAGGCAATGTCGCGGGTATGCGATGCCGCTATGCCTCGCGTCAGAACTCTTGCTCCTAAGCGCCGCGTATACTGGTGGACTGATGAGATCGCCAGCCTGCGCCAGTCCTGCAACGTCAGTCGACGTGCGTACCAACGAAGCCGACGTCGAAGGACGCATCGGGACCCTGAGGAGGAGGACCACCTTTATGAGGTGTACAGGACGGAGGTGAGGGCCCTTTGCATAGCCATCAGAGAGGCGAAGGAAGCCGCTTGGAATGATCTGCTCGCCTCGCTCGATCGTGATCCGTGGGGGCGGCCCTACAGGCTAGCGCGCAATGCGCTTCGCCCATGGGCTCCCGCTACGACCAGCACACTGCCACCCGAGACATTGCACCGGGTGGTCGGGGGTCTATTTCCGGACTCATCCCGAACGGCCTTCATCCCCCCTGTAATGGCAACGGCGCAGGTCGCTGACGGCGGAGAGCTGGAAGGTGTGTCCCAGGCGGAATTTGAGGCGGCAGTGGCGAGGATGCGCGTGAAGCGTACAGCACCAGGCCCCGACGGCCTGTCGAGTCGAGCATGGGCTCTCGCTTTAACTGAGGATGGTTTGGGACCTGCACTTCGAAGGCTGTTTAGCAGGTGCCTCCGCGAGGGCAGGTTCCCGGAGCCGTGGCGCACGGGCCGGCTGGTGCTTATCCCGAAGGACGGTCGCCCTAGAGACGAGCCCTCCGGATATCGCCCGATAGTAGTGTTGGACGAGGCCGGTAAGCTCCTTGAGCGTGTGGTTGCCGGGCGTCTTGTTCAGCACCTCGAGAACATTGGGCCGGATCTCGCGTCCAACCAATATGGCTTCCGGAGAGGTCGGTCGACCGTGGACGCGGTCTTACGGGTCCGCGATCTTTCCGACCAGGCGTGCTCTGGGGGAGGTGTACTGTTGGCTGTGTCGATTGATATTGCCAACGCCTTCAACACGATCCCCTGGAGCGCGATTGTGGAGTCATTACGGTTTCACCGCGTCCCCACCGGTCTCCGTAATCTGATTGAGGATTATCTCTCAGGGCGGGCGGTGATCTTCCCCGAGCGGAGTGGGTGGGGACGAAAAACGGTGTCGCGTGGGGTTCCACAAGGGTCGGTACTGGGTCCACTCCTTTGGAATATAGGCTTTGACTGGGTCCTCCGCGGGGCTAACCTGCCTGGCGTCGAAGTGGTTTGCTACGCTGACGACACGCTGGTGACGGCTTGCGGAGACGACTACCGGTCAGCAGCCGTCCTGGTTGTGGCTGCAGTGGCAACTGTGGTAAGACGAATAAAGAGACTCGGCCTCGAGGTGGCCCTCCAAAAATCCGAAGCAGTGTGCTTCCACTCAGCTCGGAAAGGGCCACCTCAAGGCGCGAATCTCGTAGTCGGGGGTGTCACCATTGCTGTCCAGCCGAAGCTCAAGTATTTGGGCCTCGTGCTGGACAGCAAGTGGAGATTCGACCACCATTTTAAAGCGCTGGTTCCGAGGCTCATGGGGGCGGCAGGTGCGCTGACCCGTCTTCTTCCCAACGTCGGAGGATGCAGCGCCGGTACTCGGCGACTGTACCTTGGGGTGGTGCGCAGTATGGCCCTGTACGGTGCTCCCGTGTGGTCGCCCGCACTCTCCGCGAGAAACGCGTCTCTGCTGCTCAGAGCTCAGCGGGCGCTCGCGGTGAGGGTCATCAGGGGGTACCGCACCATCTCTCAAGATGTGGCCTGCGCTCTCGCCGGATCCCTACCCTGGGACCTCGAGGCCGAAATCTTGGCTGCGGTATATCGGCGTAAGGCGCAGGCCTTGAGTCGGGGACGGTCGCCCGGCCCGTCGGCTGTCGGTCGGTGGAAGCGTGCTGCGCGTCATGTAGCATACGCTAAGTGGAGAGAGCGATTGCTGAAGGAACTTGGCCAAACTTCGGCCACCCGCCGTCGCACCCTCGAGGCCCTGGTGCCCGTGCTGGAGGCATGGTCGGATCGGCGTCACGGCGTACTCTCCTTTCACCTTGCGCAGGTCCTCTCGGGACATGGCTGTTTCGGGAGGTACCTGTGGAAGGTCTGCAGGAGAGAGCCACATCCGGGCTGCCACCAGTGCGGGCACCCGGACGATGACGCGCAGCACGCGCTCGAAACGTGCCCGCGTTGGGAGCACTCGCGGCGAGATCTCGTCGCGGTGCTGGGGAGAAACCTCTCCCTGCGGGCTGTCGTCGCCCGCATGTTAGAGGATCAGGGCTCGTGGGAGGCCATGGCCAGGTTTTGTGACCTGGTAATGGCGTCCCGTGAGGCTGAGGAGCGTGAAAGGGAGTGGGATCCCTCTTCAGCACCTCAGCGCAGAAGGCGGGATGGCCGGCGCGGGCGTGAAGCTCCCGCTCAGCCCCCGTAGGGACTGTCAGGTGGCGGGTGCGGGGGCGCCCGGTACTCGACTGTCGGTCCGGTGGTGGGGCGGTGCAAGGTGGCTCCTGCGCGCCGCTCACGGTGTATCTCCCGAAATGACGTCCTTCGGGATTTTCCCGGAGATGAAATCCCGTCTTATCATCAGGACGGGTACCGGCGAAGGCGGACTTTCGGCGCGCACTGCGGTACCGTAGGTCTGGTGTAGCCGGTGTGGTGGAGCTCGATGGGGTTTAGTCGGTAGTCGTTCTGCGGGGCAAGTGCTTCGCGCGCCTTTTTCAAGGCGTAGTCTCTTGCGAGGGATTCGGGGAGGTGGAGGACCTTCTCGTCCCCCTCTTCCTCTCAGGAGGCGCCGGAGTCCGACATAACCCGGTTCGTTACCCCCCGGACCGGGTATCCGTAAATGGATTCCCCAGCGTTAAAAAAAAAAAAAAAAAAAAAGGACAGCAGACACGACTTGCTTTAATTATATTGTAATAATTGGACCGAACAATCTAGAAGGCTACGATTAGCAGTACCGTTCAATTTGAAAATGTCTACCAGGTCTTGCCATTGCGTCAACGGCTATAATCACGCGATTGTATTAACTAATAAGATTTTTTTTAAACATAACGACAATGAGAATAATCAAAAATTTTTACGCAACAAACTAAATAAGAATCCATCGGTCCAATATAAAACGGAAATTCTCATTTGAATATTAACTTTGTTTATATCGAAAATTCGTGACCGCCCTTTATTCGGAATTATAAAAACCTTTAGATTTTCGTGTAACTAAGTAATGTTCAATGAAATGCGACCGATTAAAGTTATCGAGTTATGTTTGGATGGGGGAAATGGCATTTCTATTTGAGGGCTCCATTTAAAAAGTAGAAATGTTTACACAATATAGTACGTATCCATTGTTATTGTGCTCATTATACATATTATTTGTATAATGAGCACAATGATTATAGACGGATGTTGCGAATTCCATGGACAGCACGCCGGACCAACCTATCCATTCTGAAGGAGCTCGGTATTGCCACAAGGCTGTCCGCTGTCTGCTTCCAACGTATTCTCGCGTACTTTGGCCACATCGCTCGTAGAGGCCCCGATAACTGGGAGAAGCTGACGGTAGTTGGTCAGGTTGACGGGAAAAGATCACGCGGACGCTCACCTACCCGCTGGTCTGATCTGGTTAAGACGCTCACTGGCCTGCCAATAACCGAGGCTATAAAGACCGCCGAGGACAGGAAGACGCGGGGAAGCATTGTGCATCGAGTGGTCCACATTTTAGATTAAACACGACCTTCAGTAATGAAGAGACCGACTCAGAAGAAGAAGATACATATTTGTAGTTTGTCGGGTGAAAGAGCGAATGCTTGATTCGAATTGACGATATAGTAAAAAACAAAATCGTATAATCGTCTAAAACGTAATAATATAATATATAAAAGTAGGGCGTTTAGAAATACCCAAATATTGTTTTTTTTTTCGAATAAAGTTTCTTAAGCGCTTCAAAAGCGCTAATCGATAAATTGCTATTTGCTTCCAAAAGTACTTAATACTTATTGGGTTTACTTATATTGCAATAATTAGTCCGAACAAACAAAAAGATTTACAACTTCCAGTGCCATTCGATTTGAAGATATCTAATTGAACTTTTCATTATTTCAATGACTCAGTATGATCTCGTGACGATTTCATTTATGTTTATACGCTAATTTAATTGTTTATATCGAACGTTGAATGAGTATTCCAAATAACTATACTGTATTGTCTAATTTTCTCAATAACATTTTAAAGGGGATGGCCCATTTTAGGCCCAAAGCGGACAATAGATTATAGAAAAAATACTTAGTGCATTAATTTTCTCATAAATAAATATGCATTTACTTTCTTGCAAATAAGCGCCACTATAGTTTACAATAAGTAGTTTAAAAAAAGTAACTCTATTGAAAAAACAAGGATTTTTATTTTTGCGGGAAAAATATTGCCAGCTTCAAATCCTTTTACGTATGAAGTAAATATTTTGAGTATATAAATAAAACATATAAATAAATCATTTTAAGTATTATCATTAATCAAACGATTTTAATGGATTTTATGCACATAAAATAACATCGAAGACATACCCATTGGACTTTAACTTGTAACTATACTTGAGACCTTAGAAGGTGGGTGGCGCATTTACGTTGTAGATGTATGTGGGCTCGAGTAACCACTTAGCAACACCAGGGTGGCTGTGAGCTCGCCCACCCATGTAAGCAATAAAAAAAACTTTACTAGTATTGTTATTTAAATATGTGCAACTAAAACAAAAACATAAAAAATAATGTGTACTCGTAAAAAAAAGATTAAGATATAAATCAATTATCGGTTATTTAAAAAAATAATCGATATATGAATTTCATGTAATTATTTTTCTTTATACTGACAACACTGAATTTAATCTGACTGACTGAAACTTCGCTTGCTGCTTGTGGTGTTGTGCTTGCGTACAAAATGGATGTGTTTTGATTTTTCTTCGATTTATTTTACTTTTATCAATAACGTTTCATACTACGACTAAAAAACATTGTGTGAATTGTGGTTTTACCCTGACCGAGATTTAAAACCGTGTATATGCTCTCCTTTGCTATTTTTAGATGATACTAATTGTGTATGAAGATGAAGAAAATATAGATATTTAAAGAATTAAGTGTGTTTTTATACCCTATTGGATAAAAATACATTAGGAACATCTTAAACATTAAGAAAAGAAAAGTTCTTGAAGTATCTCACAATCCGACACTTATTTGTATAGAAAATTAACCTCAAAACGAGTTTTTATTTTTATTATATTTTTTATAATAGTGGCGTCAATTTCAATATATTTTTTAGATATCCAATACATTTAAGAATTTGAATCAGTACATTTTTATAGTAATATTTGATGTCCATTTTGGGCCTAGCACACTATGGAGAGTGGGCAATCCCCTTTTTGGTCCTTCACGATAATTTTAGAGCTATCCTCTCGAAATCTGGTTTCTCGAAGACATTGGATCTCTCTGTGTTTCATAGCGCTCGTGATAGTGCTGTGGAATTGTTCAAGTTCTTGTGACTTACTTTTTATTCATCGCACCATATGTCACCGAAGCATCTTCACCTCTACAATCTTAAACCTTTGTTTTCATCCACAGTACATCACCAGAGATTATCTTGGCCTCGTCTTTAGAATGATGTTCTCTACGTGGTGATTGTTGATGGGAAATCCTTCTTCCAACGAAGATTAAAAAGAGGCATTAACCGGTGGCCTGGCTTTTCTCGCGCATTCTCAATGTTCATACTCATCCAACACATGATCTGCTCTGAAGAACTGACTAATTTGTCAAGTTTTATTCGTGAATTGTACGAAATCACGAGGAGAATGTATTTTGAAGTCAATATTTAAAAAGGAAAATTTAACTACAGTGTTTGTTTGTCCTCAAAAAGGACGCGTGCCTAATACATTAGCAAGAATACGTAGCTAACAGCCTTTTTAAATTTACAGTTAAATCTGCAACGTCCTATTTAGGTCAACAAATAATGGAACCGTTATGAAAATATCCTCTTGCGGAATACACTAACAACTAAACTGTTAAGCCTACAGCTATTGGTAGCTTCTTTCTTGGGTAAAAAAAACATGGTAGATATATTAAAGTCGTTAAAAGGATAAGACACCCGACCTCCTCAAAGCGAGTGTTGTAAATATGAGGGTGTTCAAATCTCGCAGGCGGGTACCAACCTTACTAAGGAAATACGTAGTTAGGACGTTTTCACGAGCGAATTCCTTGATGAAGGAATAATCTTGGGAAATAGTATAATGTACATTTTTTTATTGCTTAGATGGGTTTCCGAGCCCACAGCCCACCTGGTGTTAAGTGTTTACTGAAGCCCATAGACATCTATGACGTAAATGTTACACCCACCTTGAGATATAAGTTCTAAGGCCTCAGTATAATTACAACGCCTGCCCGACCCTTCAAACCGAAACCCATTACTGCTTTTTTTACTGTCTAGATAGGTTAAAAACTTACGGCCCACCAATAATGTTAAGTGGTTACTGGAGCCTTTGGACATCAACAATCTAAACGCAACTCACCTTGAGACATGAATTCTAAGTCTCAGTTTTTACAGTAAAATGGTTGACTTTAATCTTCAAGACGAAACGCTTTACTGCTTCACAGCTAAAATAGGTACCTATCGGTGAGAGCTCACAAAATGTCCTACCACCAGTGGTAAAATTATTATGCTTCTAGTGGTCTATAATATAATATAAAGTAGTATCTGAATTTAACGCTCAGAAAAAAACTTTTTCTACATTATACAGCTAACCTTCAGAAACCGGAGATCGATTTAAAATACAACAAAAAAACTTTATCAATCCAAATGATCGATAGTAATGAAACAAAAGAAGTATTTTAAACTCTCTTCCGCGAGGCGGGGTCGACCAGGCCAATGCAAAGGCTGAATTGATATAAAACCAGCTAATAAAAATCTTAATGATCAGAATTGTGCGACTTAAAATATATCATTTTAAATTGGACTCTTAAAATTTTATTGTAGTACCACAGATAACATAGTTCATGCAAATTTTGTCAGATACGATTGTTTAAGCAAGTAATTTATATCTGGTAAAGGGTATATTGAACATAAATAAATTCATTGTCAAAAGAAACACGTATGTTGACCTTTGCAAATTCCTTGCGAATACAGAACATAATACACCAATTTTAAATGAACTCTACTTCGACGAATAAAGTTAGGAAACTATGAGATCTAGCCATTTGGACAGTACCTAAGATCCGTGAGGAATGCCGTAGCTAATAGGTTAGTGTCGGTGAAATACAGCTTAGATTAAAACAATGATATGAGAGAATAGCTTAAATCACTCTTAAGTATAATAGAGAATGTATTAGTCAAGTTACTTTTCAAGCGGGCCGCATGCTATCTACCATGCTCGGCTGCCTTTGAAGGCATCAAATAAATCAAGTACAAGGTATCAAGTGGTCAAGTTAATAATTCTTTCTCTTGGCCGGGATTGCATACCTAACCGCGTTAATACGAACTCAATTGAAGTAATTCAGTAAGTGTGTCGCAGATTTTCCCAAGGTGAATTCTGCCAGATCCTGTCCACTTTCCCCGCGATTGGTGCAGTAATTTTGTCATTATAACCGCATTAGGGACCGTAAGTGGTTACGTTTTGGTAGATATTGGGTAAAAAATTGTTTTGCGACGATTTTTTCGTTGATGATTTACTTTCTATGACGAACTTTTTTAAAACGTAGGTATTGGGTGGAATGGCGTTCTTGTAGCAGAGGTTGAAGTAATAAAGTTAGCGGCAGAAATAGACATGCTGCTTCTGCCGCTAAGTGTTATACGACCCTGGCCGGCTTACAATGCGACCTAGTACCAGTACTCCGGGGACCCACATAATCGTCTTTTACGAGATCCACGGGAAAGGATAATGTGGTGCTTCTAGACCATGCAGCCAAAGCATAGAAACGTTATCAGCTTACGTTTTTCTAACTGCTATTTTAGGCAGACCAGCATGCGGGTCATCTGATGCTGAGTGGCTACCGTCGCTTATGAATAGTAATGATAGGGGCACAGCCAAGTCGCAGCTTATCGTCTCTTCGCAAACCTCGTTTGAAAAAGGATAGTACATAATAGTACAAGGATGGTACATGACAAAAAAGATCTCTGGAAACGCACTGTCGTTGAACCCAGCAGATTCAGGTAGTATGGATGAACTCTGCTCCGATGGCGGGTGGTGCGATGATAAGAAGGAGATGGTGGGACCATTTCGAACAATTTCATTGTAGACTACACGAGCGAAGATGCGGACGGAAAGCCAGTGAAATATGAAGCATAAATTAGATTCTCATATTAAGTACGGATACTAAATATTACTAGTGGAATGATTTACGTAATTTAGCTAAAAGCACGATTTTGACATTTTAAATCATTAGGCCGAGCTTACTTCGGTATTTTATTCTGAACCTACGTGGTTATGATACTCGATTAATAAAACGAGTGTTTCTTGAACGACTGGACTAATGTATGTATGTGCCTTTGTTGCAAGACAACCTGTCTTACGATTATCGCCTTTATCTTTTTTTATTTTTTATTTATTGCTTAGATGGTTGAACGAGCTCACGGCCCACCTGATGTTAAGTGGTTACCGGAGCCCATAGACATCTACAACGTAAATGCCACCACTCACCTAGATATATGAGTTCTAAGGTCTCAGTATAATTACAACGGCTACCCCACCCTTCAAACCGAAACGCGTTACTGCTTCACGGCAGAAATAGGCAGGGTGGTGGTACCTACCCGTGCGGACTCACAAAGAGGTCCTACCACCAATAATGACCACCAGTCTCTCGTGTGCCGCCAAATTTCGCGTTCGGGCCACAATTTGAATGAGAATATTTTATGGGAATTATCAATAAATGCGATGTAGCTATTCAGAATGTTTCTTTATATGGCTGAATGTTTCTTATATGGTATTAGAGCTTCCACTAAAGCAAAAGTCTTTAGCAAATCTCTCGTATTTGCATAGGCTAGGTAAACACAATTTCCTAATGCTCTTATAGCCAACTCATGTTTCATACTTGTCTTACTTACTTACACCTATACTTTTAAAACTTAGTATATCATTTATTTATTGTATGCTACGTTTTCAATTTCGAATTTATATTTTGGTATTAATTGAAACTCGTTAACCCTTATTTTACGGAAAGTAATCATGTCATTGACACTTTGACCTCATATCTCAAGATTCGGAGATGTCTCACGGAATGCAAAGCGACAATATTATAGTTTAATACAGCGGTCCTCAACCTTAATTACGCGGCGAGGCACTAACATGCTGTTTGCAAATTGGCTACAGGTTGCCTACATGCTGCTTACATGCAATTGTTTTTTTATATTTGAAGTGAAAGTTGAGGAATAAATACGATTATTAATTTATACAAAGTTAACTTATCCTACGTTATTGTACATTTGACAACCACTAAACAGTTCACCTTAGATAAAAACAATGTATATCTCGCGTCAAATTATACATGGACTTGCGAGACACTAATGTGTCGCGACACAGTGGTTGAGAACCGCTGGCTTAGTAGGTTGTCCCATTAATAATTTTCGCTTCATAACGAATTCAAGTAATTGATTAACATTAAGCTTTAAACGCTTGGATTGCCGTAGCATTTATAAAAAAAGAAATAAAACGTTTCTGCCTATACTTAACCAATCAACAGGCGCCAATACAGCAAGAGCCAATTACATTTGAAACATATCTGTTACTCAACGAGGGAACAGTTATTATAAAACTAATTAAAGCTGTGCCAATATTGATTTGGCTACGACGCCCACTAAGCAAGTACGGAAACGAAATTTTGTGTAGGTGTTTATTGGAACTGAATTATAAGGTCTCCGGAATCAATTCTCCTCCAGGGAGTTTGTCTGCTTAGAACAGCATCACTGAAATGCGACTAAGCGAATCGCCGAGGAATGAACAGCAACGTTTACTAATGGTAGGACCTCTTGTGAGTCCGCACGGGTTCGAATCCCGCAGGCGGGCACCAATTTTTCTAATGAAATACGTACTTAACAAATGTTTACGATTTACTTCCACGATGAAGGAATAGCATCGTGTAATAAAAATCAAACCCGCAAAATTATAATTTGCGTAAATACTGGTGGTAGGACCTCTTGTGAGTCCTCACAGGTAGGTATCACCATCCCGCCTATTTCTGCGGTGAAGCAGTAATGCGTTTCGCCTTGAAGGGTGGGGCAGTCGTAACTATACTGAGACCTTAGAACTTACATCTCAAGGTGGGTGGCGCATTTACGTTATAAATGTCTATGGGCCCAGTAACCACTTAACACCAGGTGGGCTGTGAGCTCGTTCACCCATATAAGCAATATACAAAAAAAAAAACTAGTGATAAATTATGTATTAGGTATATATGTATGTACCGTAATATCTTACTGAGCGATGACGGCGCTGGGTCGTTTAGAATCAAATCCCTGAGGCGCGTTACTTATTAAATATTTACTATTGTTGTCTACTTATCGTTTAGTTTAAGTACACGAAACTCGCGGAGGTCAAATATTGTTTTGAAAGTGAAACTATAATTGGCGTTATAAATGTATAGTGAAACTTTTACGGGGAATCATACGGAGTTCGGTCTAACCGGTTCCATATTGAACGATCCGAACGAATTATTGGATGCGATTCGTGTGAATTTATTTTTTGCTATTTTTCGAAAGCCGATGGTCATGCGGCCTTGATGCTCGTTTTTTTTAGTCATATTCTTAGGCGTATTCTTAGTTCATTTAGGCGTATTCTTAGTTCGCACGGGAAGGTACCGCATTGCCTATATCTGCCGCGAACCAGTCATGCAATTTGTCTTGATCAGTCGGACAATTGTAACTTAAATAATTATACTCAATTAATCTTTTTATTTATTGTGAAATTCATTCTTAATACTTTTGGTACATTATTTTTTGTCAATGAATAGTATTTACTACTGTTATTTTCCAAGAGACCTCGTCCAACTTTTCTCCCTTGGTGCACAATGTACTATTTTGTTAATAAAAAAAAACACGTGTGGCACTCGGAGACTGCCGCGGTAAAGCAATTGCATTGCATTTTTTATCAACTTATGCAATTATAAATCGACAATAATAATTTAATATTAAAACAACAATAAAATAAGACCACGCTATATTTATAAACATTAACAAAAGCAAAACATTAACTGTCCCCTTCACACTCATAACCTAGACCGCGCGAGGGAGAGATGGGCAGACTTTTCATGATTTGCATGCAGTACGTCGTCACGCCGCGCGCTTATTCACAAACACTACACAAGCGCAACGTGTGAATGTGTTGAACGCGAGCTACATAGTAGGCGTAGTGGGGGTGTCAGGTTATTTTCGTTACGGAATTTCTTGATTCAGTCGCCGCGCTCAAGGCCCGCGATAGAAAGCTATGCAATAGCTTAAATATTTTAAAAATTGCTTTTTAAAAAAACCCTTAGCGATTTCTGCAAAATATGTGAAAATAAGCACTAACAGGTTGAAAACCAAAAAGTACTACGGGGGATCTCATTACTAAAAGCAATAAATAGATCGTGTAGTACAAGAGTCGTCTCAGAAATTCAGATTCAGATCAGATTTCTCTGATCGCTTCCAGGCGTTTGTCAGTAAGTAGATCTATTGAAATTTTAAAATGAGGAACTGGGTCGTTTTATACATTTAGCACGACTAACGGCGTCGTAGGCTTGTCGCCACAGAACTAACGTAAAAAGAACCGGCCACTGTCAATTTTTGAATCATTAAGTACGTAATTATGTCGTCTTAGTTTTTTTTTTTAATTTACCAAACCGGAATGCGACGGCTTTCTTGTCACTAATGCGGTATGCACTCGCCAAGAATTGCTTTAAAGAATGCGTCTTAAGTCAACAATAAATATTTAATAACATTTGCTATTGGTACAACGGTCTGTATGTAAACAATATATCTCACGAAGTAAACAGTGGGGGCGATGAATATACGTATTCAGAAAAACAGTTTATTTTAGACGATACAGTTCCAAGTGATAATTGAGAATCAGCCAATAGTTATTGAATAATATCTACATTTAATTTGAAACCTAAAACAGATACAAGTAAATAGAAATATTAACACTGAATTTCAGAATTAACAGGATAAGAAAGAAGAAAGCTTTTTATTTTGATCAGGATATTAGAGCGAAATTGTAAAATTATTGTATTGTTATCGGTCCTTGATGCGTGTAAAATTTTTCAAGTTTAACGAACATCTTGAGGTCCTTTACTGGTGGTAGGATCTCTTGTGAGTCCGCACGGGTAGGTGCCACCACCCCGTCTATTTCTGCCGTGAAGCAGTAATGCGTTTCGGTTTGCAGGGTGGAGCAGCCGTTGTAACTATACTTGAGACCTTAGAACTTATATCTCAAAGGGGGTAGCGCATTTAGTTGTAGATGTCTATGGGCCATCCACCACCACTTAACACCAGGTGGGCTGTGAGCTCGTCCACACATCTAAGCAATAACAAGAAAAGAGAAAAAAAAATATTTATTTTTATTTTTAAACTACGTATAATATTATATTTACCATACACAGTAAGTCCAGAAGCAAGTTAGTATCTCTACTAAAGCAGAACAGCTAAGCCGATGTCGCCGCTAAGAACTCTGATCAAAACACCACTTCAACAAAGACATCGTGTCTATTTGAAAAAAGGCTTAACTGATCGAGGACTAGATAGAAGACAAGCTCTTGGACCATCTACAATTAGATGATATGATGCTCAAATATTCCGTTACATACAAACAAACAAGCGCAAAGCTTAGTAGCTAATAAAAACCACACACAAAGGGAAGAATATTTGTCGTAAATGAAAAACAAATGTGTGTTCCATTGGCATCATAAGCGTGAGCGGAGAGCGGGTTTTATCGGCGTCAGCTTTATATAATTTAGTAGAGTGAAATAAATAAAAATAAAATAATAAAATTGCGAAAAAAACGAAACTATCCAAGTACTATCGTATGTTCTTCAGTTTTCAGACAAAATTAAAACAAATTTTACGCTTTAATTCCGTGTTTATTGTTTCAAATGTCAATATTCAAATGTCCACAAATAAAATCCTAGTCGTTCGTGACCAAGAGCATTATAAAGCATTCGAAAGAACCAAAATAATAATATGAGAAAAAAAACCACCGCGGTATTAAACCGTAAAAATAGTTTAAATTGAACAAACAGTGAATAATTTTGAGCCTATTGTGGCCTTCGCAAGGTTCGAAATCAAACTGCAATATGCAATATGCTTTTCCGTATCAAACAATAGATTGGAAATCATAGCTGTCGGAGAACGAACACTCGAAGGCAAAGTAGTACAGATTATTATTGAACTGTAACGCTTCCTCTGCTAAATGCAACAATTTACGTTTCTCAGACAATGATGGGCTTTGTTGGTCGACCCCGATTTCTTTGTTTGGTCCAAGAAACGTGAAAAAGGAGTTTTTTTAAGCCGTACGTTTTGGTCAAACTTTGATAAGGATTGAGTCTTGTTTCTTTATTTTCTGAATACGTCGCCGTCTTCTTCAAATAGTGCTCATTCAAAAATATTAGAATATGTAATGCTTCGTCATTTGTTAATCGTGCGGAGTGCTCTGAGGAATTGTCTCGGATAATTCTGTTATTTCGTTTCTATCATCCATACTACCAGGAAACGACGTCGATCACTTACGCGATCACCATCCGGCTCTGGAATTAACTTCCTTCTACGAGTCTATTTCTTCCTGAGCACTAAACTAAAATGTCCTCTTTCAGACCAGGCTTTGCGGAGAGTATTTAGCGGTAGGCAGCGTCTTGGCTGTTCCCTTGTCGTTGTTGCTGTCTCTGACTGACGGTGATTAGCCACCGTGAGATGGACTGTATTCTGATATGCATACAAAAGGCAATAAACTCTCACCTGTGATCAAACCTACGTTGTTTTATGGTTATTTTCGATTATGTTGTATATCATATAAATTGGCTTTTAAAAAGGAACCAAATTTACAAACGGTTGTATTTCAAATCGCAGCCCAGAAACCAATAAAGTTTAGCAATCCAGCCTCTATCTTACATCTTCTATCTGCCTCAGAGCGGTCGGTGCCAGATTCGGTTTCTATGGGCGTGATGCCTAATGATACACCATTCAAAACGATTTGTGGAACGCTTAAATCCATTACGGAACTTGAAATTCTAAAGTCTTCGTTGATTTCATTCAATAACGGGATCGTGTTCGAGATCATTACGGGTACTAATAGTTTAATAGTTTATGATTTGATTAAAGGTCTACCTGTGGATGAGCGTGCACACCCCATTTTAAAATTTTCTATTTTTGAATAATTATAGTTGCTGCATCAATTACTATTGTGGAGTCTTAGTTATATGATTTAACAGACGTGGATATTATATTGAGGCATTAGTTGGAATGTTCTGTGTCAACAATAATAATTATCTTCTTTCTTTTGTTCTATAATATTGAATGCATGTATTGAGCTGTCTGCTGGAGGTTGTTATCAGAGTTTAGATGCAAAATTCGATTGACTATCATAGTCACTTAGAGTTTCTCAACCGATTTTCCTTTTCATTAAGTATATATTTACAAACTTTAGGGTTATCAATGAAAATAAATAAAATTAAAAGGAACTTCGTTTTTTAGCACTTTTAGAAATGAAGAAAACGTAAAATTAATTTATATCTTTAGTTGTTATGGTCGATTTTCGAGTAGCAGTCAAATAGTAGTGGTTTATCAATAAAATCTTGCTCCACAGTGTATCCATAGTTATTATTTGGTATTAAGTGCGCGATTAAGTGCCTAAACAAGGTGTGAAAGGGATCCTAGGTTACAGGTAGGTTGCATTTGATGGAACTAAACTGAAAATCATTGATACTCCTTATTTAAAGTCTTAAAGTGCGCGGGAAATTTCCTTTTGCTGCCTGAGAGACGAGCTTGACCATCTACGCATATAAAGTTACGCCGCAAGATAATTGTGCACCCGACCTGATCTCATAATTAGAATCCACAAAACAGGTTACCGAATAAGGAAAATATTTCAACATTACACAGATTACGGTCAGAATACCAGTAATTTTGAGACAAACTCCGGATGTGAGTAAAACGAAAGTTTTCCTGTCCATCGATGCATTAAATAGAGTAATAGCAGCTCACAATACGTTATCTTTGTTCTTTTTCGGTGTTGGCAGAATTCTATTGTATCTTTTATTGAATTGTTGGTAGTTTTGCGTGGTTTATTTTTGAGTATTCACTTTGGTGGATGCTTCTTGCTTTTTAGAAATTTATGAAACAGTTGATTTTCAGGTTTTTAATGGTAGAATCAGTTTTTTGGACCATAGAACCACTAATTTATTATGTTTTATATGAACCAAATAATATGTAAAAATATTTAAAGATGACTATGATCTAAATTTAAATAAGTCCAAAAATAACTGCCACCTTTTCCTTCGTATTCATAGTCTCTGGTACCCGATTTACATAAAATAGGCTACAAGGACATTAGCCCGTGTCCAACGCTAATCAAATAGATAAAATTGAATTAGGTAATAATATACGCTAATCTCATTAGCATTTCGTATCGCTGCTTAGAGCACAACACTAAATTCGAACCTTCTAGAGAGTGGTCTACATCGAAAGCGTCATTAACATTATTACGTTTACTATTCAATAGAACAGCATCCACACAAATAGGATTTACACAACTTACACAAAGAAAAGCAGTACACTATTAACACGTAAACGAGAGAAGTTTTTCTATTCAACAATAGCATAGTGTAAAGAAAGCAGTAATACAAAAAAACATTTCGGAAAATTATATCCATTTAAAAAAAAACAGGCATATACAGGCATTCGGGATCAGGTGTAATCACTATATCACACACAGGATTGTGTATTGACGAAAATTCGTCCAGCTGAAGGTGTTTTTCTTGTTCTTAACCAATACTGAAGATAGCCATACAGTTACTTACTGTTAAGAACCTCAGGAAGCTACTATTAGTATAGCCCACCATCTAAAAGAAACACTCCTCGATGTACTGTTGTGCGTATGCTATAAGACTTTGAAAATTGCAACAGTAAATTCAAAACCAATTTCGAGTACTTTAATTCAAACAATTTAATTTCCACTAGCTAAACTGTGTCAATGAATGTCAAAACTGCAGTACTTAAATACTTTTTTGTTGATAACTCATCGTTACGTCCGTATTTTTTTTTCGCTTGGCTCTTTGTCTTAGGTAATGCTGATGTTGGAACAATATCTGGCAGAGTACTTTCATTTGTCTGGTTGTCAAGATTCTTTCAGAGATTCCTAGTCCTAATTAGTTGTACTCTTAAACAAGAATGCGAGGGTAGTACTGATACACTACGCTTCTTCTGTTCAATCTTAAGTTCGTTGGACGTTTCTTCCACAACATCTACCAGTTGTAAAAGTGGTCATTCTAACACACTGATTTCTCTACACTGTACCGATACAAAGATTCCATTTACAGTTCACGCACCATAGAACAATGGCGACGGACGGCATGCAAACACCGTAAATTTTATAGTGAAAGCAATGGGAACATAGAAATCTTTGGCGATAATTGTCATGTCTTGTTGCGGGTTTTATGTCTTTTAAAATGTACTAAACATGAGGTTGTATGTACGTCATTTGTTTGTTATTTGAGTAGCGTAGCTAAAATGGAATATTTAATTTCAAAAATAATGAAATATCTAAACTTTATACATTTACTAGACTGGAGACACAACCCTTGTCCTATTTTGAAATTTTTTCCTATTAAGTTGGGGTGAAACTGAAGGATCAATATTTTTCTATAAATAAACGCTTCGGAGTCAAGTATTGAGAATGAAGAAGAATCGCGAAGCAGTCAGTATTCCCCTTCGAAGTACTATGAACTTATGTCACGAGGTGCCGTCACATTGTTATTTTAAATTGGTCCAGTAATCATCTAATTGTAGATGGTCCAAGAGCTTGTCTTCTATCTAGTCCTCGATCAGTTAAGCCTTTTTTCAAATAGACACGATGTCTTTGTTGAAGTGGTGTTTTGATCAGAGTTCTTAGCGGCGACATCGGCTTAGCTGTTCTGCTTTAGTAGAGATACTAACTTGCTTCTGGACTTACTGTGTATGGTAAATATAATATTATACGTAGTTTAAAAATAAAAATAAATATTTTTTTTTCTCTTTTCTTGTTATTGCTTATATGGGTGGACGAGCTCACAGCCCACCTGGTGTTAAGAGGTTACTGGAGCCCATAGACATCTACAACGTAAATGCGCCACCCACCTTGAGATATAAGTTCTAAAGTCTCAAGTATAGTTACAACGGCTGCCTCACCCTTCAAACTGAAAGGCATTGCTGCTTCACGGCAGAAATAGGCAGAGTGGTGTTACCTACTCGTGCGGACTCACTAGGCGTCTTACCACCAGTGATAACGCAAATTATATATTTACACGATATTATTCCTTCACCGTGGAAGTCAATCGTGAACATTTGTTAAGTATGTAATTCATTAGAAAAATTGGTACCCGCTTGCGGGATTCGAACATCGGTGCATCGCTAGATACGAATGCACCGGATGTTTTATCCTTTAGGCCACGACGACTTATTATTGTTGTGTTTAGATTGGGTGTGGATGCAATTGTACCTGCCTCTATTAGTTTTCAATTACAATCAGATTAGTTTTATAATATAATCGATAAACACCAGATTTTATGTACGCAATGAAAACTTTCACTAAGATCTAAATACTCGGATCGTGTTGTGAAAATCAAATTCGAAAGTAAGAAGTCACGAGCGGAAACATAAAGGATGTGAATGTTTGTGTTCATCGATTTCCTAATACTAGTGGTCCCGCAGTAGTCGAAATTCGACTATAATTAATTGGAATTGCAAGTTTGTACACTATTATGATTGTATTTAATACTTCTGTAATCACAAATTTTGCCAAGACGACACTATAAAAAATATTAACAAAGACAAACAATATTTAATCTATTTTCAATTTGACAACAGACGTCAAGAACAAAAGTTTGACAATAAATAGTATGCATGCGTGTGTGCGTTAAATACATGGTATGTGGTGTGTGTAATGTTAAGGCATTTTGAAATTAACATATCTTAATGTAAGACTTATGAATTTTTTATTCGGCATTCGACAGCTATTTATAGTCGCATCGTACATTTGCATTGTCTTAGGGATTTGGTAAACACGTGTGAACTCTTTCTTATCCCAAACTATTCGCTGGTAGCTTAAGAGGCTATTGCAGTTACGTCCGGACGGGTAGTTGAGCTCACGGGCTCAACCTGAGATAATTTGTTAACACTAGCTCTAGTTTGTTGTATGAAGATGATTTTTCGAATATACTCTCGTGTCACCTACCTATTTTTTTTCCTACCTAAGCTGATAGCCTTGAGAGGCTATATTAGCGTCGCCTTAACTAGTAGGTGAGCTCATGGGGCTCAAACCTGATGACGTTGCTAACACGAACCCTAGCAAGAGCCGTGCTTCGCAGAATCTACCACCGGATCGGAATCGCGACCCGCTGAGAAGATCCGGCGAGAAACTCAGTGGGCTGTATCTATGGGTTAGTTCGCTCGTCGAATCGATGACTTCGACGAGGACGCTGACCGGTGCTTGAGGGTCATAAAAGCACCGAGAGCGAGAGGGGGGGTTCGTCGCGATCGGATAGGAACTCTTTTATATCATACAACAACAAACAAAAATCTGTATCGAGAAAAGATCACAGGTTTATAAGACGAAAAATACCTTGACCGAGTTTCCAATTACCGTCACATACGAATTAAATTTCGATAATAAATCATCATTACAATTTGCTTTTGGATTCGCGACGATCAAGATGAGCGATCTAAAGGCGCCAACATCCGACCGACCCACATGCGGTCGGCTTGCGTAATGCGGACAGCGAGCAGTGCACGCCCCAAAATTTGAAATTGAATTTGGAACATTCGAACAATTGCTCCGATTATAGTAGAAAGTAAAACAATAAAATAATTTATTGTTTATAATAGATAAAATAATTTATTGTTTTACTTTCTACTATAATCGGAGCAATTGTTCGAATGTTCCAAATTCAATTTCAAATTTTGGGGCGTGCACTGCTCGCTGTCCGCATTACGCAAGCCGACCGCATGTGGGTCGGTCGGATGTTGGCGCCTTTAGATCGCTCATCTTGATCGTAGCTTTCTTCTTACAGCGACAAGTCTGGGTGAACACTGTTTGAAGTGTTGAGGCGGAATTTAGGTTGCATTTTTCGTGTTGTTCTTTTATTGTATTGGTCCTTTTGTTTTTAGCAGCGAATTTGAAATTCGGACGCTTTTTTTCGACGAAGATTTCAACGTGTGACCTAATCCATAGATACAACTGGGTTTCTCGCCGGATTTTCGCAGTGGGTCGAGATTTCGATCCGGTGGTAGATTCAGTGAAGCACTGCTCTTGATAGGGCTAGGGCTAGTGTTAGGAAGTTTCCTCAGGTTACGCCCCTTGAGCTCGCCTACCAGTCTGTGCGTAGTTGGAGTAGCCCTTAGATTACCAACTATTAAGTAAAGAAAAAAGAACGTTTTTAAAAGCAAAAGAAAACAAAGATGAAAATTTGTAGAACGTCCAATTGCTTATCGAATAAATAAAGAAAACTTTAGTGCTGCTCCCACTTCAATAAAATATTTGTTTTACAACTCTGAAAATTATCATGATTCACAAAATTCAGTAGCTTGTAAATATGCTTTGAATACTGTGGTCGTTAACTGATTTTAAGAGTACCAAATAAAGTTTCACTTTTTTTTTTAAATATCTGCCACTTGATTTTACACCTTGTATTAATGCAGATAAAGTACATTGGTTTTGATGATTTTTCAATATTCCACCGAACACATCACGCGATGTCAGCACAGAAATAAAAAGGTTTATGTCATTGTGTGAAGCCACGCAATTTATTGGTTCTATTTTTGAAACCGTCGAAATGTCAATGGTTTTTCGATACGCGAAATGATCAGATTATTATAATGAGGAAAGTGGAATCGCGACTTTGTTTCGCGCATTACCAAGCAAACGAGAAAAAAATAGATCTGTCCATAACAATTAGGACCACTGCGGTCATTCAACGGGGGTTCCCAGAGATCTTTTCTTCTACGTAACGCCCGACTGTAAAATGAACTCCTCTCCAAGCTGTTTCCCAAGCGCTATGACATGTCCTACTTCAAACTAAGTTTGCGGAGTGTACTTAGCTGTAGACAGCGACTTGGCTCTGAGCCTGGCATGGCGGACGTCTGCGACTGCTGCTTGCGGAATGAAATAAAAAAAAAAAATACAAAATGTGTAGCCCCGTCTGTCCCTTCGATTATAGAATATGACCAAGTGCAATTTTAAGCAGTCTCATTGTAAGTCAGTCTAATTGGTCAACTCCGACATCATTCTTCAAGGCTTCATTCACATTGTGATATCTGTGGGCTTCGATAACCACTTTAATTAGGACCGCGAGATGGTACCCATATAAAACAAATTGGTAGTCGACCATAGAGTTTTTGGCTATCGTCAAAACTGTATATGGCTTAAACCAAAGCCTTCGTTTGTGTACTCTTTGTTTTTACATGTATTTAAAATAGGAATTTAATAAGTACCAATTTATGTTGAACAAATTCAAATTAATACAATTTCTGTTTTGTTTCAGGTGAGAATGGGGTGTCTATGTTGATTGGTCAATGAGGCGACCAGCACCTTTTGCCGCTTTAAGATCTTCATTAAAAGGTACTTTATTATATATACTACCCAGCAAGGTCAATAAACCCTAATTGTATGAGTTTACTAGCCGTACTCGCCCGCTTCGCTGGTCATTTAAAATTAAAATTATTATTTATTGTCATTATTATTAGGGAGTTCAACACTCATATAAATATTAGCCTATCCATTAAGTACATGTATTTGCTACACGGATACCAAGTTTCAAGTCAATCGGATGCATGGTTCAGTAGTTGTAAGGGAACATCAGTAAAAACACCGTAGATTTATATATTAGTATAGATATTGCTAAAGGTAGTAGCTCTGGTGATTGACAAATTAAAGAGCGGACAGTTAGTGTGGTATGGACATGTGATGCGTAGAGAGGAGATGCATGTGATTAGATGTATGGAATGTATGAGAGACAGAGGAGTGAGTGTTGTGATGACGGCTGATAGAAGAGAATGGAATAGAAAAAAATCGCTGTGCCGACCCCACCTAGTGGGATAAGGTGGAGACATAGAAGAAGAAGAAGATATTGCTATATGTCTATTTAAATGATAATTTAATATAAACTAGAGGCCCCGCCGTAGTCGAAATTCGACTATAATTAATTGGAAGTGTAAGTTTGTACACTATTATGATTGTATTTTATACTTCTATAAACACAAATTTCGCCAAGGCTACTCTATAAAAAAATATTAATAAAGGCAAACAATATTTAATCTATTCTCAATTTGACCACAGACGTCAAGAACAAAAGTTTGACAATAAATAGTATGCATGCGTGTGTGCGTCAAATACATGGTATGTAGTGTGTGTAATGTTTTATTTATTGATTTAATGTATCTTTTATGCATTATTTTCGAAAAATATTAGCGTTGTGCACTTCTTCTCTATATTCTCTATAAGTGTGGAAAATGTCATACTCCTCCGTCCGCGCAATTTTCGTAAAAAGGGATACAAAGTTTTTGCTTCACGTATTAATATATAGATCATATAACATGACACTGCACCATGGATAAAACAAAAAACATTGTAGAGGTTTCTATATGGGTTCTAAATGTCTACAGGAGTTGTCTTAAAATAATTATTAAATTTCATTTCTAGCACGTAATAAACAAGCCTATCGTTTATTTAATTATACGCACTATCTCAAACAAAATTACGCAACGAATATTTTAATTCATTCATTTAGACACATCCACGAATGCGCTCAGTTCTCATGCTCTGATAGTTAACTAGGGTTTCCAACAATGGACTATTATTTACGTGAACAAAACCGTCTGTACGAAGCGCTTGACGGATCCATAAGTATTGGGGTTGTCAGATTAACAAAAAAAAACACGTTAGCGATTCACGAAAGCTGAACATCACGGTAGATCGCGAAAGAAAAAAAAAACACTATGAATTAGAAAAAAAAAATTATTGTTTAGTTGGATGGACGAGACCACAGCCCACCTGGAGATATAAGTTCTAAGGTCTATAGTTACAACGTCTGCCCCACCCTTCAGACCGAAACGAATTATTGCTTCACGGCAGAAATAGCCAGGGTGTTGTTGCCTACCCGTGCAGTCTCTCAAGAGGTGCTACCAATATTTGTTAGCAGTAACATGAAAATATTGACGTTCCTTACTAATTATTAACGTCACCAAACATGGTGTAGACTTTTGTACTTGTTTATGGTTTAATTGCGATCGAACCAGTCAGAACATGATGTGATCGCGTTCCGTAAAATAACTTTTGATAATAATCCAAAGGCCAATCAAAACTCGAAATGCGGCTAATCGTTATGTAGTCCACGTGGTATTAATTGCTTGAGTACATTTTAACCCCATATGACGTCACGCGTGATGACGTTGCATTCGACTGAGTTATCCAAAGCTAGCGCGGTATTTTGGGAACAGTTTTCATATTGGAAAACAGTTGCAAAACCGTTCTAACAAGTACCGGAAATTTTGATTATAGTGTCTCAGTTCATCGAAGTAGTCCACTAGAATGATAGTGAGTATTATAGTCTCGTAATGCATAAGTAAAGTCAACATTAAGCAAGAAACTCCATTGCCTATACGGCATGAAACGGCACGAACTTTCAAACTATAGCATTAGTAGTGTCCGGAGAAGACTTCATGTGTGGTGTAAGTTAGGAGCGTTTGTATTTGAATGATTTGTCTGATTCCGGTACAGTATCCACAAATGTTCTCTAAAATCAACAGTGGCCTAATGGAGGAGACGTTCAGTTTCTTCAACATAATTAACAGTTTTTTTTAAATGCTTTATCTGGCTACATAAATTGCCAATGGTTTAAGTACCATTGACAATTTCTACCGGTAAACCGGTCGTGTTGAGTAGGATAGGTAGATAGATAGACATCTATATAGATAGATATGTAGACGTAGGTGTAGTTTGAGTAGGATAACCGTTTTAGAAAACAACTGAAAAAAATTTGAACCTTTTTCTATACGTATATTATTTCTATAGGTAGGTTTATAGGTTTTAAGAAATCATGATTATAATTATTATTTTTGTAAAAATTAACAAACATAATTGGTGATCCGTTTATATGGGTAACAATAATATATTCTTACAAAATATTAGTTAAATGCTAATATCATTAACATAGTCAAAGTTTATTCCACGAATTTTTGTATTTTAATATATCGGTGGAGTCGCTAACTTGTACCAGGGTATATTTATTTTTTTGTACGTCAATGCAACCGGTCCCTTGAATAGTTACTTGTCGTTAATGGTTCCGCATCGGGTCCACGTCTCGTGTGCGCTGACCCGCTAGAACTTCGAGGAAACGAAGATCAGTGTGCTTAGCGCGAGTTTTTTAACTTCTCGATCACGTTAAAGTTAACTCAAATTTGTATGGAGTTGGAACTGCGCCCCTACGTTTGCCGCTAGAGACCAAAACTCGCACTAAGCACATACCCTGTAACTATACTGAGACCTTAGAACTTATATCTCAAGGTAGGTGGTGGCATTTACGTTGTAGATGTTTATGGGCTCCGGTTACCGCTTAACCCCAGGTGGGTTGTGAGCTCGTCCACCCACCAACCTCCTCCCTAAGACATAAGTTGAAGGCGCGCATCTCTTAATTTATCTTCATAGGATTTTTTTCTCTGCAAATGAAATATACTAGAGGCCCCGCAGTAGTCTAAATTGGACTATAATTAATTGGAATTGTAAGTTTGTACACTATCATGATTGTATTTTCAACGCCAAGACTACACTATAGAAAAATATTAATAAAGACAAACAATATTTAATCTATTCCAATTTGACCACAGATGTCAACAACAAAAGTTTGAAAATAAATTAGTTTTTATTATTAGTAAGCATGCGTGTGTGCGTCAAATACATGGTAGTGTGTGTAATGTTTTCTTTATTGATTTAATGTATCTTTTATGCATTATTTAAAAAAAATATTAGCATTGTGAACTTCTCTATATCCTCTATAAGTGTGGAAAATTTCATACTCCTCCGTCTGCGCAGTTTTCGTAAAAAGGGATACAAAGTTTTTGCTTCACGTATTAATATATATGTAGATATATTTTTTATCAAAAATAACAAAACTTTGAAAGTGTCCATTTATAATTTTAGCGTAGTTTATTATTATGCAAAAAAATATATATTAATGTATTTAAATATTAAAATCATTGTTCACAGGCCTGTGATTCGTTAGAATTGCCGCTCCATAGAAATTTTCTTTATTTGCATATGGCCATTATAATTAGGTTATTTAAATGTAAATCCTAACTATACGTCACTTTTTCTATTTTTATCTCTCCATTCGAGTTTATGTTAAATGTGAGCGAAAAGTTATATAATTTCTAGTTGTTTTCTAAACTTACTAATTTGACTAGGAATTTCAGTATTATTTTCACACGAAATTACGTAAATAGAGTTTAAGCAAATAAATTCTGACTAAAATCAAAAAGGAAAGTCGCCAATGTTTTTAGTGCATAATTATTAGATGTTTTTCTGTCCGTCTGTCTTTCTGTGTGTTAAGGGTCCATTTATCCGATCGTGTTGAAGCTTGGTACGGGTGCAGGCACTCCGTGAAATATTTCTGTCATAGTACTACCAACGCACGCTAGGTGACACCGGTCATCGTTCTAGTCGAACCCGTCGCTTGCGACGAAGGGCTCGACGAGTAAATGAACCCTCAAACACAGCCCACTGAGTTTCTCGCCGGATCTTCTCAGTGGGTCGCGTTTCCGATCCGGTGGTAGATTCTGCGAAGCACGACTCTTGCTAGGGTTCGTGTTAGCACCGTCATCAGGTTTGAGCCCCGTGAGCTCACCTACTAGTTAAGGCGACGCT